>NC_080655.1:1561932-1869533 GCF_027579445.1 Ammospiza nelsoni
GTCGGGAGCCATCGCACCGGACGTTGCGGACCGGGATTGCCCGCCCCGGCCGGAGCCCCCCGGCTGAGGTGCGGGGTCACCCGCGTGTCACGCTACATGTGTGTCACACGCATGTAGGGGATGACCATGCACTGACTGTATGCTAAACACTTTGTGCCTCGTCATAGGGGTGCTTTGCTAACGAGGCGGCAATTAGATGTATAATTTTCAGCAGTGTGTCATCTTTATTATTATTATTATTATTTTATTTTTACACCCTCCTTGGGTTTGGTGTTGTTTTTTTTCCCCTTAACCCCCTTGGAAGGTAAATACGGCCAAGCCCTCGCAGAGCCACCCACCTCCAACCCCCCGAAACCGCTCAGGCCCTGCACAACACATTTGGCTTCTACTGACTGAGAAAAAAACCAGTTTGGGGAGAAACCAGCTGGAAATGATACCAGCGGCCCAGCTGGTGTGGCGGGCACCCTGCAGCTGTTGGGTGCTTGGCGGGGGGAAAGCTGAAGGCTGAGATTTTGGGGGGTTTTGGTGCTTTGCAGGGAGCCGGGACAAACCGGGCTGGGCGATGGTCCCATCAGAGAGGCGATAATCTCCTGTGTCAGGCACGCCGGGGTATTTTGGGCTCCGGCATCCTCTGTCCCCTCCTATCGCTTTACCCCGCGCGGGTACGTGCGTGTCGTGAGTCAGGGCATTGGCAGTGCCCGGCCACCCTGGGGGCCCCTGCCAGCCCAGCTGCCAGCCTCCCCTTGGTGCTGGAGCGCTCGTGATGCTGAGTGGGGAATTGGGGTTTGCCAGGCTGGTGTGCCCCCCGAGCACCCACTGGAGCTGGGGCCTCTGTGGCCTCACAGCCCACAGCCCTTGGGGGTCATTTCCCCCAGGACTGGGAGAAAAAAGGTCCCCAAAGCTGGTGAGGGCTGAGGGCTTGCTGAGGTGGTGAAGCTGGAACAGAAATGGGTAAGGGGGCTGGGACCCCGGTGGCAGGGCAGGTGATGGTCGCTGTGGCAGTGCCCCAACACTTCCCCACCAGGAAGGACGAGCATGACTGTCCCATGGGGACAAGGCACTGGATTTGGCCCTGTTTGGGTGTAACAGGGTCAGCATTCCCATGGGAAGAGACTGCAGATGGCTGTGGGGTGAGCAGCTCCTCCTGGGTGACAGCTGGGTGGCACAGGGGGACATTGCCATCCCCAGGGACCTCGAGCGCCCAGCTACCTCCCCACTGTGGGCCTGTGGCTGGCACCACACTGGATTTTCTGACAAGAATAACCCTCTGAAAGCAACGGGTCCAGACACCTTCTATAAATGGCACCCAGGTACTTCAAGGAGCCTCGTCCTATCCGAGGTGGCTGCAACATTGGGGGGAGTGGAGGGATGTTTCAACCAGGGCATTTTGGACAGCATAACCCTCCAGCAGTCATCCCACATCTAAAATCCCTTTCTTCCAAAGCAGAATCCTCCAGCTCCATCAGGAAAAGGGACTTGCATCCATTTGCCATGGCACACGGTGGCTGTTTATCAAGATATCAGAAACAGCATCTCCTTTTAATCACCATTTAATCCCCATCTTGCCACCACCAAGTGGGTTGGGAGGCGAGTCCCGGTGGCCCTGGCGCTGTGCCCAAGGAAGGAACCTTTTCCTGGCGGTGTGTGAGCAGGTCATGGCACTGAGGAGGTGGGGGTGGCAGCGGTAATCAGCTATAATTAATGTATTAAAAAGCAAGTAACCGCGCAGCTCCCATCAAACACACAGACAGCAAGAGGCTAGTGGCAGGTGAGCTCGGGGGTGAGACTGGGTGCAGGCAAAAAGGGCAAAAATGGGCAATTTTGGGCTGTTTGGGGGGGGAATTGTGTTTTCCTGTGTTCGTACTTCTTCTGTCTGTGGGAGTGGAAATGGAGGGGAAGAGGGGAGAAGGGGCAGCAAAACCCTAACCAGGGGTGCTGCTGGGATTTGTGTGACAAGAGCCATCCTGAGGCTCTTGGTGAGGTTGGAATCTCTCCATCCATCACTGAACTGGATGGGTGCTTTCCAAAAACTCTCCCATCTCTGGGAGCTTCCTTCTCTCATTAAATCCTTGATGGCTGTGGCGAGGGGCTGGCGGGACAGCCGCAGTGTTTACATCACCCTGAGCGCCGCTGGCGGATGGGATATTACCAACCACCCTTGATTTGGGAGCTGCCATCCACAGGGGATTTGCTGAGCAGCCAGGCCATGCCCTGACCTCCTCAGCTGTTTGTCCAAGGTGTTTTTTGGGGTGGGGGCCAGGCCGGGAGCGGCGGCAGCCGAGCCCAGGCACCTGCGTGTTGTGGTTGGGGCAGACACCTGAAGCGCATGGGCGTTCGCTATTGCCACCGTCACGTGGCGACTTATGAAATGTTTTTTTGGAGGGAGGGAGGGAGAGAAGGAGGGAGGGAAGGTAATGATGGGGTGAGCCGGCGGGGCCATGCCCCGCACCAGCCTGCAGCGGCCCCCCCTGCGCGATAACGCACGTCCGGATCCCGCTGCGGGTCTGGGCATGCTGCTGCAGCTCGGCTCCTGCTGCTCCAGCTTTCCCCACCTGTGAAATGGGAGCGAGGGGCCCCGGGAAAAGCTCCTGGTGCCGCTGGTCAGCCGCTGGCCTGGCTGTGATGGTGGGAGCAGGGGTTGTGCAGTGCTGGTGCTGTTTTGGGCTCCCTGTGCCGCTCGTGGCAGGGTTCCTGATGAGCCCATGAGGCTGAGCCCTTCGGAGGTGACAGGCCATGAAGCCCATGGTCTCGTTCTTGGGGTTGGCAGATGGTGGCCTTGTGGTGACAGTGTTCACATGGGGCTCTATGATTTGGGAAAATACGGATGGCAAGAGGCATGTCCCATCCTGGCATCACAAATCCCGATGGAACTCATCCCCCCCATCCCGTCCCAAACAGATGTGATGCTCCAACACCCCCAGCGTGCCCCATTACGCTGCCATGAGACAACAGCAGCCCCAAAACCCATCGTGCTCGCCGCTGCCACCTCCCATCAGGGCGCTGGGTGTGTCACAGGCTCTGCTGGGTCTCTGCTCCATAAACCCGACCCGGAGCTCACCCTGGGGCGCAGTGCTGCGAGCTGGGGTGACAGCGGGGCTGCGCTGCTCGCAGTGAGTGAGTGATGGAGGAGGCTGCTCGCTCCCCTTCCCCCTTGATCGGGACGGGCCCGGAGCGTGTGCTGGCAGCGCTCCCCAGGCTGCGGGGGGTGGCTGGCCGGGCAGGGGACAGCAGGGCTGCAGCTAATTTTAGGAGGTGGGCAGAGCCTCGGGGGAAGCAGCCGGCTGGAGGGAGGTGTCGCACTCGCACCGCGGTGCCCACGAGCATCGAGCGTGAGCGCTGGGGTGACCCTGGCTCTGGAGATGCTGCCCTGGGATGATGCCAAGGGGGCACTGCGCTGGCAGCCCAGCTTGGTGCTCTGAAGAGGAGCCGTGCCCCGCTGATGCCTCGCTGCTGGAGGGGCACCACACCCGCAGAAACACTCAAGGGCAAAGCCCCGCACTCCCAGTTGGCATTACCCAGGAGACGGGATAGAGAGACAGAGCCCCACGCTGCTCCGTGCCTCAGTTTCCCCGTGCCTGTCTCGCCAGCGCTGCCCCGGCGGAGGCAGGAAGGCTGAGCCGGGCTCGGGGATCCTCGCCTGCGAGCGCCAAGCCTTATTATTTCCCCACAACTGTCTCCTCCTCGCTCCTCGTAAAATTAGATCCAGCTGTTCACAATAGCCACTAACTTCTCTCCGGAAGATGTTCAAAGTTTACAGACGCGGGTGCGTGGAGGATGGGCTGCCGTTCCCATGCCAGCTCCTCGCCCTTCCCCCAGAGGCAGCCAGCTCCTGCCTCCCCCCGCCGGCTTAGGCAATTCGGGTTTAGGAAGAAGCACACCCGCACGCAGGCATGCGAGCTCCCGACCCAACCGAGCGTCGGGTTTTTATTAGCAGGAGGATCTGGGAGAGAAGGTCTGGTCCAAGACCCTGCTTTTCCCTGCCCGGCTTTGTGTGGGTTGGGCAGGGTTCTGCTTTCCCTGCTTGCCAGCACCTGTGCCCAGCTGTGGCATGAGTTTGGGCTCCAGCTCTTGTGTGAAGAGGCTGGTGTGTGCCCTTGCAGCCTTGCCTGGTGGCACTGCAGAGTTGTCAGCTCCAGCTGTGGTGTTTGGACATCAGCGTGCTGGGCAGGGGTCTAGCACACTGTGCTTGGGGCCATGCTCCTTGCTGGAGCTCCTTCTTTTACCCAGAATACTGCCTTCGTGTATTTTTAGCAGTTTTCCTCCCCAAGGATTCCAGAGCAATTTTTCAATCTGCGGGAGCCGGAGCCGCTGTGCCCGTCTGCAGCTCGGGGCTGGGGCAGGGGCAGGAGATGCTGGGAGGAGGTGATGAGCTGCCACGGGCTCCCAGCACGCTCCTGGCACGCACGAGGGTTTGCTCGCTGGGAATGGCTGGGGTGGTGGCAGCAAAATGGTGCTAAATCAAAATATCCCTTCCTGGGAATAAAGGCACTGATGGGGTTGGTGCAGGGCAGCCTGTACCTGATGTTGCAGCTCCTGGGGCACCTCAGCTGCGCACTGCTTGGAGCAGGAGGGCAGGGAAGCGTGGCCCCCCCGCAGGGGTGACAGTGCAGTGTCACATTCTGTGTCAGACTCTGGCATCCCTCTATGATGGTGGTGATGCCTGACAGCCGCTCTGCCCGGTGTCCCAGGAGCTGATCCCCCCTGTCAGTGCTCACACCCCCCATCCCATCCCATCCCATCCCATCCCATCCCATCCCATCCCATCCCATCCCATCCCATCCCATCCCATCCCATGGATCCCATCCCATGGATCCCATCCCATCCCATCCCATCCCATCCCATGGATCCCATCCCATGGATCCCATCCCATCCCATCCCATGGATCCCATCCCATGGATCCCATCCCATCCCATGAATCCCATCCCATGGATCCCATCCCATCCCATCCCATCCCATGGATCCCATCCCATGGATCCCATCCCATCCCATCCCATGGATCCCATCCCATCCCATCCCATCCCATCCCATCCCATGGATCCCATCCCATCCCATCCCATCCCATCCCATCCCATCCCATCCCATCCCAGGGGGTGTTTCTGGCTGGGAGCTGAGCGTGGCAGTTGCTGCTGAGCCTGGGCTCCAGCGGGTGCCACAGCACAGGCACTGGGCACAGCTGCTGCCTGGGCAGGCTTGGGTTTCACGGGGGCGGAGGTGGCTGGCGGCAGGTGTGAAATTCATTGCAGCCTTCCTCCTCCTCCTCCTCCTCCTCCTCCTCCTCTTCCTCCTCCTCCTCCTTGCCTGGTAGTGTTCCCCTGGGAGATGTTTTCCCTGGCCCTGCTGCATTGGCATAAATTGGGGTCAGCAGCACCTGGAGCTCTTCTGTGGAGGGATTTCTCCTCCTAGCAGCAGGACAGAGGGCTGGTGGGGTGCCTGGCTGGCCCCAGTGGTAGGACACTGTCTCACTGAAGGCAGAAAACTGCCTGACCCAGGCTTCCCAGAGACCCTTGTTTTCCCCTTGGGACAAGCTGGGAGTCCCCAAGGACTCAGTGGCCACTCTGAGCTAATCTATAGGTGATTTTGAGGAGAAGACATGCTGAGATGTCTTATTTTGGCCAATCCAGCAGTCCCCAGTGGGTGCTGTGTCCAGCACTGGCCGTGCCATGGGCTCCCAGCACTGGGGGTGTCACGGGACACCATGGGGGTGGCCCATCCCCAGCAGGCAACTCCAACCCTGTTGTTTCCATGTTTCATAACACAGAGAGCAATTAATGCTCTAAAAGCTTTCTATTTATGCGCTGCTGGGTGAAACGCCCCGTCCTGGCTGGGCAGGGCAGCGTAATTGGGCCAGGGAGGCACGCTGGGTTACAGTGTCCGTCTGTCCTCTGCCCTCGGGTCCTGAGCCTCAAGACTCGAGCAAAACCGGCTCAGGTCCTGCACAAGGCGAAACCCAGCTGTGCCAGGACTGGGAAAAGGAGGGGATGGTTTGGATCCCTGTGATTCTGCCATTAGGAGGGAGCTGTGGCCTGGGTTTGTCTCAATCCCCTCCCTCCTCCCTACCCCAAATATTTTGGGAGCAAATCTCTCACACTTTCTCTCTGTTCATCCACAGCTCCCTGGGATGAGGGGTCTGAGCATCACTCAGCCTCGCATGGCTGAGCAAGGAGCAGCCACATCGCTGCCAGCCCAGGGCTCTGCAGGGAGCTGGGGGAGCTGTTGGGGGGCACGGGGAGCCCGGGGCAGCCCTGGCAGCTCTCCTGGCCCTGGTGGGATGCTGCCACGTGGCTTCCTGCGGTTTCCTCGCTCGGATTGCTTCCTGAGCCGCCCGCCAAGCCGGAAGGGACAGGAAGTGATAGAGGGCAGGAAATTAGCTGGGCTGTCTCACGGGGAGCTGGTCTGGTGCACTGGGGGCTCTGCCACCGCCTGGCTCCCCACCCTGTGCCAGGGGACCCTTCAGAGAGGCTGTGGCCAGTCAGGGAGTGCAAACCTGGGTGGGAGAGAGCAGGGTGGCCACCATTCCCTCCCTGAGCCAGGGAATCCCTCAGCACAGCCTGGGAGCCGTTTGGAAGAGGAGCACGATGTAAACAAACCTCCTTTCACCGCCCTCTCACCCGCCCCGGTGAGCTCTGGCTGTCCCTGGCACGGCCGTGTGCCAGCCAGGATGGCGTTCCCCTGCAAGAATGGGGCACCAGGGTGTTCCCAAAGGGTCCCTGGGCACGGTGCCAGGGGTGTGGGGCTCCTGTGAAGAGCTGCAGGGTCATCCTGGCACAGCCGAGAGCTGCTGGGTCATCCTGGCACAGCCAAGAGCATCCTGGGTCATCCTGGCACAGCCAGGAGCATCCTGCTCTGCGCACTGCATCTTCTCTGGGGTGCTGTGGTCCTGCTGGTGTCCCCCAGGAGCTCCACAGCTTTTGGGTTTCCTTCCAGGGGCTCTGCAGAGCTGTCACTGTGTGGGCAGCATTCCTGCCGGCCGTGTCACCAGGTGGGGAGAGGCAGGAGCAGGGACACGGCCCCCAGCCAGAGCTGGCCTGCCTGAAATGAGGAGTTTGTTAGTGAAACCCTCTGCCTGCCTACAGCTCAGTGCCAGCTGTGCCCTCGCTGAGCAGTGTGCCAGGAAGGAGGAGCTGGGGTGCCCCAGAGCCCCATCTTTGAGGTCTCACAGCACGCTCAGCACCAGGGAGGATGGGGGCTCATGTCCCCTCGCCTGCAGAGTGTGGGTGCCATCAGTGACAGTGACAGGGAGGGGTGACAGCAGTCTCGTGTTCCCCACAGGACTGGTGCAGGGGCACTGGGCTGGGGCAGGGCTGAGCTGCTCCGTGCTGATCCTGCCCGGGCTTGTCTTGAACTTTTATCCTTTTGCCTTTGCCTTTGGGGTCTGTGTGCAGGGGGAGGGAGAAGGGCTGGATTGCCCTGGGCCCCTGCATGGGGAGGCAGGATGGAGGCAGGATGGATCCAGGATGCAGCTGGACCCCCTCCCTGTCTTTGCAGGGTTCTTTGCCTCCTCAGTGTCCCCTTTGCAGAGCCTTTTTGTCCCAATGTCCCCTGGCACGTGGGCAGCCCCAGGTGAGAAGGGCTCCTTGGGGCTGCCCTGCCCCACACCTTGTCCCTCTTTGTGCTGTGCTGCAATCCCCTGGTGGAGCTGCTGACCGTGCCCTCCATCCAGGTGGTTTGGGGAGAAGCTGTGGCAGCAGCCACCACCACCCCTGTCCCAGTTTGGGCAGCACACCAGGGTTTGGGGCAGTGCAAGGGCTGCTCCAAGGGGGTGTGCCCCATGGTGCACCAGGTGGGATGGTGCTTTTGGGGCTGACCGTGCTGGGGCAGAGGAATGTGCTGTCCCCCAGCCTGGCAGCACAGGTCAAGGGTGAGGTCTGGGTGCATGGGGGCACTGTGGGAGTGATGGGCACCTCTGCCCGTGTCACAATGTCCCCGTGCCCAGCCCCAGGTGCTCTCCCCTGTGCCACCCTGCACGTCCCTGACCCGATCCCTATCTCAGCTGGTTGTGCTGGATCCAGCAGCACCTTGCTCCTGCCTTTTGGCACTCACAGGGTGCTCACGGTGCTTCTGTGACTGCAGGTGCTGCCTCCAGAGTATTTCCTTCCCTCACCCACCACAAAACACCCATTTCTCAGGTGCCCTTCCCTCTTTGCTTTTGCAGGGTTTAAGGAGGTTTCCTGTAGCTCTAGCAGGGTCCCCAGCCCCAAGCAGCTCTCCCAACAGGGCCTGCAGCCCCACTGCCTGCTCAGGCCCCAGGTTTGCCTCCTCACATCCCCTGCCCCTGGTGCTGGGAGCTGTGGGAACACCGTGCCAGGCTCCTGGGCAGCCTTGACTTGGCAGGGAGATAAGGGACAGGCCCACAAATTCAGGGAGTGAATTGGAACTGAGTGAGCTGGCACCCCCTGGGCTGGGTGCCTGTGACCATCCCCTCTCATGGGTGATGGGCATCCTTAGAGCGGGCAAGCATCCCCTGGGGATGTGGGTCAGTGGTCCTAGGGAGCCCAAACCCTGCAGAGATGCCCGTGCCATGGGAAGGGTGGTCTCTGTGATCTCTGGGATGCCCAAACTCTGCAGAGATGCCCGTGCCGTGGTTGGGGTGGTCTCTGGGATGCCCAAAGCCTGCAGAGATGCCTGTGCCATGGGAAGGGTGGTCTCTGGGATGCCCAAACCCTGCAGAGATGCCCGTGCCCTGGCAGGGGTGGTCTCCCTGCCCTCTCCCTGCGGAGCAGCTGGCAGCCAGCAGCCGGTGCCATTATTTTCTGGCCGGTCCGGTCCCCTTTTTGCCCGTGCCGAGCAGGTCTGGCCGCGCTCTCCGCGGGCCGTCCAGCCGTGCCGGTTCCCTAATTGCTGCTGTTGTTGGTGTTTTGTAAGGGCAGGGTGGAGCCGTGCCTTGCGTCAGCGCGGTGCATGCACCCTCCCTCCAGGAAATCCAATGGCTTCCAATGCCTGCCCAAAAGCAGGTTCGGTGGAGGAGGAGGAGGAGGAGGAGGAGGAGGAGCTGCTTCCTCGCACCTTGGCCGGGGCCCCAGCATCACCCTCCCTCCTCTCCCAGCTTCCCTGAAAAGGCTGGGCTGGGATTTCCCTGCTGCAGGGGGCTGGGGACCGCCAGGGGAGGGGGACACGGGTGTCACGGGCAGGGTGTGGGGTCAGCTGTCACCCTGCCTGGGCAGGCAGTGCCTGGCACGGTGACCCGGGGCACTGGGCACGCTGCCTGCCGGGGTGCAGCCAGCCCCTGGTGGCTTTGCTCTCTGTCCTGTGGCTTTTCCCTCGGCCCCCAAAACACCCGTCAGCGGGGATGGCAGGGAGTCTGGTGAGTCCCTGTAGAGTCACCCTGCAGCACCAGCTCTTGGGGTTTTCCCTGTTAGGGTGAGCTGATGGTGCTGCTGGGTCCTGGGCTGGCACCGGCCTGCAGAGTCCCTGGCACTGAGATTGGCACTGGGGGCACTGAGCTGCCACAGTGCTGAGGGGTCTGGGTTTGCCATGGGGCTGCTATGGGCTCCTTGAGGCCTTTGGGGGCTGCTGCAGAAGCTGAGGAATCTCAGGTTCCCCCATGTGTGGGGGTCCTGGGAGTCCAGCCAGGGCTCAGCACCAGGACAGTCACACCCCCCTGGGACAGAGCCCTGATGCTCTGGGCTGTATGGGGGATTGAGGATCCCCCTGGGCCTGTCCCCCTGTGCCACCCTCTCCATCCCTCCCATCCCCAGAACCCTGTGGGGTTTGTACCCTGCATCGCTGCCCCACGGAGCCAGCAGCAGCAGGCACAGCCAGGGTGCCCCTGCCCCGTCCTGCAGTGCTGCTGCCATCCCTGCCTTGGCCGGCTGGCTCGATCCTGCAATCCCTCCAATGCAGTTCTCCTTATTTGGCCACAGTGCTCAGCAAGAGGGGGGGACGGCACCGGAGGGGCTGACATCACATCGCGACGAGCGGGAGAGGGAGAGAGAGAGGAGCGATGGGGGGGCTGAGTTTCTTTTTTTATAAAAGGAAAAAAAAAAAAAGAGGCAGCGAGCAAGGCCTCGCAGCGGCACTTGAGCCAGCGGGCTCAGCAGTTCCTTTAAAAGGAGATGTCTGTGCTGGAGACCTTTGTACACTCCCAGCCCGTCCGGGAAGCGCGGCGTCGCAGGAGACACCTCTGCGCTCCCACCGCCGGCAGCTGCCGCCAAACATGTTATTGCAAAACTCTGCAACGCTGCCGTGCTGCGAGCTGGGCAGCAGCAGGAGGGAGAGGAGGAGGGCTGAAGGCTCCCCAGCATCACCCACCAGCTGGAGAGGGCCAGGGCTCCAGCTGAGCATCCTCGGGGTGGGGGGGCCTCTCCTGGTACCAGGGGAGGGCTGCTGGACGGCTCTGGCCACCTGGTTCCCATTAGTGGGGTCTGGCTTGGAGCTGCTCAGCATCTCCCTTCAAATCCCAGCCCTGCCTTTGCCAGTCATGGTGGAGATGGGATTTTGGGGCCTAGGGGTGTTTTTTGGGCCAACTTGCCCAAAGAGACTGTTGTTTGGCAGTGGGTGCTGGAACAGGGTCAGGGTTCACAGGCTGTGGGGCTGCTGCTGCCCTGACCCGAGGTGTCAGCCATAAACACCATGTGCCCAAGTTCCTTGTATGGGTAATACAGTAGCTGGGGGCAGTTTCCTTCCCAAACTTTATTTGGGTGGATCCTGGGTGGTCACTTGTGGCTTGGGTTTGGGGGTACTCATAGAAATCATGCTGTGCCCCCAAGGAGAGCCTGTTTGTGTGTCTGATTCCCTACAATGAGATGCTGCTCTGGGTGCCAGTGAGAACAGGGTAAGAGCCAGGAGCAGACTGTGCTGTCACTGCACCCCATGGCCCAGCAGGGGTTGCTGGCTCTGACAGGTGTCCCCGTGTCCCAGCAGGTTGTCCCATATCCGTGGGGGCTCAGGGTCGGAGCCCAGAGCAGCCAGCACCATAGCGTCCAACAGCTGGAACACCAGCGGCAGCCCTGGGGAGGGGCGGGAAGATGGCCAGGACGGCATGGACAAGAGTCTGGACAATGATGCCGAGGGAGTGTGGAGTCCAGACATCGAGCAGAGCTTCCAGGAGGCGCTGGCGATCTACCCACCCTGCGGCCGGAGGAAAATCATCCTCTCCGACGAGGGCAAGATGTACGGTGAGTGCTGGGGCTGGGGTGGAGGCTGAACTGAGAAACCTCCTGCCCCCAACCCACGCTGGGTATCGCCCTGGAGCATCCCCCGAGCCCGAAAGCAGCTGGCTGGGTTTCCTGCTGGGGCTGGGCTGGGCTGGGCTGGGAGGTGCCGGTGACCTGTGTCCCTCCCTCCCGGTGACCTGTGTCCCTCCCTGTGTCCCTCCCTCCCGGTGACCTGTGTCCCTCCCTCCCGCTCCCTCCCTCTCTCGGCCCTGCCGGACTGACTGGTTTGGTGAGGCCGTGGGGCAGGGAGCGGGCACGGGACTGTGGGGCCGGGGCAGCCCCAGCCCTCCTGCTCCCCTGTGCCTCCACACAGCTCCCCAAACCTCCCCCAACCAGCCCTGGTGGCCAGAGCGCCCTGTGGCAAGGGTCACTCACCTGCCCGAGCCACCCGCACCCAGCTCAGCTTTTGATGATTTCGTTGCTCGGCCCCACTGGGGGATGATTTTGGAGTGTCAGCCTCGTTTTTGGTGTTTTCCCAAACTCCCTGTCCCTGCCAGGCAAGGGATTGGTCCCTTCTGCCCTGCACATCCCATGATGTCACCCCCAAGGGCCAGCGACCTCAAAGCCAGGAGCAGGCTGCCTCATTGACATGGTGACAACAGGGCCAGGGCTGGCATCTCTATCCCCAAAATTCACCTGCCCAGATGCTGCTGTCACAGCAGTGCCTCCCCCAGTGCCACTAGAGAGGGACAAAGGCTTGCTGGAGAGCACTGTGCCACTGTCCCCACAGCCGTGCCAGCTCCCTGTGCCACCCCATCTGCCAGTGCCCCCACCCAGGGCATGGGGGCTGCTGGGGGAGCGGGGTGAGGAGGAGGAGGAGGCGGGGGAGCACAGGGCTTCCCAAGCCTATGCATTTTTTGGATTTCTCTGGGAATAGCTGAAGTGCCGCCGGGGAGCCTGGCCCTTCAAGCACGCCCCAACCGGTTTTTCCAGCCTTTCAGAGACATCTGGCAGCTGCTTAAAGAGGCAGCAGCCCCTGCCCGCCTTTCATCTCCCCCCCACCTTCCCCAGCACCTCCCCACTGGGACCCCCAGGACCCCTGGCTGGCATTATCAAGGGGCACTGGCAGCACAGGCAGTGCCAGCATGTGGCACAATGGTGTGCCAGTGCCTCTGCTGTCCTTCACACCCCTCTTTTTGGGGGTTCCATGGGTGCCCAGGGTGGTGCCAGTGGGGATATCACCCTCGAGCACTGCAAGGGTGGCAAAGCAAGGTGGGAGCTGGGGAGCCAGGACCCAGCACGGGCACACTGGGCCTTGCTACACACTCGGGTTATTTTTAACCCAGCCTGTCCAACTGGTTCACGTGGTGGTGTCAGGGGAGAGGAATTTGGGGAATGTGGTAATTTGGAGGAGGACGTGCCCTCTCGGAGGGAATGGCAGGGTCCAGATGAATCACAGGCAGAGGGACAAGGGACAGGGCACGTGGGCACAGGGATGGCTGCGAGGGCGCAGCCTTGGGCACGGTGTGTGGCAGGATGGGTGCAGGAGATGCTGGGCACCAGGGCTGGCACTGGCTCACTGAGTCCACAAAGGCCCCACATTTCTTTCCTGGATTTTTCCCCATGTTTCAGGGTATGGGGGGCAGAGGATGGGATTTAGGAGCAGGGCTTGCAAAGGGGGGATTTGAAGGTGTACCCCCAAAGTGGGGCTCAGCAGCAGGGGGTGTCACCTCACCTGGGTTTAAAGGACTCCCTTGCACACCTGGCCTCTGCTGGGTGCTGAGAGGGAGCCAGAGGGGTGGGAGCTGTGCTCAGGGTGACACCAGGGTGCCATGCCGGCCGTGCCAGGGGTACCCCCTTTGTCACCCACCCACCCACCAGCTCCTGCCTGGCAAGGAAGGGGCAGCTGTCTCTGCGTGCCACCTGGCCCTGTCCGTCCCCATGTGTGTGTCCCCCCAGCAGGGCCCAGTTGCTGTGGGGCTGGGAGGGGGCCAATCAGGCTGGAAGAAGAAGTGGGGGGGGGGGGGGTGGGTTTGTATTTTTTTTTTTTTCTTTAAGGGATTTTTTTTTTATTCTTTTAAAGCCGAAACCCGCTCCAAGGGCATTTCGACAAGTTCCAACCGCGACCATCTGGTCCATTAAAATAAATCTGGCGTGCCTGGCTGCCCCCGTGCCGGGGGGGCGGCGGCGGGGCCGGGGGGGCCGGGGCCGGGAGAAGAAAGCTCCCAGCTGCTCTGACGTTCGAGCGGAGATTGGCCACAGCTGGCCCCTGAAATGTGGCGCAAAAGCAACTTCTGCTTCGAATTAGCCCGGGACGTTAGGAAATACTGGTGGAAAGGCCAGCACGCCTTGGGAACGGGAAGGGGAACGACGGGCTTGGGGGGACAACCCGGGACCCCTGCGGGCACTGCCCGGGGTGGGCTCTGCTGGGGCTGCCCTGGGGTTTGTGCGGGGGTCCCTGGGGGCTGTCACCCCGCTCTGAGCCCGGGGATGGGCAGGAACCGGGCATTTGGGGTGTCCTGGCCCGGCGTGGCCACCCCCGGGTCCCCGAGGTCGCCCCGACGCTGTCGCGGCAGCGCCACCTCCTGGCAGCGCCTCCCTCGCCAGGCTGGGGGGCCGGGGCTGGGACCCCCGAGTTCCCGGGTTGGTACCCAGAGTGCCGGGGCTGGGAACCACCTGTGCCGGGGCTGAGAACCCCCTGTGCCGGGGCTGGGACCCCCGAGTGCGGGGCTGAGACCCTGAGAACCCCCCGAGTGCCGGGGCTGGGACCCCGCGGTGATCCGGGGCTGAGACCCCAACCGAGTTTCGAGGCTGAGACCCCTCCAAGTGCCGGGGCTCAGACCCTCGAGTGCGGGGCTGATGCCCCCCGAGTGCCGGGGCTGGGACCCCCCTGTGCCGGGGTTGAAACCCCCCCGAGTGCGGGGCTGAGACCCTCCCTGTGCCGGGGCTGGGACCCCGCTGGGTCCGGGGATGAGACCCCCGAGTGCCCGGTTTGGGACCCCCCCCCCAGTGCCGGGGCTGAGACCCCCGAGTGCGGGGATGAGAGACCCCGCGGGGATCCGGGGCTAAGACCCCTCCGAGTGCCCGGTTTGGGATCCCCCTATGCCGGGCTGAGACCCCCGAGTGCCAGGGCTGATGCCCCGCGGGGTCCGGGGCTGATGCCCCCCGTGTGCCAGGGCTGACCCCAGGCTCTGCCCGCAGGTCGGAACGAGCTGATCGCCCGCTACATCAAGCTGCGAACGGGGAAGACACGGACGAGGAAGCAGGTGAGGCGTTGCTCTGCTGTTTTCTCCTGGGGTGGGCTCGGGCCGGGGTGGGAGGCGGTGCCAGGTAAGCCCGAGCGGGAGCGGGTGTCCCGCTGTCATCTGTGTCCCCTCATCCAGCCACTGCTGCTGCCAGCAGGTTCCCCATCCTCTGTGAGGAGCTTCCTTCGTCTGTGAGCACAAAACCCTTGGGATTTCCTCAGCCCCAGGGTGCCTTGATATGGGGGGCAGGCAGCACCCCGGCCCCCCAGCTGGTTGGGGTGACCCTGTGGGTGGCAGGAGCCCCCAGACTCTCTCTGGGCAGTGTGTGTGTGTGTCTGTGTGTGCCTGCATGGGTCTCTCTGCTGCACCTTCTGGATCTGGGCACTGTTCCTATCTCTGCCCCTTGCCAGGCTTTATGCCACTTGTGCCACAGCAAAGGCACTCCAAACCCCATGGGCTGAGAGCATGGCACCCCCATGCCAGCCAGGGATCCAGGGATGGGCTGTGTGGAGCTGTGCTGCTGGTCCTGGTGGGGCTGGAGGTATCACAGAGCCCTTGCCCTGCTCTCACTGCCCTGCCTGGCTGGATGCTGGGGCAGGCAGGGATGCAGGCAGGGCAGGAACACACAGAGGTCCCTGCAGGAGCACACAGAGGTCCCTGCAGGAGCACACAGAGGTCCCTGCAAGCCCTTGCTTCACAAACCTGTCTGAGGAATCAGAAGCCAGTCCACCCGTGTCAGCAGAGCCCACGGCCTTGGATGCTTGGGAGCATCCCCCACCACAGAGAGATGGTTGGGTTTGGGACACTTATTCTGGGACTGTCCCCTGCCACAGGTCCCCACAAGAGAGGGATGCTGGTCTCCAGCACTGCAGAGGTCATTCCTCCAGGACTTGTGCTGAAAGGAGAGGGATCAGGGTTAGGATTTTGTGGCCACTGGTTTTGTGTTCAGAGCAATGCCAAGCAGCACTTCATTTCTGGATTAAACACTGAACTGGGCCCCCCCTCCATGGGGGAAGGATGCAGTGCTCTGGAGGGACTTGGGAAAGCCATGGGAGAGAGCACCCACAGACAGCACTGATCCCTCTGTGCAGGCATCTCCTGGGCAGCCTGGTGTCTCCTCTTGGACAGCCTGGCACTGATGGGAGCAGGTTTTTGCCAAAATCAGCCCTGAAGCCCTGTGGGTGCATGGACACCCACCCTTCCTGTGGATGGCCCCCAGCCATGCTATGCCTTTACTGCCTGGACATCAGCCCCTTTCCTTTAGATCTTGCTCTTACAGGGGTCTGGACACAAAAACCCCACTTTGTCACCTTTCCCCTGTGCAAAATCAGCAGGAGCCCTGGGGCAATGTGCCAGTCCCTCCTGGACCTACAGGCACCTGGGGCACCTCAAACCTGCCAGTTGCTGGCAGAGTCTGTCTGTCCATCCCCAAGAGGTGCTAAATGGGGACCCCCTCAACTGCAGCAGCTTTACACCAAGGAGCTCCACCCCAGCCTGGGGTGGGCACAAACCAGCATCAACCAGGGTGCCCCAGCACTTTCCTTCCTGCAGTTCTTGGCACCTCGGGAGCAGCCACAGCGCTGCCCACTCCTGCACTCCCTGCCCCGGGGACAGAGCCTGCCCTGCAGGATCTTCACTCTCTCTGTATTTTCCTTTTGAACGGCGTGTTGGGCCCTAGGTGTCCAGCCACATACAGGTTCTAGCTCGGAAGAAGGTGCGGGAGTACCAGGTTGGCATCAAGGTACGTTGGCGCCCTTGCCCAGGTGTCCGCGGCGGTGTCTCTGTGAGCATGGGCAGCCCCTCTCCTTCCTCCTCCTTTCCTCTGGTTGACGGCTCTGCTGTTCCCCCTCTCCTTCTGCTCTCTCTCTGCAGGTCTCTAGCCACTTGCAGGTTCTTGCCCGACGGAAATCTCGTGAGATTCAGTCCAAGCTGAAGGTACGCCCTGCCTCGCCTGGCCCCCACTAACGCACTGGGCTCTGCCGTGTGCTGCTTGCTTTCCTGTTTTACCTCTCCTGTTTTTGGTGTTTTTTTTCCTTCCCCCTCACTTGGCTCCTTGGGTCAGATGGTTTTGTACAGGCGTCGTTGTGGGATGCCCAGAGAGAGGTGCAAGGAAGGCACTGCTCGTTCCTCCAGGAGGGTGAATGTGGTGCCAGATCCCCTCTTTGCATCCAGGCAAGGACTCTGCCATGGGAGATGTGGGTTTAAACCCTCCTCTGGTGATGTGGGAGGGCTGTCCTCTCTTTTGGGCCATCAGGAGTTCTCCCACAAGGAGAAAAGCCCCCCAGGGCAGGCAGTGAGGCAAAGTGAGGCTCAAGCAAGGTGTGCCAAGGCTCATTTCCCTGCACAGCTGACCTGAGCCAGCTCAGAGCAGGTGCTGGTGGGATGTGGGCAGAAGCAGAGGGGCCCCAGGGGTCCCTGCAGGTGGCAGCCCAGTGGTTTGTGATGGGTGTGAGCACTGCCTGGGGCACCACAGGGATGTGAGTGGCAGCAGGTCCAGCTGGGGACAGTGCCAGGAGCCAAGGGAGCCAAGTGAGAAAAAATGGATCATTCTCTCTCTCTTTTCTGGTTGGCTTTTCTTTCCTTCCTTCCTTCTTTCCTTCCTCCTAACTGGAGCCCAACTAACTTTCCATAACTGTTCCCACCAAACTTTGTGGTGGCAGTGGGGAGGGTGAGGATGGAGGGCATCACCAAAGGACCAAGCCCTGCTTGGGTTGGACCCACATGGTGCCAGGTGGGGGACAGAGAGGTCCTCAGAGCACAGCCACCCACTGGGGACAGCCAGCTCCTGCCCTGTGCCTCAGTTAATCACAGCTCCCTGGGGAGCCCCAGGGGTGATTTGCTGCCTTGCTGTGCGAGTGGGAGCCCAGGAAATCTTTGAGGTCCCAAAGGCATCAGCAGCCACCCCTGTCCTGGGTGCTGTGTCCATCTCCAGCGCTGAGGCTGGCAGTGCAGCCCACCGTCACCACTGTCAGAGCTGGAGCATTTTCATCCTCAAAGCTTTAATAATAAACTCCAGCTCGTGCTGCCTGGGAGCCCACCAAGGTGTGCCCCCCAAAATCCCTCAGCAGGGACCCCAGTGCCCCATGAGAGGGATGCCAGGAGCCAGACCAGGGTTTGGTCTGCCAGGAGAAACCAGGGAGAGCATCTGAAACCTATTTTGGGATACAAACCTTTGGGCTTGGATGCCTTAAACCCAGTCTCCAGCCCCAAGAGGAGCAGTCAGGGAAGTAAGAGGGGCAGCAGGGTCAACAGCAGTGGAAGAATAAAATAAAATAAAATAAAATAAAATAAAATAAAATAAAATAAAATAAAATAAAATAAAATAAAATAAAATAAAATAAAATAAAATAAAATAAAATAAAATAAAATAAAATAAAATAAAATAAAAGTCTTTCCTTGCCACATGTCACAGTGCAGAGCAAAGGGAAGTTGGAGGCAGGAGTGACCCCAGGGCTCCATGGCTGTGCTCTCCATCCCCAGCCATGCTGTCTGAAGGATTCTGCCGTGGAGCAGCAGGGCAGAGATCCCCCTGAACAATACTTGGAGGATACAGAACATCCCTTCTCAAGATCAGTGCAGGCAGTCCCCTGCCCTCAGCCTGCACTGTGGGATGACCCTGTGGGATGAAAACACTTCCATGAGCAGCATCTGTATTTCTGAGCTGCAGCCATGAGCAGTATCTGTATTTTTGAGTTGCAATCAGAGCAGTTTCTGTATTTTTGAGCTGCACTCATGAGCAGTACCTGTATCTGTGTTTTTGAGCTGCAGTCAGAGCAGTATCTGTGTCTGTATTTTTGAGCTGCACTCATGAGCAGTACCTGTGTCTGTATTTTTGAGCTGCACTCATGAGCAGTACCTGTATCTGTATTTTTGAGCTGCAGCCATGAGCAGTATCTGTATTTTTGAGCTGCAGTCAGAGCAGTACCTGTATCTGTATTTTTGAGCTGCACTCATGGGCAGTATCTGTATCTGTATTTTTGAGCTGCAGTCAGAGCAGTACCCGTGTCTGTATTTTTGAGCTGCACTCATGAGCAGTACCTGTATCTGTGTTTTTGAGCTGCAGTCAGAGCAGTACCTGCGTCTGTATTTTTGAGCTGCAGCCATGAGCAGTACCTGTATCTGTGTTTTTGAGCTGCAGTCAGAGCAGTACCTGTATCTGTGTTTTTGAGCTGCACTCATGAGCAGTACCTGTATCTGTATTTTTGAGCTGCAGCCATGAGCAGTACCTGTATCTGTGTTTTTGAGCTGCAGTCAGAGCAGTACCTGTATCTGTGTTTTTGAGCTGCAGTCAGGTGTGTGTTCATGCTCCCGGCATGTGGCTGCACGCCCGCCCTCCTGCCCTGCCCCAGGTGAAAATAAATGAAGCATTGATCCCTGGGGAGGGTTCAGAGGCAAAGCAGAGGGTGTGCTCTGGGACCAGCATGGACGTGTCCCAGCAATGCAGCTGGAGGAGCCCTGGAGCTCCTGCCCAGCAGTGCTGGGACTTTTGGGGCAAAAGGAAAAGCAATTGATCTCCTCTGTCAGTGCACACACGGCTCAGGGGGTGAGCTCAGGGCTTTCCTTGCAGTGCCTGGACTGGGGGAGTTGGTGCCCACATCCCAGCGCATCCCAGCAGCTTTTCCTCTCCATGCCCCAGCACTGGGGGCTTCTGAGGAGGCTGTGCAGGATATTAAAAAGCCAAGAAAGGCACAGTGACCTCTTCAAAGAGTGGGTGGGGGTCCTTGTCATCCCATTCCTGGTGGGATTGAGCCTGGGCATCAGTGCCCACCATGGGCATCCCCTGGTCAGGCTGGGTGATGAGCCAGGGTTGGGGTGGTGATGACCCAGTGTGCTGGTTTCAGCTGTAGAGTTAATTCTAGAGTTAATTCTCTCTAGAGTTAATTCAGGTAGAGTTAATTCTCTTCACAGCCACCCCATGCCTGTGCTGTGGAGAAAATGAACTCTGCCCCAACTGACACCAGCACCGACTTAGGGGAGGTGTACAGAGCACCCAAAGGTTCCCATCACACTCTAACCTTTTTTTTTTCCTTTCTTTTGCGCACAGGCCATGAACTTGGTAAGTTGAGCTTGAGTCTGAAATTCCTTTTGTTCCCCATTGCGTTTTTCCCTCTCCAGTGGAGGGGCTAAAAGCTCTTCACATCCCCAGGGCGGGAGGGGGCATTTTCCAGACCCATCAGCTTTTGCCCAGAGGATATTGGCAAGCTTCAGATGTTAATTAAAGTTTGAGAAGGGGTGGGGGGATCCCTCTGCACGGTCCCAGGCTGGGCTGTGGGATTGGCTGCTGCCTTTACAAACCTGTCAGGCACGCTGGGATGAGGGAGCTCATTCTGCCCCTATAACCCCGCTCCCCCCCGTCCCTCCTTTCCCCTCAGGACCAGGTCTCCAAGGACAAGGCTCTGCAGAGCATGGCTTCCATGTCCTCAGCACAGATCGTGTCTGCCAGCGTCCTGCAGAACAAGCTCAGCCCCCCTCCTCCTCTTCCTCAGGCCGTCTTCTCTGCTGCCCCCAGGGTGAGCACAGCCCCAAACCCCCCCAAGGGGACACTCAGGGGTGGGGGGACACCACGGGCTGGGCAGGTGCTGTTCAACAGCCATTCTCAGCCCTGGTGGCAATGCAGGGCTCCCTGCTGTTGGCAGCAGGTGAGGAGGGAAATGTTGGGAGTGGGAGCATCAGAAGCCACTGACTCTTCCCTGTGCTGTTTTCCCAGTTTTGGAGTGGGCCTATCCCAGGACAGCCTGGACCCTCTCAGGAGTAAGTACAGACCCCTCCACACCTGGCACCAGCAGGACCACACCTTGGCAAGGGGCTGGGGCATCCTGGTAACGTGATGATGCTTTTTCCTTTCCAGCATTAAACCGTTTGCACAACCAGCTTACCCCATCCAGCCACCCATGCCTCCATCACTAGCCAGTAAGTCACGTCCTCACCCCCTTGGAGGGAACCCAGGGTCCCTGACAGAGATTGTCCCCTCCCATGCACCGTGCCACGCACCTGTGTCTCCTCCCCATCTCTACTGGGGGAAAAACCTGGCTTGAAATCCAGCAAAAAGCTCCACAGTGAGCAGGACCCTGCAGTCCCTTCCCACCCAGAACAGCCCTTGTTTTATCCACCCTGTGCTGGGTGGGACGTGGATATGGGAGGTGGGGGATGCAGCAGCATGGCAGGGGGGGCTCAGGTGGATATGGGAGGTGAGGAGCGATACAGTGAGGACAGGGGCTCACCCCCATGTTTTATCCATCCTGTGCTGGTTGGGATGTGGGTATGGGAGGTGGGGGATGCAGTAGCATTGCAGGGGGGGCTCAGGTGGATATGGGAGGTGGGGAATGCAGTGAGGACAGGAGCTCACCCCCATGTTTTATCCATCCTGTGCTGGTTGGGATGTGGATATGGGAGGTGTGGGGTGCAGCAGCATTGCAGGGGGGGCTCACCCCCGTTCCCGGCTGCCCCCCCACCCCGTGTCCCTCCCCCTGGCTCAGGTTACGAGCCCCTGGCTCCGCTCCCGCCAGCTGCCTCGGCCGTGCCGGTCTGGCAGGACCGCACCATCGCCTCCTCCAAGCTGCGGCTCCTCGAGTACTCCGCCTTCATGGAGGTGCCCCGGGATGCCGAAACGGTAACGCTCCCCTCCGTGTGCCACTCCCACCCGGGATCATGCCCCTCCATCCCCGTGCAGTTACTGCTTAGAAAAAACTTACTATGATGGAGCGAAGAAAGTGTAATAATTTGGAGATAGCTGCCTTTTGTTTGTTTTTCTTTGAATGCAGTAACTGACATAACTGTTTCCCCTGCAAAAATGAAGACATGGGGGTACAAGAGCATTGTATTTTATTTTATGTCCTCCATGCATCTCAATTTTATGCATGGAGGCAACCAAGAAACAAAGTTTAGAAGGATCTTGCCTATAAACACAAGAGAGATGCAGAATTCAATCGCCTTGCCTTCAAAGTACAAAAGATGTGATTTCTAGAGGAAACTGTGAATTGCATAAATTGATTTGCAATGAAAGTAGGGAGACTGTTTCCCCAAAACAACTCATGGCTATTCCCACCCAAGTCACAGCTCTGCTCACTCACATTACAGTAACACCTACAGACTGTAGAAAACTGCACATTTTTCACTGTAGAAAGTGGGGACTAACAGACAGAAGTTCTATCCCAAATGTTTTGTGGAGATAATCAAAACTCCACAACTTTTGTGAAAGCTGTAAAGCCGATGTGTTTATTACAGCGCCGTACGCACATGGGAATCGTTCCCCTAAAATAGCATGCGTACCTCTGGGAACTTCAGGTCCTTTTTTAATCCCACTCTCAGATACATATGCGTACAATTTCACAATAGGTTCATACATATTCATTTTTATGAATTTCGAGTGACATTTGCCTCTAGTTCTTCTTTATCAGAAAGAATTCCTAGGTCAGGTTCACCTGCTCTCACAGCAGTCTCTCTGTCTCTATCACCCTCTGTCTTCCCCCCTTATCTCTGTTCTTCATTGAAGAAGTTTCTCTGAGCTTAAGTTTTGCAGTCATGCTAAATAGTTATGTTTTCTAACCGCACACTCAATTCAAAAATGCGCATTTCACCTAAATCAAAATAGATTTCTACCCTAGAAAATTTCCACTTTGCCTCACAAAGACCTTGTGACGGATAATAAATCTCAAACCTCCTGCCTGACCCGTGCTGCTGCTGTCCCCACCCCGCTCCCTACAGTACAGCAAACACCTCTTCGTGCACATCGGCCAGACGAACCCCTCGTACAGCGACCCCCTGCTGGAGGCCGTGGACATCCGTCAGATCTACGACAAGTTCCCCGAGAAGAAGGGCGGCCTCAAGGAGCTCTATGAGCGCGGGCCCCAGAACTCCTTCTTCCTCGTCAAGTTTTGGGTATGCTGCTGGCAGGGTTGGGGTGGGGAGGGTCGTGCTCGAGGCGCGGGCTCGTTGCGGCAGAGCTGTGTCGTAGACGCATTTTATGAAAAATCCTTTCCTAGGAGTTTTCCTCCTGAGAGGCCTCAGGAACAAAATGTGAACAATGGTTATCTGCTGCTGTGGGATGCAACAGGTGCATCTGGGATTGGTCTCATGGGGTTGTTTCTAATTAATGGCCAATCACAGTCAGCTGGCTTGGACAGAAAGTCCAAGCCACAAACCTCTGTTATCATTCTTTTTCCGTTCTTAGCCAGCCTTCTGATGAAATCCTTTCTTCTCTTCTTTTAGTATAGTTTTAATGTAATATATATCACAAAACAATAAATCAAGCCTTCTGAAACATGGAGTCAACATTCTCCATGTCTCTTCCCTCATCCTGAGACCCCTGTGAACACGGTCACAGAGCTGGAGCACCCTGGGCAGCTCTGAAGGCTGGTGTCTGTCCCTTGTCCCCATCGAGAGCTCATGGGAGCTTTGTCCCTCTCCTCTCTGCAGGCGGATCTGAACAGCACCATCCAGGACGGGCCAGGGACCTTCTATGGTGTGAGCAGCCAGTACAGCAGTGCAGAGAACATGACCATCACCGTCTCCACCAAGGTGTGCTCCTTTGGGAAGCAGGTCGTGGAGAAGGTGGAGGTGAGTTCCACGCCCCGCTGCGTCGGGAAGGGGTCGGAGTTGGTCCAGGGCGGGTCCTGGGATGGAGAAAATCCCAGAGCTGGGGGTAGGACACACGGGGGCCCGTCCAATGTTTATGGCTGGGGTGGGGAGGACACTGCCACGTCCCAGCAGCAGCCATGGCACAGCTGCTGACCCTGCTGTCCCCTGCAGACGGAGTACGCGCGGCTGGAGAACGGCCGGTTCGTCTACCGCATCCACCGCTCGCCCATGTGCGAGTACATGATCAACTTCATCCACAAACTCAAGCACCTCCCCGAGAAGTACATGATGAACAGTGTCCTGGAGAATTTCACCATCCTGCAGGTACCTCCCCTCCTTTTCCAGGGGCTGTGTCCCACCAGGGGTGTGGAGCTTGCACTTGCATTGACCCTGCTGGCCCTGCATAGACCTGGCTGTGCCTGGCCCCACACGGACCCTGAATTCCGGGCAGCAGATCTTGGTGCTGCTCTGCCCAAGCCTGGACAAGTCTACCAGATCATAGGGAGCAAAATTTTCATGGTGCAATGAAATTGGCCGTGCCTGAGTTTGTTTGACTTCACCAAACAATCTGTAGCAGTTTTTGGTGTTGCAAATGCAGTGGCTGGGCCTGAGCCAATGCAACCTCCCCCAAACAAAGTTTTGGTGGTGCAGTTTGGGCTGTTCCTGAGCCTGTGCAACCTCCCCAAAACTGGGTAGTAAATCTTGATGGTGCAATTAAATTGGCTGTGCAACTTAAGAAAATATAATTTAAAAAAAAAAAATTCATAATTATAATTAATGAAAAAAAAATTGATGGTGCAATTAAATTGCCTGTGTGACCCCACAAATAACGGGTAGCAAATCTCATGGTGCAAGGTGGTTGTGCCTGAGCCCATGCAACCCCCCCCAGGTAACAGCACCTGCCCATGGGCACAGCACCCCCTAACTCACTCTGCTCTGCTGCAGGTTGTTACCAACAGGGATACCCAGGAAACCTTGCTCTGCATTGCCTTCGTTTTCGAGGTCTCCACCAGCGAGCACGGCGCCCAGCACCACGTGTACAAGTTGGTCAAGGACTAGGGGGGCCCTTGGGGACAGGTAGGGGCACGAGGGGCGTGCAGGGGAGGGAGGGGGCCCTGCAGAAAAGCCACCCTTTGTGCCTGTTGCCTTGGGAGAAGTCATTTGAAGACAGGAGGAGGAGGAAGAACAACAACAATAGCCAAAAAAGACTGACTTGTGATCACAGATGTTTTCTACTTAGGAACAGTTTCTTTTTTTTTTTTTTTTTTTTTTTAATAAATAAATAAAATTACCAAAAAAAAGAAAGAAAAAAAAAAAAGAAAAAGAAAAGAAGAATGGGAAAGGAAGTGTAGGGAGAAAGGAAAGCCACATCTGGAGCTGGAGAGGGAGAGAGCAGCCCTTGGTGCTGCTGCTGAAGGCCAGGAGCCCACCGTGCCAGCAGCAGCAGGACGTGGGAGCAGAGAAGGACCCTCCCTTCAGCCCAGCCTCGCTCAGAAGCGGCCCCAGCGCTGAGAGGAGAGGAGAGCAGCGAGCACGGACACTCAGGAGGATGCAGCACCGTGCCAGGGGTGATGGTGGCTGGCACGGCAGCGACAGTGGCACTGGCACCGCGTGGCACAGCCCGGGGGACGTGGGGATGGACAGACGGACGGACGGGCAGCGCAGAGTGGAGCAGGGGGACACTGCCACCCCCAGGGATGCTCCCTCTCCATGCCCAGCTGGGAGCAGTGGCAGTGAAGGCATGAGGGCATTGACAATGCAAACCATGGGGGTTTATGGCTCCTTTTTTTTTTTTTTTTTTTTTTCCAAATGAAAGTGCTTTTTAATACCTTTTAAAAAGACACCTTGCTTGTAATCAGGCTGATGGGCCTCTGCAGTGCCCAGGTGCTGCCCTCCCACCCTGCATGGGAAGTGTCTTGTTTAGGGAAGGATTTGGGATGCCTCCATCTCAGGCTGGGATTTGTGGGGGATTCCTTGTGCTGTGTTCAGGAATTGCACTTGGGGCTGGCCCAGGCTCAGTGTCCCCACTGTGGTCATGAGTAGAGAGCAGTGAGGGCAGATTGCCTGATTTATTTTGTATATGTACATTCTCCTTGTTTCAGGTTGGTGTTTCTTTTTTTTTTTTTTTTTTTTTTTTTTTCACCTTTTTTTGCCTTTTTTTCTGCAGTGACTGTTCCAATCTGCTCCATCCACTCCCCTGCATCCTGTGGGAAGTGGCCAGGGAGGTGCAGGGAAAAACAAATTGAGCAGTAGAGGGCCAAGCTGTCAGTGGGCAGAGTTTGGGACAGAAAGGACAGAGAGGGGACAGAGAGCAGGAGGGGTGCCAGGATAAGGGACTGGGCCAGCTCTGAGGTGTTTTTGTGGCTGCAGCCCAAAGCAAGCCAAGGCAGAGTGCCCAGTCCTGAGGCTGTGATTGCAAGGGCAGAGTGTGGGGAAAGCAACCTCGGGGTGCAGGAGGGTGACAGAGGGACAGAGGTGGCAGGGAGCAGGGTGGCAGGGGGACAGAGAGCTGAGGTGGCCAGGTCCCGATGGGTTTCTCATGTTGGCAGGGGGGTGAAGGCAGTGGGCAGGAGGGCAGGAGTGCTTTGAGGGGCACTGCAGCTGCTTTGGGAGGGGGACAGGGCAGGTTTAGGCTCAGTGCTGCCAGTGCAAGGAGCAGGAACAGCCCCAGAGCTCAGGAAAGCGCCTTGGCTGCTGCCTTGGTGCCATGTGTCCTGTCAGCATGGGGACTTGGACCTCTTGCTGCTGGAAAGAGCCACCCATCCCTGTGGGATGGGGCAGAGCCATGCCAGCCCCATGCCAGCCCCATGGACTGAGGTGGCTGCTGTGAGCAGGGGGGGGAAGAGAGAGGGAAAAATCCAAGGCCAGGCACTGGCAAACCATGCCAGGGCCGTGCTGGGCCAAGTTCTCATATGTAGCATGTTTGTTTGTTGTTTTGTAGGTTTTTTTTTGTTTTTTTTTTTTTTTTCTTCTGTTTCACTCACTGATCTAAAACTCTGGGAATGAAAACTCAAAACTCCCCCCACCACAAAACACAGGCGTGCCCACTCCCAGCCCTGCTGGGGGAGGAAGCTCTTGGTTAACTGGACAGGTTTGTGCCTCCATCCCTCCCTGCTGCCTGCACGGAGCCCAGGGCTCACACTGCACCCCACGCACACAGACTGGTGCCCCCAGCAGCCCTGGCTGGGCTTTAGTCATGATCCCAGAGACACTTTCTCAACTCCCCCAGCCCCTCCGTTTCGCCTCCAGTGTATTTATGAATTTCACATGAAGTACTGTTTTATTTTTTTAAAGACTTTGTAAAGCTTACCAGGGTTACAATCACCATTTTTAGAGCTGCGTCAGTCCACAATGTTAAAAATCCATTTTTTTATGTATTATATTTTTTGTGTATTTTTTTTTTAATCCAGCTGTGATGGGTTGTATCATATATTTGTTGTGTTTACTGTATCTGTCCAACTTCAAAGAGAGGAGACTGTGGAGCTCCGAGAAAACTACGGTCTGCTGAAAAAAAACCAAAAAACATTAAAATTA
The DNA here is from genome assembly GCF_027579445.1 of Ammospiza nelsoni. Classification (NCBI taxonomy): domain Eukaryota; kingdom Metazoa; phylum Chordata; class Aves; order Passeriformes; family Passerellidae; genus Ammospiza; species Ammospiza nelsoni. The sequence continues at coordinate 1,588,382 of NC_080655.1, forward strand.
TTTGTTCATGGGTTGGCTCAAGCAGTTCTGAAGTTCATATTTTATTTCATAGGACTATGAGAGCTGCCACGTCCCATATAACCCCTTGGCTGGGTAACGCTGCGTACCCCAGTTCTGGGTACCAGGATGGCACATCCCGCTGTGTTTCGCTCTAGCTGGCATCACTGCGGGGTTTGCTTGGGGAAAGTTGGGTTGGCCACGGCAGAGGATTCCCTGGGGTCAGGAACAACTTTTGGGGGTCCACAGGGTGACAGAGGGGTTGGTGTGTCCCACCACCCCTCCAAGCGCTGCTCGCGGTGTCGGTACTCACAGCCCATCCGACACTCGGGGACACACACGCGTTCCACCACAGCCCGCTTTCCCCGCTGTCCCATCCCGCACCCGCTATCCCATCCCGCACCCGCTATCCCATCCCTCCCGCACCCGCTATCCCATCCCGCACCCGCTATCCCATCCCGCACCCGCTATCCCATCCCTCCCGCACCCGCTATCCCATCCCTCCCGCACCCGCTATCCCATCCCGCACCCGCTATCCCATCCCGCACCCGCTATCCCATCCCGCACCCCGCTATCCCATCCCTCCCGCACCCCGCTGTCCCATCCCGCACCCGCTGTCCCATCCCGCACCCGCTGTCCCATCCCGCACCCCCGGCGCGCCCCGTTACACCCACCACACCCGCCCGGGGCTCCGTCCGCCCTTCCCGGCCCCATTCGCCCCCCCTCGGCCCCCGGCTCCGGCCCCGGTCCCGGTCCTGCCCCTTCCGCCCCGCTCCGCTGCCTGCCGGGACGCGTAGTCCCGCGGCCCCGCGCCGCTCCCGGCCCGCCGCAGGTCCGCTCCCGGCCCCGCTTCCCCCTGCCCCGCCGCTCCCGGCCCCGCTTCACCCGGCCCCGCTCCCGGCCCCGCTTCCCCCTGCCCCGCCGATCGCTGCTCCCGGTCCCCCTGCTCCCGGCCCCGCTCCCTCCGGCTCCGCTGCTCCCGCTCCCCCCGGTCCCGCTGTCCCGGCCCCGCTGCTCCCGACGCCGCTGCTCCCGGTCCCTCTCCGCCTGTTGCTCCGCCGCTCCCGGCCCCGCGGCTCCTGCAGTTCCGATCGTCCCTTTGCTCCGCTCCTCCGGTTACCCCGCTGCCGCCCCCGCTCGTCCTGCGGCGCCGCTCCTCCTGTTCCGCTCCCCCTACTCCCGTCCCCGCTCTCCGTTTCCCCGCTCTTCTGTTTCCCCTCTCTCCCGTTTCCCCGCTCCCGTCTCCCCGCTCCACCTGTTGCCGCTGTCCCGCTCCCGTCCCTCGGGGATCTGGGGCCGCCCCCGGGGGCTCAGGCTCGGTGGAAGCCGCCGGCGTTAATTAGCGCGGCTCAGGAACGGGATGATCCCGCCGGGGCAGGCAGAGCCTGGCTGCCCGCACCGGCATCCCGCAGCTCCGGAGCTGCTCTTTTTAGCTCCGAAACCGGAAACTGGGACAATCGCACGGAGTCAGGCAGAGGGGAAGCGGAGCTGGCGGAGAGCTGGGGCTGCTCCGCAGCTGCTGGCTCCGCCGGGGTTGGGGGTCCCGGAAAGGATCCGTGGGCTTCCCGATGGGGAGCTGTGTGGCGGTGTCCCATGGCCGTGCCTCGCAGCCCCACTTTGAAACCAGGATGAAACCATCCTGGAGCACAGCTTGCTGACAGGCAGAGGGGTTGAACCCTATAGCCCACCCCTGGCCCATCCAGCCACTGGGTGTAGGGTGACACGGGCGGTTTGGGTACATGGATCCCTGTACGGGGTCACTTTAGGATTTGGGGTGGTCCTTGTGTGCAGGAAAGGAGGTGAATGGCCTGGAGTACCCCGAGCACTTTTCCTTCCTTCCTGGCCTTTGCCCCGGCTCAGCCCTTCCGCCTTCCCAGCCTGGCTCCTTGGCTCTGTCCTGCAGCCTGCCCCAGCTCCTGGGGGCTGCCACTCCTGCCTGCTCCCCGCAGGTGCCCCCTGTGCCTGGCACTGCCTGCTGACCCCTGCTGACCCCCAACAAGCCATGGAGGGAGAGCCCACCCTGCGCCTCCGGATCTTCAACCTCAACTGCTGGTGAGTCCAGACTTCCCCAGGCTGTGTGGGGGGAGATGAGGGCACCACACTGGGGAAGGATCCCACCTTGGGGTCACCTTCATCTCCCCTTCATTTTGGGGTCACACCACACTCCCAGCCCCAGAGGGTCATGAGGTGCTTGGCTGGGTATTGCCTCCTATCCCTTCCGTGCTTGTTAGCCCCAGAAAAACCCCACATTTGCACCCAAGCAAGGATGAGCTGCCTCAATTCTGCAGGCAGGAGAAGCTGTCCCCAAACAGCCTCCCTGCATCTTGTCCCCATGTCCTTCCACCTTTCCCGTGTGCATTCTGCTTCTGCTGGCACTGCAGCCCTGTTTCTCTCCCTCGTTTTGGGTCACAATGGTCCCCAAGAGCCCCCTGGCCCTGTCCCCAGCAGGCTTTGACTGTCACCCCTCTGTGGCAGGGCCATCCGCTACCTGAGCAAGCGGCGGCAGCAGCGCGTGCGGCTCATCGGGGACACGCTGCGCCAGGAGGGCTTCGACCTGGTGCTGCTGCAGGAGGTGAGGCCAGTTTGTGTCCCCTTCCCAGCTTGGGAGGTGGCCGTGGCTGTTCTCAGCCTGTCCCTCTGTCCTCCAGGTGTGGAGCGAGCAGGACTACAGTGAGCTGAAGGCGAAACTAGCAGGCTCTTATCCCTTCTCCCATTACTTCCGCAGGTGAGAAGGGCAAGCTCAGTCTGGGGGGCAGTGCCAGGGCTGGGCCAGGGCTGGGCCATGTCCTCGGGGTTTGCCACTTGCAGGGACTGCTGAGGGTCCTTTAGGTCACCTCTGTCATTGTGACAGACCCCATGCTTGGGCAGTGGGATTGTCACAGGAGCACACTGGGATCCAGGCACCCGAGGAGTCCTTTTGTTCACCTCTGTGGCTGTGAGAGACCCCATGCCTGGGCAGTGGGGTGCTCACAGGAGCACACTGGGATCCAGGCACCCAGGGAGTCCTCCTGCCCAGGGTTAGGGTGAGGCAGAGGTTTTGGGGACCCCATCTCCTCACTGTGCTTCCTCCCTCCCACAGCGGGGTGATCGGCAGCGGCCTCTGCGTCTTCTCCAGGTTCCCCATCCTGGACATGCTCCTCTACCAGTACTCACTGAACGGGTACCCCTACATGGTAGGTGGGTTGGGGGGCACGTGGCACCATGGTGTCCATCCCCACAGAGCCTCAGTAGCCCTGACCTGCCCTTCCTCCCCTCGGGCAGCTCCAGCACGGGGACTGGTTCTGCGGCAAGTCCGTCGCTCTCGTCGTTATGAAGATCTCAGGGATCATCTTCAACGTCTACGTCACCCACGTGAGCAGTCCAGGGAAGAACCCAGCATGGGGGGAACAGTGGGGAGGAGGGGAATGAGTGGCCATACCCCTGTTTTACTGTTCCTCTGCTTTAACCCTGCTCTCCACCCTCTGCCCTGTTCTATGCACTGATTTGATAAAATATTGCTCAGGGCAGAGGGCAAGGTCCCATAACCTGGATTTGCACCGAGGTGAGCTCCAGGCTCTCCCCAGTGCAGGTGACATACAGACAGAGGTGTTGGCAGGGACCGTTTGGAGGGGCTGGGTGGGTTTGCAGGGAGCAGGGCAGGAGTCAGAGCCCCTTTGCTTTCGCTCTCTGTCCAGCTGCACGCCGAGTACTGCCGGGACAAGGACGCCTACCTGCCCCACCGCCTGGTGCAGGCCTGGGAGCTGGCTCAGTTTATCAGGTGAGCAGCTGTGGGGTGTCCCCTGCAGGCCCCAGGACACCTGTGGTCACTCCTCTCCCTGGGGCTTGCGCTGCAGAGAGCTCCCATTGCACCAGTGCCAGTCAGGAATAAGGTGGAGGAGCACTGGGCAGGTCCCAGTCACTTCAGCCGGGTCCCAGGCAGGGCAGGGAAGGACAGCCACCCTTGTCCTCACAGACACACCTCAAAGGCAGCAGATGTGGTGCTGCTGGGAGGGGACCTGAACATGCACCCTGAAGATGTGGGCATCCGGCTGCTGCGTGGCTGGACGGGGCTGCAGGACGCCTTTGCTGAGGCCATGCGCTTTGAGGTGAGCTCAGGGGCTTAGGGGTGTCCCAGGGCACACCAAGAGCCCCCAGCTCACCCAGGCTCCTGTTTCAGGGCTGCAAGAACGGCTGCACCCTTGTCCCTGACAACTGCTTCACTGACAAGTCAGAGCTGCTGCCCTTCCCGCTGGGCATCCGCATTGACTACATCCTCTACAAGGTAACAGGGGTGTCTGCCCACCAGCTGGGAGTGCTGGGGGGGAGGCACTGCTGTGACCCCCTTGTCCCCTCACCCAGGCCATCTCCAGCTTCACGGTCAAGTGTGAAGAGCTGAAGACCACCACGGGGCGAGCCCCAGGCACGGACATCCCCTTCTCAGACCATGAAGCTGTGATGGCAACGCTGCACATCCAGAGGCAGGGGCAGCCTGCAGGTGCCACCCTTGGCACACCTGGTGAGTCGGGGGGTTGCTGCCAGCATCCACTCTGTGCTGGGGGGCTGGTGGATGGACTGGTGGGGTTGGATGGAGCTCTTTGGGGATGTTTCCCCTTGTGGAGGGCTGCAGAGCAGTGGGGATGGGGAGAAGGATATGGGGAGGGTCTAGGGCTGGTATATGGGGTCCCACCCTGCTGATGGCCCTGTCCCCACAGACCCAGCCCTGGCAGATGTGGTGGCAGAGGCGCGGGCAGAGGTGGGCGCGGGGCTGCGGGCGGCGCGGCGGCAGCGCTACTCCTCGGGCAGGATGGCCGTGCTGGCCCTGCTGCTGCTGCTGCTCCAGGCTGCAGCTGCCCTGGCCACTCTGGCCGGGCTGGGCGCAGAGCAGCCCTTCCCCAAGCTCTCCTTCTGCCTGCTGGCCTTCCTCGCCCTCGGCGTCCTCGTCCTCGCCACCGGTCTCCACCTGTTCCACACCATGGAGGTGAAGATGCTGCACGGCACCGAGGACCAGATGTGGATGGTGCTGAGGGCCCTGCAGGAGCGTCCCAGTGAGGGCTGAGCTGGGGCTCTGGGTGTCCCACAATGTCCCCTTGGCCACACCACGTCCCCTTTTCATCCTTGTTTTTAGCTGACTTCAGGTCTTAGGCCAGCAGCACTGCAGCCAATGCAGTAGTGCAGGTTTGGCAGCTGCCTCCGGGGGAAATTAAGGTTTTTGGGGTGGATTTATTGCATTGACCCCTGTGAGAACCACAATGGAGGCAGATTTTTATTGCTGTCTTTTTAAATACACTATTTTGTACACGGAGGGACCCACTGGCCTGGCTGGAAGGCTTGAGGCACTGAGGCTCCCCTTGCCTGGGGTGGCCTCAAAGTTTACACTGGTGGCTGTTCTGGCAACCAGTCCTAACTGATGGAAAATAAAGGCAATATTTTAACCTTTGGCACCTGATCGGGGGGCTTTATTTGAAGGGAGGGGGTTTGCAGCAGGATTGTAGGGCTGGTACAAGCACAGGGAGGGCTGGAGGAGGTGCTGAGGGAAATGGAAGGATGAGGGCTGAGCACGGGGTGAGGGCTAAGAGAGGAACCTGAGACCCCCCATCCCAACACATCTGGGCTGCCATGAGCACCACTTGGCCACAAAGGCAACAGCCAGGGACTGCAGGGGCATCTGAGGTCTGTGCAAAGGCCAGTGTGGCATTGCCAGGCAGAAGAAACCCCAAAGGGGCAAGGAGGGCACAGCCACTGGTGTCCCTTGTCCTCAGTGCTAGAGTGTTGGCCCTGAGCACAATTCCCATAAGAATTCCAGCACAAGAAGCCCTTCCCTGCCCCAGGGGCTCATGGTAGAGTTCTGACCTTGGTTTCCTGCAGCAGCTGGGGGCAGCGTGGACGTGGCATCCAAAAGCAGTGGTGCAGAGCAGCCCAGTCTGTCTGTCACTGGTCCCAGCTTGTACAGGCAGATGTCCCTTGAGATGCACAGTCCAGACTGGGATGGATGCCCTCAGCTGGGAAGGATGTCCCAGGGTGGCTTTGAGGCACCATTCCTGAAGGTGCACCTGTGGCATCTGTCTCGGGTGGCCAGTCACCTCCTTGCTGCTGGGAGCCACCACAGCCCCCTTTTGCAGTCCCCTGGGAGTTTTCCAGCCAGCACAAGGCAAAGGCACTCCAGCCATGCACAGGAACACCCTCTCAGCACCCCAGGGCTGAGTGCTGCTCGGTGTCTCCTCACATGGGCATCCTCCAGCGGCTCTGGTCCCTCTGTGACAGACTTTGGCAAGCAGGGAGCTGGATTTGCTGTGGCAGCTGCTGGCACCTGGGGCATCGCCACCTCCACAGGTAGCTCAGGGTGGTGCCCAGCCCAGGACTCACTCACACTCTGCTGGTCCCCAGGGAGCACTGGTGGCCCCGGGGCCGTGCGGGTCAAGCGCGGAGCTCACTGAGCCGCTTCTCCTCCTGCAGCTGGATGAGGATGTTCCGCTTGTTCACCACCTCCACCAGCTGCTTCAGGATCTCCTGCTCAGCCTTCTCATCCTCAGGCGTCTTCAGGGCATCTGTGGGTGCAGGGGGCCAGGGTAGAGCTGGGAAGGCCACCAGCCTGACCTGCTCCCTACACCGTGCAAAGGGAGCGATGGCACTCACCCTCCTTGTTCATGTAGCTCCGGAGCTTCTCGTCAAGCTGGCACTGCTGCTCCTCCAGCTTCAGCTCCTGCACCCTGTGGGGAGGAAGAGGGTGTGCTGGGCACTGAATTTGCAGGGGATTGGGGTGAGCTGAGCCCCCACACCCGCCAGGGAGCATCCCCCAAGCCTCACGCGATCATGAGGTCCGACTCCTCGCTCATCAGGTTGTTCTTCTTCTGCACCAGGTACAGCAGCTGGTTTGTCCACTGTGTGTGCTGGTCAGCCAGGCTGTCTGCAGGGCAGGGGCACGGTCAGCAGGGTGCAGACCCCCCCTGCAGGGTCACAGTGCTCTGCCCACCCTGGCTTTACCATTCTCATCCCGGAGCAGCTTCTCCAGCTTGGTGCCCTGCTGCTCCAGCTCCCGGAACGTCACCTCGATCTCCTCCAGACGCCTCTGGATGGCCTGTGAGGGAAGGGCAGCACTCCCCTGCAGGCCAGCACCTGCCAGCAGCAGCAGGACAGAGGGGACAGCGTGCAGTGCCACGCTGGGGACGTGGCTGTCCCCTCTGGGGTTACCTGGGCTCTGCAGAACCTCTTCATCTGGGACTCCCTGGTCCGCCGGGCCAAGGTGCGCTTCCAGGTGGGGAATTTCTCCTCTTCCCGGGGGTCTGGGTACTGTGAAAGGACGGTGGCATGGGCAGGGGGCTCAGTCCCTGCGCCAGGCACCTCCTGCCTGGGCAGCCACAGCTGAGCCAGACTTCCGTGAGAGGAGCAAGGGAAAATCCTCACCAACTCTTTCACAATGCCAAGGCCTTTGTCCTCCTCCTCTTTCTCCTCCTCCTCTTCCTCGCTGTCACTGTCCTCCAAACCTGCCCAAGAAAAAGCTGCTTCAGGCTGGTTCCTCATGAGCAAGACATGGGATACAGCAGGGTCCTGCAGGGACTGAGAGCTCTGCTCACCTGGAGACTCCAGTTTATACCACCTACCTTTCTCCATGTCAAATTTCTCCTCCTCCTCCTCCTCCTCCTCCTTCCAGGCGCCTTGTCCGTGCCGCAGGGCAGGGAGGGCCTGGGGTGCTGCCCGGAGCCTCAGACGGGCTGGCTTCAGTGGAGGCTCGGGCTCAGCTTCACTGGTGAGGTTCAGCGTGGACAGACTGAGCTTCTCCAGTGGTGTGAGGATGATCTTCCTCCTGCCCCCAGTCTCCTCACCCTCCTCTGCTGCCCCTTGGGGCTCCGCTCCGGGAACCTCCTGTTCCCTCACATCCTCCCCGGGCTGTGCCAGCAGCTCCTGCTCCTCCTGCGTGTCACCAGCACCTGCAGCGTCCTCAGCGTCCCCAGGCTCTTCCCCTGCCTGTGGGGCTGCTGGAGTGGGCTGCAGCGGGCTGGGTGCCCACTCCATGGGGGACACACACGACGTTCCAGCATCTGAGGGCGCGTGGGCAGCAGCATCAGCATCCTGCAGCAGAGCCAGAGCAAGGGGCGATGCAGCACAGGGCCACACCCAGCCACCCCCCTCAACATTCTGCCTTTCCCCCAGCACCTCCAGGGATTCAGGGTGATTTACCCCATCCGGCAGCGCCGAAGCCTCATCCCGGGGCAGGTCCATGCTGGCTGGATGGGGGTAGTGCAGCGAGCAGTAAAAATTACCTGGGAGGGAGGGGATGGGGGCGAACTCATGACAATCTGCGAGGTGGAGAAGCCGCTCCCCAAGCATCCCCCGTGCCCAGGAGCTGCCTCACCATCCTCCTCGTCGAAGGCGTAGTCGCCCAGGCGCAGCGTGGCCCCGCAGCGCCGGCACTGGAAGCAGCCGCGGTGGAAGAAGCGTCCCTCGGCGCTGGCTCGCTCCACGATGTACACACGGCGCCCGCAGAAGTAGCAGGCGTCGCTGTTCTCCCCTGTCCTGTCCCTCGGCGGCTGCGGGGGCACAACACAGGCGGGGCTGGCACCGGGGGCCTGGCACCCACCGTGCCCCGTGGCCGTGCCAGCAGCCATGGGGGCACAGGGCAGGGCCGTGCCCCTCTCTCAGCGCCGGCTGCTGGGATGGCTGAGGGAGCGGCAAGCCTCGACTCTGGAAAACCAGTTGGGTCAGGAAAGAGGCAGGGAGGAGCTGGGAACCTGTGGGCGTTCGCTTGTGCAGCTCGGTGCCAGCCCTTGGCTCGGCCCTGCCAGCCGCCGGTGCCCTCCCGGTGCCCCCCTGCCCTGAGCTGGAGCCTCCATCCCAAGGGGACACAAGGACCAACCTGCCCTGGCTCCATGCCGGTGGCGTGTGGCAGCTCGTGGGCACTGTCCGGAGTGTCTCCATCCAGCCCCGTGTCCAGCTACAAGTGACCCAAGGGCAGGGTCAGCCCCCCACTGTCCCCCCCAGGCCAGCTGCACCCAGCAGAGCCCCCCTGGGGCAGCCCCACCTCAGCGTCCCTGCGGCTCCTCTTGGCCTCGCTGTCCTTCTGGGCGCCGTCCTGCAAACCCACAGGGGTGGTTGGGGTGGGGATGTGGTGGGTTTGGTGTGCCAGGAGGGTCTGGCTGGGGGTCCCTCACCTGGCTACGTTTGTGTGCCAGGTTCCGGCTCTTCTGCAGCTTGCTGAGGAAGAGGATGGCCCCTCGTGTGCCAGGGGGAGACAGTGGCTTCTTGCTGACCTCCGCCTCTGCACAGGACATGGCCATTTTTATGGGACCCAGCCAGCCCCAGGGCAGCTCAGGATGGGACAAATGCCCCCAAAATTTCATACCTGGAGAGGTCCCAAAAATTTGGTAGAAGTGGCTGAGGTAGGTGATGAGGTCCAGGCAGTCAGGCTCTGTCAGGGTGGCCATCTCAGCACTGGAGAGGACAGGCTGGATGCCCAGCTCCTGCTCTGCTACGTCCAGCAGCATCTGGTGGGTCTGAATGGCATCCTGGGGGTCCACGGAGTCAAAGTCCCTGTGGGGAGACATGGCTGCATCAGGGTGGGCTCTGCAGGGTGGAGGGTTCTGGGGGCTCTGGGCACTCACACCAGGTCAGGGCGGAAGCGGTGGATGAGGGCACAGAGGGCCAAGCCACTGGTCCAGGAGGTGCTGAAGTTGGTCACGGCCACGCCGGGGTATCCAGCCGTGCTGGCCTGGCACCAGCTCAGCAGCTCTTCACACACAGCTCCAGGGGCCACTGGGGAGGCAGAGACAGGGGACACCCCCCCAGTCCACCTCCTGCCTCGGAGTCCGTGCTTTAAGGGGAAAGGGATCCCATGGGAGCAACCTGAGACATCCCCTGTCCCCCACAACCCTCCCCACAAGTAACTATGTTGGGAAAGCATCTGTCAATATTTCATGGCTCAGCATCTGTGCAGCCTGGAGGGGCACAGCCTCCTCCCCAGAAGGCAGCAGGGTCCCCACGTGGGCCACAAGCAGAGGGGATAGAAACCATTGGTATCACCAGGACAGCCTGCTGGACACAGGCCAGGGAGCAAGAAACAAGGATGGGGAGGAAAATCAGGGCAGTGGCCACGTGGGCATGGGCAGCTGGGAGGGATGGGGCAGGAGTGGCTGCTCCTACCGGTGCTGAGCCGGGCGTCGCTCTTCCTCTTCCCATGGTGGTCCACCTCCACCATGCCCACCAGGTAGAGGTCCCTGACCTGCCAATGGGGACATGTGGTGGGTCACAACCTGTACAGAGCCAATGACACCACACAGGGTGGTGGGAGACCTGGACATCCCCCCAAAACCCTCCAGAACCCTCCACCTTCCATAATGCATTCAGTGTCCTGTGGGCTAATAGCTTCAGCTTTGGGGACAGGGCACTGGGTAAATTAGTGCCACCCTGACAGCCAGGGAGGCTGGGCTGGCTGGCTGTCCCATGGCAGGACCTGGCCAGGTACCTGGCTGGCTTTGATGGCCTGCAGGTTGATGTTGGGGTAGCGCGTGGCCGGGTCGATGCTGTACTGAGTGACGTTCTTGTGGGTGTTGTCCGGGGATGTCTGCGAGAGGCGCTGGTAGATGCTCTCCCTGGGTGCAGGGGACAGGGCTGGAGTCACTGCTGCCACCCTCCCGTGCTCCAGAGCCAGCCCAGAGGGATGGGGACACTACACTCACCTCTCAGCCAGCACCTCCAGCGGGGGTGTCCCTGCCGCCCAGCGCCGCACCATCCACGCTGCGTCAAAGGCAGCGAGGAAACCCCTGGCCACGCCGGTGCCCAGCGGCCAGAAGGGCTGCAAAGGGAAAAGCAGAGCTGGAACATGGAATAACTCCATGGAACTGGAGTTGCATGGCTGGTCTGGGCAGCTGGGAGGAGCTGGGAGCTGCCAGGCTTGGCCAGGGATGAAAGAGGGAGCGGCGGCAGGACGCGCACGGACAGGAGGGGTGGCCGTCACCATCTGCTCCCCAGCCAGCACAGCTCCACTGGGGAGGGGCTGGGCTGCTCCTCCAGCCTGAACCAACCCCAAATTTCCTCTGGGGATGGAGAAGGGGATAACCTCCCCAAAACATGGCACTACCAGGAGCCCGCCCAAGGATGGAGTGCACTGGGCAACTGGGATGGGAAGCACCTAGGGATGGGAAATATATTGCAAATGCAAGGAGAGAGAAATGCAAGGAGAGGGAAATGGGGGCGTGAGGGGGGCTGCAGGGGAAGCTCTCACCTCCACCAGGCAGTCGCCCACCAGCCCCAGGAGCACTCGGCTCCCGTTGTGCTCCCGCACCAGCGCCGCGTTCTCCGAGCGCGTCATGCACGTGAAGTCGAACATGTCAACGTCCGGCAGGTCCCGGTGGTTGAGGGCAAATTCCAGTTCGGGCAGGCAGTAGTTTGTGGAGAAGTTGGCAGCTTCTTTGGCATAGCTAAGGAGGGCATCCCTGTTCACGTTGTCTGGGGCCAGGAGGCTCTCGATGTCTGCTTTGTCCTGCGGGGATGGAGTGAAGCTGAGTGGGATGAGGGAGGTGATGTTGGTCCCTCAGCCTGGGAGCACCCAGCTCCAGGCTGCAGCTGTGCCACCGCGCTCTCAGTACCCTGGGAGGATTTTTCCTGTGGCACAGGCAACAGCTGCTGCAGCCCCTACCACCCCAGGGGTGTGCAGTAAAACCAGCATCCACAATTTGCATGCCACCTTCAAGCTGCCCAGTGCTGTGGGATCCCAGGGCCAGATCCTGCCCTCCTCACCTGAAGGATGACCCCCTTTGTGAGCAGGCTCTGCTTCTTGGCCGTCATGACGAAATAGTGAGTGTCATCCTTGTAGTACACGATGTTCTCCAGGTCAATGCCTGGTGACAGGGAAGGGGCTGAGCCAGGGCCACGGGGTGTCCCAGCACTGGGATCAGACCCAAAATGTCTCCACATATGGAGGTTGGGACCATGGGACCACTGACCCGTTTTGTTGTAGAGGTTCTGGAAGAACTTCTGGTTGTAGATTCGGGCCACGCCGCTGATCTCAGCCACCTCCACCTCGGCCCGGCTGTGCCGGTTGATGAAGTTGGTGGTGATGCCAATGGCCAACTTCCCACGCGTCTCCTTCCTCTTGAACCCTGCAGACAGAGAGGTGTGAGCCCCCACTCAGCCCCCAAATTGCTCCTGGGGGTGCAGGGACACCCGTGGTCACCTTCAGGGACAAATTTGCCGCCGCCAGCTGAGATGAGGACGTCGAACTCGTAGTGGCTGAGGGGAGAGGAGCTGGGCTGCAGCACGGCCTGCCAGCCACCTGCAGGGAGAGAGGTGGTCATCAGTGTCCACAGACAAAGGGCTGCATCTCATTCACCCCAAAAAGGCACAGCAGGGCGACTGGGGGCCTCAGAGTGCCACCCACCCTGCAGAGTCACATACCTGCCTTTCCCTTGGGGGGAACGAGGTCCTCAAACCGCACATTGATGTGCACCTCCACCCCCAGCAGCAAAGCCACCTTGAGCAGGATCAGCTGCAGCTGCCGGATGCCTGGGAGGGGAGGAAGACCCTCAGGGCTGCACCCCTGACTGCTGGGACCCCCCACAGCCAGCCTGGTGCCCCCCAAACTCACTGATGTGGTCCAGCGTGCCCGTGCAGAAGCGCCCGTAGAACTTCTTGGCGCCGAGCGCGCGCAGGTCGTGGATGGTGAAGGGCCAGAGGTGCAGGACGTTGTTGCGGGAGAAGGAGTCGCGCTTCTCCAGCAGCACCACGCGGGCTCCCAGCAGAGCCAGCTCGATGGCTGCCCGCAGCCCGCAGGGGCCAGCGCCCACCACCAGGCACTGCAGGGCACGGCACGGGCAGTGAGGGGTGGGCAGCACAAAACAGGGTGTGGGCGAACCCCCAAAGCAGGGTGTGAGTGAACCCTCAAAAGAGGGTGTGGGTGAACCCCCAAAATAGGGTGTGGGTGAACCCCAAAACAGCATGGCCAGTGAGGGGTGGGCAGCACAAAATAGGGTGTGGGCGAACCCCCAAAACAGGGTTTGGGTGAACGCCAGCATGGCCAGTGAAGGGGGTGGGCAGCCCCAAAACAGGGTGTGAATGACCCCCCCAGCGCTCCCAAAGGCAGCACGTCCCCGCCTGCTGGGTCAGGATCTGGCCTTCCTCAGTTTTCCCCTAATTCTCCCTGCAAAGTGGGGTGCCCCCCACCCCCTGGACCTTGCCTTCACCCAGGGCAATGGCAGCAATTAAAGCATGGGGTGAGATAAGGTGCAGCTCTGTGCAGCCCTGGCAGGGTTTGGTCTGCTGAGAGCTTCTGCACAGGGCTGGGACAATGGGGACAGCAATGAGCCATCATCTGTGGGACAGGGTTAGGGTTATGTCCCCTCCTTGGGATGCTCCTATCTCCCAGCAAGGACTTGTCAGCTCCCTCAGCCCTGCCATGGGATGTCCCCAGTGAGAGCAGCTGGGAGGCGGAAGCACGCTGCTGGCTGGGTGGCACTGAGGTGGCACCGTGCCATGGGGAGCTGGCAGTGCTAATTAACATCCTGTCCCATTAAACTCCATCAACCTCCCGCCTGGCACATCCTGCATCCTCCTGGGATGAGAGCCAGAGTGTCCCAGGGGATGTTCTCACCCCAGACAAGGACACAGAGAGACCCAAACCCCCCATCCCACACCCCGCTTACCTTGGTGCCAGCACAGGCTGTGCCCTGGTCGTAGTCCTTGTGCCCAGCTTTCTTATCCAGCTTGCTCCACAGGGCCTTGGCATTCCAGTAGTTGAGGGCAGCCTTGAGGCCGTGGTAGAGCTGCAGCCCCGTGCCCTGCACGCCCAGCTGCTGGCACAGCTCCAGGAAGGAGCCCAGCACCTCCTGGCACTGCCCGGCTCGCAGGAACCTCTCAAAGATGGCATGGGCAGGGTTGCCCGGCTCCTCGGCTGGCACACTCATCCCGCGTCACCCAGAGGCCTGGCAGAGGGACAGCAGAGGTCAGCAGGGAGGGGACCCTCGTGGATCCCCACCCCTAAACACATCCCATAGCACACCTGGCGTCTCAGTGCCAGGATTGCCAGCTGCAGGTGCTGTTGGGTGGTGATGGCACTGTCAAAACTGGCACTTGGTGACAGCAGGGATGGAACTGTCACCCTGCCACTGCTCCCAGATGGCCACGGTGGCCTCAGGGCAGGGGATGGGGCAGGCTGGGGCTGCAGTGAGCGGCTTCCTCCATGCAGCGGATACCTGCAAGAGCCAAGAGCAGAGGGAGCTGTTTTGGAGCAAAGATACCACTTCCTTCCTCCACAGCTTTGCCTTCACTCCGGGGGGATGGGAGGGAGCTCCTGGCTTCAGGAATCAGCCCCACAGCTGCTGCAGAAAGCAGCAGGAGCAGCCCTGGGGTGACCTTTTCCCCCACCTCCCCTTCCATCACTCCTGGAGAGGGTGGGAGCAGATGAGCACAGAGGAAGAACCGGTGAGGAAATAAAATAAAAGTCAAATCACCCTACGAGCAGCACCAGAAGCTGTGGGAGGAGGGATGAAGCACATTCCCTCCCAAAACCCCCTGGCATCTCCCAGGGTACCAATTCTTGCATCTCTCTCCCACTCCCAGCACTGCCCTGACCACCATCCTCTGCCCTCTATCTTGCCAGCCTGAGCACCAAAACCAAAATTTTGCCTTTCCAGCCACTGCGGCAAGCCCAGGGCTGTGGAGGCTCCCCCAGCCCAGCACACACACGGTGCTGCCAAGGAGGATGAGCAGGAAAAGCTCGGCAAGAGGCAGAGCTCCACCTTTGACCCGCAGCTCTTTGCCCTCTCGCCCTGAGCGCCATCCTGGGCACGTGGCAGCGCCCGGGGCCGCCCTGCAGTGGGCAAGGATGTAATGAATAAATCAGGCAGCCCGCAGGAGGAAGGAGTTACTTAAGAACTTAAATGTTGTCCGGAAAGGGTGAATTCTAGCTGGATTTCTGGTTCAGCCTCACTCAGGGCTTTCCCGACACCCAGAACGTGCCTTGCAAAGCAGTTCTGCAGGTCACCTTCCCTCCGTTCCCTTCTGCAGGTCACCTTCCCTTCCAGCATCGCACTCAGGAAATCCGGGCGCGTTAACCCCTTCCTTCCCGGGCAGACAGGAAGGCACCCGGCGGGGCACAGCAGGGGCTGGCACACACCAGAGTGGCAGGGACACTGTGCATTCCTGACAGGCCTGAGGACAGATTTCTGCTCTTCTCCTGGGTGCTGCTAGTGAGACAGGATGAGCCTGGGGAAACTGAGGCAGCGCTGAGAAATTCCCCAGAGAGTTTGCGGTGCCCTCACCCATCCTTGTGCCACGGCAGCAGTGCCCCGTGCAGATGGATCGTCCTCCAGCTGCTCAAGTCCCTGCACTGGCACCTGCCAAGGTCAACCCCAGGGAGCATCTCCAGCAGCCCCTGGCTCTGGGAAAAGCCCATCCCGGCCTTGATTCCCCCTGGCCACGGTGCCAGGGGCACTTGGTGCCTGGGAAAGCTCTCCAGCCCCTCCGCCTTGGCAGGCAGGCTCAGGGGAGGCAGAACAACAAGCCTTGTGTTACACGGTTTCCTACAGAAAGGATTATCCTGCCAGCCCTCTGGCACACTCAAACTCCCTCCACAACTGCAGGCAAGGTCAGAAACTCCTAGGAAAGCTCAGTTCCTGCGGGCTGGATACAAAACCCCAGCTTGCAGCCCACAAAGGCCGGCGGCAGGGGAGGAGGGCACAGCCTGTGCTCTGCTCCTGCCATCAAAGCCTCTTGCATTTCTTCCCTTCACGCTGTTCCTGCAAGCAGGGGGAGGAGGGGGGGCTGCAGCCAGCCCTGACTCATCTCATGTCAGCTGTGGTTGGCTGCAGAAATGTCTGTGGGGACTTCAGCCGGGTCTGGACACGGGGAGCACCCCTGGAGCAGGGACCCCCATCCCACCCTGCGGGTCAGGGTCTCCCTCTGGCCCTGCCAGGAGCAGCAGCCCCTTGGGAGAGGGTGGGGGAAGCTGCTTGGGAGCTCACGTGGCTCCCAGAAACATGGAAATACACTGGGAAAGGACACAGCTCCAGAGCTGATGGAAGCTGGGAGGATTTTCAGCAGATTGCCTCGATGCTGCTGCTGCTGCACTGGCTCCCAGTGCGGATGGGGCTGTTCCAGGTTTGGGATCCAGGTCCCAGCACTGACAGGGCTGTCCTGGGTTTGGGATCCAAATCTCCTGAGCTGGGCTGCACCCCAGGAGAGCCCCTCCAGTGAAAGGCCAGGGGCAGGATGGAGGTTTCTTGTGACCACCCCACAGCTTGGCCAAAGCCCTTGCTTCCAACCACCAGCTGAGCTGGGAGGGTGTCAGGGAGGGGTGAAGGCACTGGGAGCTCTTACAAACATATTGTGCTCAGGAGAAACATCCCAGGTGTGGGACTGGGCAGGGAGACCACCCCTGCCTTGATTTGGGTGGGTTTTAATCCTCAGAGGGAGGGAAAAATCCCTGTCAGCTCCTCTGGTGTGAGGCAGGGCTGGGGGTGCATGAGCACACCCCAGCTTTGCAAGGCCCCAGCATGGAGCTGTGAGGGGAAGGGCTGAGGAGAGGGGACGAACCTGCACTAAGTTTTGCCAGGGATCCACACACCACAGCCTGGGCACGTCCCTGGGCACAGACAACACTTGGGGAGAAGCAAACGTGCCCCCCTATTTGTGCTGCTCAGCCTGTTCCCCTGCCCAGCACCAGCCCACAGAAGGACCTGCCTCTTGCAGCTGAATTTTGGTAAAAAAGAGGAAGTCTGGCCACGGCCAGGTTTCACACCCCACACATCATTTTCCTCTTCGTACTTCTCCTCTACCCCAAAGCACATCTGCGGCAGAGACATCTCCGTGATGATGCACGGAGCATCCCTCCTGGATCTTAGCAAAGCTCTTCCCCACCCTTCTCATCACCGGAGGAGGAGGAGGAGGAGGAGCAGGCACTGCTCTCTTTCCCCTTTGTCCCGAGGGCAGCGCAGGTCAGCGGCCGGAGGGGAACAGCAGCGAGGATGGAGCAGGGGAGAGGCTGCGGGGAGGGGGCACCGGAGAAAAAGCGTTACCGTGCCCCGGAGAGTCCCGGGGACGAGCAGGACACGGGTTCGGGGGGCTGAGCCCTGCCCAGCACGGCAGAATCGCCGCTCGGGTTCGCCAGCCCCGTTTTGCCAGCGATGCTCGCAGCAGAGGGGAGCGGCACCGGGGATGCCGGCATCGAGCGGGGGCACACGGGGAGCAGCAGAGCCCCGACCTCCCCACGCCCAGGGACGCTGTGCCCATCCTCACCCTCCACTCACCTCCACGGGGGGAAACTGAGGCACGGCCCGGGGCAGGGGAGGGACCGGAGCTGGGCGCAGCCGGGCGATAGCGAGCAGGAAACGAGCTCTCCGTCTGCCAGCAGCAGCTGCCGGCCGGCCCGGCCCTCCTCCCTCTCCTTTGCCCTCCCCTCCTCGGCCTTCCCCTCCCCTCGGCCGCCCGACCGACCCTCCCCCGCGGCCGGGGGGCCCGGGCCGGGCGGTGCCGGGAGGGGCGGCCCCGGGCCCCTCTTTGTGCCGCTGCACGATTGGCACCGGGAGGTCCGGGGCAGCGGGACGGGCGGCACAGCGCAACCCCAGCTGGGTTCTGTTGTATTTCTGGGTGAGAAAGCAGACTTTTCGCCGAGCAAGCAAAAAGACTCCGGTGATGAAGCCAAACCCCTTCACTCCCTTCCCACTGTGCTGCTGTGCTGCTGACCCGGCCAGGAGGGCGCTGGGGACACCGGAGGATCGGGGCGGGGTGGGGGGGACCCTCCCAGTGCCAGCTCCGGACCCCCACGGCTCGCACGGAAACTTCTGGGGTTGCGTTTCCCAGCATGGGAATGGCCCCAGAGGGGTGAAGGTACCTTGGGCAGCCCCCGGGGTGACCGATCTCGCTGCTGGCCGGCGCTTTTTGGGGTGTCTGTTGTCCTCGGGGCGCTGCCGGACACTTGCGGGGCGCCGGGGCGGGTGTCGCGGCCAGGGGGGCTGTGACGCACGGGGACAGCTCGCCACGAGGCCGTGCCGGTGACTCAGGGACACGGGGCCAGGGGCGTGGGTCACACCGGTCACCCTGAGTCACCCACAGCCGGCGGGGTGAGCGCCTCCATCCGTGCCCTCCGAGCCCTTCCTGGGCATCCCGGAGCTGAACCCCCAGCATGGAGCTCGGCCGGGCTCTGCCGGTCCCCGCAAAGCCGCTGGCTCCGGGGGAATGGAACCCACCCGTGCGAGGCTGGGGCGGACGCGGAAACGCGGCGTGTGTGTCGGAAAGAGCTCCCTCTGTTTGTGAGCCCTTCGTGGTGCCGCTGATCGCCGACCTGTGCCTTCCAGCCCAGCGGAAAAGGAGCAATAATGCGAATTACAGCAGGGGCTGAGGGCGTGTGGTGGCACTGAGGAACACGGCTCTAAAGAAAACCGGGCTGTCCCCAGCGCAGGGGATGTGTGGGAGCACATCTGCACCCCTGCATGTGCTGAGAGCAGGCAACTCATGGCATCAGTGAGAGCTGCTGCAGCTCCCTGAGCCCTTCATGGTTACACGGAGGTGCCAACCCTACCTTAGATCCTACCACAGCTCCTGCCTCAGATCCTAGCCCCTGCTCCGCCATTACAATTCCCCCATTTTTCCTCCCATTTTATTATTCTAGGGGTTTGGTGTTTTGGGCCGTGGGGAAGGAGCAGAGATGCTCTCAGCTCCCCCTCCCTGGTCCAGCTAGGCCTTGGGTGATGCTGCAGGCTGCAGCCTCTGCAGCTCCAGCACACGGACGAGGAGGAGGAAGGCGATGCTCAGCAGAAGCAGCCAGAAGAAAACCCAGTAGTGCTGTGGGAGGAAGAGCCATGGACGCCACAGCTCCTCTGCAGAGCCCTTGGACCTGGGGAGAAGGGGACCAGGGACACTTGTCATCCGTGGGAGAGAGCAAATCCCACCTCCATCCCAGCTGGGCACAAGGAGGATGTTTAACTGAGCCCCAAAACTCCCCGGCAAACCTTTTACAAGCCCAAGTGAACAAGCCTGAGGAGGGTATTGCCAAAACTGAGCCCTGGTGGGGTTGAGCTGAGGCAGCCAAACAACATCCCAGCTTTTCACCCCTAAACCCCCCATCCCCTGCCCAAGTGCTGGCCACCTGGGGAGCACAGAGAGGCCAGCAGCCAGGGGGGATGCTGGGCACACCCAGGGTGCTGCTCACGTCAGCCCAAGCTGCTCTGGCTCCTCGTTCCCTGTGCTGGATCCTCTGCCCTCTGCCTCTGCCACCAGCTTCCCAGTCACGGCGCTGTGCTGGCCCCGTGGCTCCAGCTCACTCCTGGAGGGAGAGGATGGGTCAGTGCTGTGCCACATGGGGACAGCTGGATCAGCTGTGCCACCCAGAGCAGTTACCTGGGGGTGCTGGGCCAGCGCTGGGCACCCTCTGGCTCCAGGTCACCTGCTGGGGCTGCTCGGCTCTCAGGGCTGGCACCTGGCTGGGCACACAAGGTGGGAGCATCGGTGGGAACCCAGCCCCAGTGTCACCCAGGCTGGGGACACAGAGCCCCAGTGCGACCCAGGCTGGGGACACAGCTGCTGTCAGAGGGGACACAGAGCCCCAGTGGCACCCAGGCTGGGGACACAGAGCCCCAGTGCGACCCAGGCTGGGGACACAGCTGCTGTCAGAGGGGACACAGAGCCCCAGTGGCACCCAGGCTGGGGACACAGCCCCTCTGGCTGTCCCCACCCCACACATCCTTACCAGGAGCTGCTTGGGGATGACGGCGATGCTGACCCTGCGGCGGGCAGACCCCTGAAATAGAGGGCTGGGATGAGCTCTGTGCGGCTGCTTCTCACCTCCTCCTTCCCCATCACCTCCCCAGCACGGGTAAGGCACACCATGGGACACTGCCAGCTCCCCCTGGAGCTAAGGGGAAGCTGGAAAGCCAGGGAAGGTCAAAGCCAAGAGGTTTGTGCCTGTCATTAGTGCTGCTGGGGCTGTCTGACCCCCTCCCCTGCCTCTGGATCAGTGTGGGATTCAAGGTGGGGCTAAAGAACAGCCAAGCCTGTGACCCTGCAATGGAAGAAGGATCTGCCCAAGATCTCTTGCACAGGCAGCCCTCAGCTTGCTGGGCGTCCTGTCTGTCTGCCAACAGCTCTCTGAAGCTGCATTCTGCTTCATCCCAGCAGATCTTCCCTGCAGCAAGCAGCTGGCTGCAGTGGCATTGTTTGGGGACAAGGGGGTGTGTGGGGACAGCCAGTTGAGGGAGGGCAGCAGGGCATGGGAAGGCAGTGACTCCTGAACTGGGACCAGTTACCTGCTGGAAAGTCCTCTTCAGGGGGTGAGGTCTCAGCCGTGGCTCCACATCATCTGAGAGCAGAGAGAAGCTGCCTTACATCATCCCCCAGCACAAGGATGGGGCTGATGCACAGACAGACAGACACAAAGCTGTCCTGGCCGTGTGCTCTGTGCTTGGCACAGGTGGTGCCCAGGGAAGGGGAACACAGTGGCACCTGTGGGGTTTGGTGCTCAGGAACAGAGTCCTTTTTGTGCATGGGGCCCCCCTGCCCTGCATTCCCAGCTGGGTTATGGCTCTCTGGCCACCAGCACCTGCTGCCACACTGATCTGCTGTCCCAGTGTCCCCTCACAAGTGTCCCCAGCTGTTCCCTTCACTGCCCCATCAGCTGTTCCCCCCAGCACTCCTCAGCTCACAGCACCGCTGGCTCTGCAGTGCAGGGTCACACTGCCCCCAAAGAGGGGCTGGGGGCCAAGTGCTGCAGGTTTGCAGTGTGCCAGCCGTGCCCAGCCCCGGGGGCAGAGCCCACCTCACCCTGGCTCTCTGCCAGCTGCCGGTTGCGGGAGTTCTGCTGGATCAGGCGCTTCATCTCCTCCAGCTCCGCGTGCTCCCGCTGGTGGTGCCGCTTCAGGTTCTCCACGTGCTGCACCATCACCTCTGCTGCCCGGCTCATCCTGGCCTCCTGCAGCCAGCCAGGACGGGGGCTCAGGGCTCCTAAACCTCCTGAGGAGCCGGCCCTGCCAGTCCCTCCCCGTGCCTGGGAGTCCTTCCTATCTCCCCTGTAATCCTTACCATTATCTAAGAAACTTAGGATGACCTGAACCGAAGGCCTTCAAAGCCTTAGACAAGAGTTAAAAACCCTCTTAGTTTCTGCTCAAGCCCCCTAAATGCAACTCAAGTGCTTTCATTAAGCTAGGACCTTCCATTTACTGGACAGATGGGCTTTGATGCCATGATAGTTAACAGCTGTATGCCCTAACCAACAGGGCTCTGCCTAAGGCTCCAGTAGACAGGGAGTGCCAGGGAGAGACAGATAGAAAACATTTCCAAATAGAAGGGAGGTTGGAGAACCCGTTTAAGCTGTTTTACAATGTTTAAAGAGTCAGAGAAAGATGCAGAAAGTTCACAAAGTCCCTCTCCCAGCCCAGGGTGAAGGGACTGTCCCGGTGCCCGTGGACACGCAGATTTAGGACAGAAAGAGAATTTTTTTTGTCCAGGACAAGAAATTCAGGAGAGATCTAGGGGAACAGAGAGCTGCTTGAAGCCCCACGTGCCTGTGCAAAGCCTTGGCCAAGGTGCATCCCCTTCCCACTCCCAGGGGTGGGCGGATGGATCCCTTGCACCCTGCTAAGCACAAACATGAGGTCCAGACCAGCACCGTGAGGAGAAGGAACAAACCCCAGCAAGCCCAGGGATGAGCCTTCATCATCCCCAAGCCCATCTGTAGCACCTCCATCCCTCCCACGCCGGGCTGTGACACACCTGGTGCACAGCCCCCAGCTTCTCTGCAGCACCGGTTGCCCTCTCCACAGCTGCTGCCAGCACGGCCAGGTTGTGCTGCAGCTGCTCCAGCGTCTCCTTGCAGCCTGCACTGGCACAGGATCGGCCCAGCCTCTGTGCGGGGAAAGGACGGAGCCGCTGGAGCTGCCCCTCTGAGCTGTCCAACCCCCTCTGGGGCTGTGTGATGTGCCAGCCCCCTGCCCTGGTGCCCACCTACCTCCAGGGCAGCCCGGCACTGCCCCAGCTCCTCCTGGATGTTTTCCTCCGCTGCGTCCCGTGCCCGTCTCTCCACCTGCACCCGCTGCTGCAGGGTGAACACGTCGCAGCGAAAAGCCAGGGCCAGGTGGGCAAAGGCTGCCTGTAGGGTGACAGGTGGGACACGGGGGCAGAAGAAAAGGCACCAGGGCCATGTGCTGCTGTCCCCAAGGCCAGACTGGCCTCCCAGGTGCCACCATCAGGCCAGTGCTGAAGATAATCAGCACTTGCCTTGCCCCAGCACCCTTAGGCTGCTGCAAGTGGGGACAGTCCCCAGGGAGATGCAGCTGATAATGCCCCCCAGGCAGCTGATAAGGATCCTGAGCCCTCCTGGGCTGGGCAGACGCCAGCCCTGCCCTCCCTGGCTGGGTCCTGGCTGGTGGCTGAGCCTGACTCAGCCCTGGCACTCGCAGGGAAATGATTTTTATTAGCCAGGCTCCCCGGCCAAGGGCGCCCTTCAGCAGCTGCAGAGCACTCTGTGGGATTGCTGGGCACGCAGAGCACACGCTCATGGAAATGCAGCTGCCTCCAAGTGCCAAAAGCATCTCTGGGAAAGGGTTTGGGAGGTGGCTGCCAGGGCCCTGCGGTGCCTGAGGGAGCAGGGCACAGCCATGGCACAGTGAGCCAGCACGGTGTCCCCGTCCTGGCGTCCCCTTTCCCCAGCCCACCCAGTGCCCCCAGCAGCCCTCACCTCCAGATCCTGCTCGGTCAGAGCCACCCTGCAGAAAGAGAATTGCTGTCAAGGATGGGGGCTGCAGGCTGAGAATGCCCTTGCCCTGCTCCCAGGGGTGCCAGTCACAACCAGAAGTGGGAAGGCAAGTGCCCATTGTGTGGACAGCAGCTCTTGAGCAATGGAAAAGGAGGGAAGTCCAATCTCTGAGCCCTGCTGTGCCCTGGGACCCCCCGCCCTGAGGGATGCAGGTGCTCACTGCTCTTACCTGTGCAAGCCGAGCCTGTCCAGCACGGAGAGCTCACTGGGGAGGCTCAGCAGCGGCTCCTCCGGGGTTTCTGCATCTGCAGGAAGGCAGTGGGGCCACAGGAGACCACACATGAGGGCTTTCCCTGGGCCTTCCCTCCTCCCTCTGCCCTCCTGTCGTACCAGGAGGTGCTGCCCATGCTTTGGAACCCTCCCAATCCTTCCCCCAGCATCAGGGGGGGTTTGGCTCCCCCCAGGCCATCTCCCCTTGTCCATGTCCCCACCAGGGGAGATGAATTCCATCAGAACACGTTCCCGTGCTCATCCCCAGCTACTCCAAACCTCCCACAAAGGGGGCCCAGCTGGGATGTAGGATGGGGACTCACCCTCACCTCCTTTAGTGCTGTCGCTGTCCCCAGGGCGCACAGGCTGCTCCTGCCCGGCCCTGCCCGGCTCCTGAGGGGCACAAAGGGGATGCTGGGGCAAAGCTCTCTGCACAGAGAGGCTGGCACCTGCCTGAGCCCGAGGAACCGGGCAGGGCCTGTCCCCAGCTGTCCCCTCTCCTCCGTCTCACCTGGCTGGTTTGCTCCACGCTCTGCTCGCTCCTGGCCAAATCCAAATCCCCACCTGGCTGTCCCTGGGCACTGCTCATCCTGCCTGGGGACAGAAAGGGAGCTGGGCAGCAGGGACCCCTCCCCAGCCTGACACCGCTTCAGGAGAGACCCCCAAAACTGCCACTGGCACTTCTGCAGCCTGCAGGCTCCCAGGGGACTGCCAGATACCCCCCAAAATATCCCTGTGGGATTCAGGGAGCTGGAGCCAAGCTGGGCCAGGGCAGGGGGAGGAGGGCAATGGATGCAGTGCAGAGGGTGGGGTACAGCTGGTGAGGCAAGCCCATGGGATGGGGATGGGCTTGGGGTCCCAGCGGGCTGCAGGCAGGTGCTGCCAGGCCAGGGGAACCCTCCTGCTGCTGCTGCTGATGGAAACCCCACCCTTGTGAGCCCATCCCCACCCGGGCTGCCCTTACCTTCATCCGGAGACGGGGGGGAGCCCGGGGAGCTCTGCCTGCTGCTCCCTGCGGAGGGAATCCCGGCTAAACCCTGGAGAAACTCAGGAGGCATCGGCAGCATCCCACCCCCCGCGCTCCCCCATGGGGCTGCTCCGGACCTGGCTCCTTCCCGAGCATCCTCCACTGCCCGCTCCATCCCCGTCCGGAGCCAGCAATGACTCACCAACAGCCAGTGCCGTACTCAGCACGGCTTTTTGCCTTTTTTTTTTTTTTTTTTTTTTTTTTTTTTTTTTCTCCAGCTGCCAAGGGGACCTCGCTGCGAGCCGGCCCCTTCCAGCACCACAACAAACACAGCCAGAGCCCGGGCAGGCACCACCTGACAGCACCCCACGGGCATGGCAGGCACCCCTAAAAGCGCGCTGGGACAGGTTTATCACCCCAAAACCCTGTCCTGGGTGCCAGGAGGTCTGGCAGCTCTGCAGCATCCCTGCTCAGTGATGCTGAGGCCATCAGGGCGGGCAGGGCACAGGGGTTGCTGAGCAAAGAGCCCTCTGGAGCGCAGCACCAACTGGGAGAGAGTTCGAGCCCCAACTGGGAGAGGGTTCGAGCCCCCAAACTTCTCCCCCGGCTCTGGCAAAGGCTGCAGCAGAGCTTCTCCCTCTCCTCCTGGCGAGCCTGAGAGCAGGAGAAGGAGCCACCGTGCCACAACGATGCTCAGCGCCCCTTGCCTGGCACTGCCATCGCTGTCCCATCCTCGCCACCGTCTCCGGGGCAGTTTTTAGCGCACGTACCTCCGCGGCGAGGGGCTGGGCCGGCCGCTCGCCCGGTGCCGCTGCCGCCGCCGGCGCCCCGGGGCCGGTCCCGGTCCCTCCTCCTCCTCCTCCTGTCCCGCCGAGCTCCCTCCGAGCGGCTTCATCGGGCTCCAGGAGAGCTCACCTATGGTGGGAGAGCCGCATTAGCCCCGCGCAGATGGAGAACGCCGCTGAATGTTGTATTTTTAAAGCGTTTTCTCACCCAGCAGAGGCTCCGAGCTCCTCTGCTTAACTGGGAGAAGAGGTGGGGAGGGCGGCTGGGATCTTGGAGGGGGCTGGACGGGTTTGGGAGGGTAAGGAGCGAGGAAAAGGAGAAATTCAGTTCAATACAAGAGGGGGGACCGCCCTGCTTGCCAGCCCCATTTCCTTTCCCCAAGGAAATCCTCGTGTTGGGGTTTGTGGTGTGGGTCAGGTTCATGGGGGGAAATGGATTTGCAGCAACCCCTGCTCTCCAGGCTGCAGACATGAGAGCCTCTGACTGTCCCTGACAGCCCCTGAGCTCCCCGAGAGACAGATATAAAACATTTCCAAACCTAAGGGAGCTTGGAGAACCCATCTAAGCTGTTTTACAGTGTTTAAAGAGTCAGAGAAGAACGTAGAAAGTTCACAAAATCCCTCTCCCAGCCCAGGATGAAGGGACTGTCCCGGTGCCCATGGACATGCAGATTTAGGACAGAAGGAGAATTTTGTGTCCAGGACAATAAATTCAGGAGAGATCAAGGGGGACAGAGAGCTGCTTCAAGTGCGTGTCCAAAGCCTCGGCCCAGCTCAGCGTCACCCGGTGCCCGCTCAGCTCTGGTGAAGGTGTAAAGAGCGGCGCTTGGCACCTTTCAAAGCCAGCCCGTTTCACACCTGTACAGCGGGAATTATCGCTGATAACTCCACCCAGGGGCTCGGGGTGGGATCACCCAAACTCATCACACCAGAGCGCTCCGGAGGGCCGGTCCCGGCTGCAGAGCGCTCAATCCATCACAGCTGCGGCAGCCCCTGCCGGCTGCGGTTCCCCACAGACACCCGCTCTTATCTCTGTGTTCCAGATGGCAAAGATAACGAAGCACACGGCTGGTGTAGCGCCAGGAACCCCCCGAGAAGCCGGAGCGGGCTCTCCCTCAGCCCGAACGCTCCCGGGACACCGTTACCTGCCTGAGCTCCTCCCGAGCGGCGCGGGGAGATGCTGGCGCCCGGCTCGGAGCCCGCACTCGGCCCTGTCGGTGCTGCGGGGCTCCCGCGGGGCAGAGCAGCCGCATCTGCGGCGCTCGGAGCGGCCGGGGCCGAGCCCGAGCGCAGAAGGCCTTTAAAGGAGATGCATGAGAGCGCCGGGAGCTCCCCGCGCCGGCCG
Source organism: Ammospiza nelsoni (assembly GCF_027579445.1). Taxonomy (NCBI): domain Eukaryota; kingdom Metazoa; phylum Chordata; class Aves; order Passeriformes; family Passerellidae; genus Ammospiza; species Ammospiza nelsoni. The sequence goes on from NC_080655.1 coordinate 1,614,397, forward strand.
GGGCGGGCAGCGGCGGCCGCAGGTGGCCGGGGAAGCGCTGCCAGGTCCCGCACCCGCTGCGGGAGGCGACAGAGCCGGGGGAGAGCAGGAGCGATCCCTGCTGTGACACTGTGCCCGCGGAGCCGAGCCCCAGCACCCCCCTGGCAGCAGGCTCGGGTGGGGATCCCCTGTGCTGTCGTGGGGGGCTCGGCGCCAGAATAAAGCAGAACGGCTGATGAGGAGCCCCTGCAGGCAGCCAGGACAGGTGGGGATCCCCCTACGCTTTCATGGGGACCCCAGCACCAGAATAACCCGGGATGGCTGATGAGGAGCCCCTGCGGCCCCTGGCTCGGTGATGCTGCCCAGGACCCCCGTTCCTCCCGCCCCCCTCAGCAGCCCCAGCATCCCCCCCTGCCCCAGCCCCTTTGCTCAGATCCCAAAGCCGCTTTCTTTCCTCCCCTAATGAGCTTACAGCGGCTCGGGCTCCACCTTCAGCAGCTGCTGCTGCCCCCCCATGCCCAGGGACCCCTCACTTTGGGGGCTGCAGACCCTCCAGCCCTGCAAACAGCATCTCCAGTGCCCGACAGGCTGTGCCCAGGCTGTGCCAGAGCGAGAGCAGCCCCAGGGGTGACAAACCGGGGGGAGCGCAGGTGGGAGACCCTCGCAGAGACCCCCAGCTTCCCCCCCAGCTGGCACATCAGTGCCCTCTGCCCGGTGTCCTGGCATCCCAGGGCTGCTCCGTGGGGCACGCAGCCACAAGGACGCAGCCCAGGGTCCCTGATGTCCCCTCTGTCCCCTCCCACAGCCAGGAGGGCAATGCCCCTGTTCACACCCGCCCCGTTCAGAGAGCCTCTACAAGCATTTACTAAAAACATTTACTAAGCATTTCCTAAAAGCACGCAGCGGGTTTTAGGCATTCTTATTTTGAAGCTCAAGCGTGGGTGCAGTCCGGGAATGGCAGGGCCCCAGGGCAGGGTGGCACAGACCTGTTCCGAGCCTGCAGGGGCACCTGCGGCCCCGGCGGTGGGCGGCAGCATGGGCTGCGCCTCTGTCCCCTGTCCCCTCCCAGCCGGGTCCCCTCGGCCGCAGCAGGGGCACCCGGAGCTGAGCTGGGCTCAGATCGCAGCGTGCTCATCCGGATTATTCACTGCTGGGCAGGAAAGCTGCTCAGCCCGACGCTGATGCGGCCATTGGGATTTACAGCTCTGTGCAGGGGCACAACCACCCAGCCCTCCCTCAAATCCACCTTCCTGTGGCTTCCCTGCCTGACAGCGACCTGGCAGCCACCAAGAGAGAACACAATTCTTGTCTTATGGTTAAAAGTTTGTAGTCAAAAAAAAAAATCCCCCCAAAACACCAAAAAGACAAGGAGGAAAATTGCTCTTTTTATTCAGATAAAAAAAATAATAAATGATATTCAGATAATTCAGATATAAATATATATCTGAATTACCTGAATATTATTTATTATATATATAATAAATAAATCATATCTATAATAAATATATAATATATAATGAAAAATATTATTTCTTATGTATAAATATAATTCAGATAAAAAATAAAAATTATTATCTATAAATAAATTTATTATTTATTCAGATAAAAATAATAAATAATATTCAGATATAAATACATATCTGAATATTATTTATTATGTATATAATAAATATATATATTATCCATTATGTATAAATATAATTATTATTTAATATATATAAATATAATTCAGATAAAAATAATAAATAAATAAAAATAAATAAATAAATAAATAAATAAATAAACAAACAAATAAATAAATGTTGCTGAGCGTCCCCCAGAGGAGGTCAGCCTCACATTTGGGTGTCAGAGCCCCCAGGTTTGCAGGCAGAACTGCATCAGCATTTTGGGGATTACACAGGAGATTACCAGGCTGTTACCTCCAGGGAAAAGTGGGGTGACCCTGGCACTGCTGCAGGAAGGGAAACAGCAACAACCTGGAGCTCCTGTTTGGAGAGGGGCAGCTCATTGGGGGATGGATTTTCAGGAAATTATTTTGAAATTGTTGTTGTTTTTTTTTTTTTTTTTAATTATTTTCAGGCCATTTTCAGGAATCATCTTGTCATGAAACTGGCTCAAAAATCCCTGTGCAGGGTGTGGAAGCAGCACAGTGGACAGACGACCCATGCAACTGAATTTCCTTCAAAAAAACCCAAGAGCTACGAGACCAAAAAGGGAATTCCCCTCTGTAATGTGAAGTAAAAATCTACAAACAGAAGAGGAAGCAGGTAAGGAGCCACTGCCCATTAGCACAAGTAAACTGGATGAAAATCACAGACTGTCTAGGAAAGGTCTCAGACAAAGCTTCAGCCCGGTCCCTTCCCCACCGCTGCTCCTGAATCAGGACAAGGACAGAGCCAGTCCCGGCACCCCTGGCCGAGGTTCCGCTGATCTGTAACATCTGACTGATGCTCTGCGCCGCATCCGCCCCCCTGCGCCGTTCAGGATGGATTCTAAAGTTCTTGAAAGGGTCAAGAGGACTCAAAAGTGAAGATTTCTGTGCTGCCAACCTTCGTTTGTGGCTGTGCGGACGGGCCGTGAGACAAAGTAGTCCCACTCGGTGCTGGGAGTGCGGGAGGCGAAAACGCGGAGGGATATCAGGTATCGCGCTGCGGCTGCGGAGGGATCTGTCGGTGCCGGCACCCCAAGTTCCGGCAGAGGGAGAAACGCGGAAGGATACATGCAAGCCCATGCGGTTTTCGCCTGCTGCGGTGCCGTGTATAGACCCGGTGGTGGCGGAAGCGGCGGGACAGGGCACGGGGATGCCGGCTGTGGCCGGACAGCGGCACGCAGCGGCTCGGAACCGGGACCGGGCTGCACCAAAGCTGCGGCGAAAGCAGCGCCGGAGCCGTGGATAGAACTGCGCATGCGTGCGGCTGATCCCGGAAGCAGCGCTGTGGTTGGATGAGGCGGCGCGGAGTCATATTGCTGGTGCCGGGTTGTAGCAACTGCGCATGCGTAGCTGGCGTCTCTAGGGCAACGCGGCAAGCCATCATGGCGGGCGGGAGCGGGGGAGAGGTGCGGGAACGGGCGGCGGCGGGGAATTACACTAAAAGAGCAAGGAGACATTAGAAAGCTGGAAAGGAATGAATAATAAAAACCTGGGACTGCTCACAGCCCCGACACGCGGCTACATGATTGGTCATCGAGTAGAAGCAACGCACAGGAGACCAATCCAAGATGCCCTGGTTGCTAAAGCATCTCCAGCCAGCAGATCGGTACTGGTTCCATTTTTGTTCTGAGGCTTCTCAGGAGAAAAATCCCAGCAAAAGGATTTTCATCAAACACGTCAGTGCCAGGTGATGGCACAGGCAGCATCAGCTGACCGAGGTCACTGTGTCACCCCTGCCAGCCCAGGGGTCACAGCAAGAAGGAGAGAGCTCACCCTGTCATCACCCTGTCATACAGAGCAACACAGAGCTTTTGGCTGGTTTGTCACTAGGCAAAGGCAAAACCAGGGCCAGGAAGGCTCTTGCCACCTCCATGTGACCAACAGCCACAGCCAGGCAGAGCACTGGGGACAGTGACACCGAGGCCACTTGGTAGGAGCTCTGCAGGGAAACTGCAAAGATCAGAGCCCGCTGCCTAATAAAGCCAGAAGAGCAGGCTCAGACCTTTGATGATCATGGCACAATTTCTATTTATGTCGTGTTTTGGGCAGCCCTACAATAGCTTCACTTTACTCAGCCAATAACTCAGTGGAATGCAAACACATCAACAATCTGGCTCCCTGGAGGTTTCCATCCTCCAGCTAATGTGGATTTTGAAGCCTCATCAGTCCACTGCCAACCAAAAATAGCTTAAGAGATTCTTATGTAAAGAAACCTGGCTCTCAGCCTTACAAGTGTCACCTAATGCTTCAGAGTTTCCTTCCTCTGGCTGGGATCTGAGCATTATTGAGCAAACCTGGAGCAGTCACAAGTCACACATGCACGTTCTAATTCTCCTTCTCCCTTTGGAGATGTTTATGGATTTTTAAATAGCTCCTGAAATATGCAATGCTTCAAAACCTCCACTGAAACCCCAGCTCTACCTGCCTGAGTTCTCTGTCCCAACCTTTTCTTCCCAGTTCTCAGACCAGGAGGTGCCTGGATGAGGTTTCCAGTAGGTACTTTCAAGAATACAGGATAGAACTTTGAGCAGTCATGCCACACAAGCACTATTAGGGCCATGAGCAGTGTCATCATCACCAGAAACGTGTCATACACAGCAGGGCCCCTCACAGGCCAGGCAAACAGGAAAGAAAGGTGGATTTAAAGCAGAACACTCAAATTTCCCAGCTAAATTCAGCTGGAATTCAGTTGAATGCTGCTCTCCTGCACCCAGAGATCTGTGAATCCCAGCAGATCAGATACACAAAGCTGCAGCCCAGCCTGCACCACTGCTTGGCCATGGGGAGGAACGTGGACGTGCACAGATTTTGTGCCTTGGAATGAGCTGAGGTACTTCACTTCAAGACAGTGAAGTAAATCCAGAACTATCAACGCCATACAGCCTCAAATCAATGTCTGTCTGTCCTGGCCCAGTGATGGGTTTTGGGCAGTAAGAAGTCAGGTGCTGGAAGCTCTCCATGGGCTGTGTCCTGCCCCCAGCACAGGGGGGGCCAGGTCACCTTGTAGAGTGTGGCAGGAGAACACACACAGAAACACCTGGAAACACATGGGTTGTCCATGGAACACATGGATTGTTCAAGCAAGACCCCTCAGAGCCCCAGCAGTGAGGGGGGCTGGGATGGCACTGCCCAGCAGGAGCCCCCTCACACCAGGTGCTGCCTGGAGGCCCTGCGCGCTCTGTGGGGAGCAGAGCCCACTCACAGGGTCCCACCTGAGCAGGGAGGACCCAGTGAGGGCGGCTGTGGCTGCTGCTGCGTCCTCCGCGCGAGGAAGCTGCCCCCTCACGATTCCTTTGGGTGGTCACCTGAGGAAAGACAAAAATCAAGAAGAGGAAATCCACAGCCATCCCCAGCTCTGCACAGCTCTGGCATGGCAGGGGCGGCACCTTCTGCTTGCCCACCCTGGGGCAGCCCAGGGTGCAGAGGCTGCCGTGACAGGGACCTGTCCCCAGCTCACCTGGCCCCTTCCAACACAGCCTGCAGGGATTTCTTCAGCACTACAGTGCTCCGGTCCAGGACAGCAGCCAGGCTGCTCCTGTGAGCTGGGCTGACCTGGGGTGGAGGCAGCACCAGCTCAAGGCCCTGCCTTGCCAGGAGCTCACCTGGGAGCTCTGGGCTGGGCCCCAGGAGCTACAGGAACAGCCCTGGCTGGGCTCACCTGGCTCTGGTACACCGTGAGCACGGCTGTCACCAGCCTGGCGAAGTTCAGGGACGTGGCAAAGGCTGGAGCCTGCTGGCACAGAGTCAGGACCAGCAGATCCAGGAGCTCAGGGGGCAGCACCTCCTAGAAAAGGCCCAGGGGCAGGTAAGGGGAGTGGGTCCTTGCTCCAGCACTGCTGGAGTCACCAAGAACACCCGTGGGACAAGGTGGGCTCCTCACCTGCCGCCCCAGCACGGCCTGCAGGACTGGCAGGAGCTTCTCTGACAAAGGCACCTCCAGGACTTGGCTGCAAGGACAGTGAAGAGGAAAGGTGCTGCTCTGTGACCTTGCTGGTGCCTCCAGATGGCTGGAGCCAGCTGGAGCCATCCAGGTGGGCTGGAGAGTGAGGCCAAAGCAGAGCTGCCAGCCCTGTGACACCCCTCACCTCAGCACCAGCTGCACAGAGTGGGGCTCCAGGCACTCCTCCACCAGCTCACACAGCAGCTTGGTCTGCTCAGCACCTGAAAAGCAGCAGGGGAGAGCCTCCAGAGGCTGCCAAATCCATGGGGATGTGCCTGGCCCTTCCTGGCACCACTTCACAGGAGTATGTGCCAGACAGGACAGACAGAAACCATCCAGTGCCCCCTCCTACTGCTGAGGATAATCCTGCTTCCCTTGCCCAGCTGCAGGAAGGGTTTGAACAGCTCCAGTCTCTGGGAAAAGGGGACACTGTGGCAGGGGTTTCCTCTCCTCACAGCAGCACAGGGGCAGCTCTGCCCTGAGCATTAGGAGCTGCCAGGAGGCCTCCAATCATGGAGGGATGGGAACTGTCCTTTGGGGAAAAAATAAGCCAGAAGCCAGCCTAGCCAGCCCTCCCCTCCATCCGTAAACCCATCTCCCATCCCAACCCCCAAGTGTTCACCTGCCCAGAGAAAACCAACCCCAGGCCTCCATGGTTCCTGACATGTGACAAATGCCACCCCCAAACAGCCACAGCTCCCAGCAGCCCTGCACACCTTCCCCTGGCCCCTGCAGCACTGCAGCCACCAACACACGGCACAGGGCGTGGGAATACTTGGAGCAAAACGACGTCAGGGCAGCCATGAGGTGTCGGGAAGGCGGCTGGGTGAGGGCCAGGACCTGGGGACACAAAAGGCAGGAGGTGGGGACAGTGCAGAGGGGAATGGGGAGCAGGAATCTCCACTGCCATGGCACGTACCCGCCTGAGGAAGAGCTGCTGGGCCAGGATGGCTGCGCTGGTGTGGCTGAGGGCAGGGCTCAGAGGCAGCAGCCAGCTGCAGAAACGCACCAGGGAGGGCTCAGGGCATGTGGAGAGCTGCAGGAAGGAGCACAGCCCCTCGAGCTGGGGTGGCACAGGGGCATTAGAAGGAGCACAGCCCCTCGAGCTGGGGTGGCACAGGGGCATTAGAAGGAGCACAGCCCCTCGAGCTGGGGTGGCACAGGGGGGCATTAGAAGGAGCACAACCCCTTGAGCTGGGGTGGCACAGGGACATGAGGGGCATTAGGGACAGCTGCAGGACCCCGCAGCAGCTGCAGCAGGGGTGCTGGGGCTCACCTGGCTGGGGGTGCAGGTGTTCAGGATGCTCAGCTTGGAAGGGGGGTGCAGCTCATAGTGCTGGAGAGAAAACACTGTCCTAAGTAAAGCACCAAACAAACCAAAATAGAAAATACAGCTCCAGGGCTTCTCCCTTCCCTGCGTCTGTCAGCACTGAGCCCACAGGCAGCCCCTCACACCTGCAGGGTGCCGGCAGGTGTTGGTATCCCAAGCCCAGAGGAGGTGCCAACAGGGCTTTTTATCCCCATCTGTGAAATCCAGCTCCTTCTCCACCCCTCCTGAGGCCCTGGCACCAGCCTGTGCAGAGCATCAGCTCCAGGAGAGGGACAGAAGCAACCACTTACACTGGACTCCTGCAGCAGCAGCATCTTCAGCCCCTGTCCGTGCACCTGAGGGAAATGAGATGAAGGAATGGGAACCAGGCAGTAAAGGCTCCCTGGCTGGGAGGGCACAGCAAACCCTCCCCAGTACCTGGACAAAGGACTGGACCTCTGCTGCCAGCTCTGTCTGGGAAATCCTCCTGGGCTCCCCAGCTGCATCCTGCTGGGAGCTGTCCTGAGCAGCTTTCTCTGTGCCCTGAACAGATGCATCCCCTGAAGGCTCCTCAGGCACCTCCTCTTCCACCTCTGCCACATCTCCACACTCCTGGGGCTCAAATGCCACCTCCTCCAGCAACCTCTTCCCCTCTCTCTCACTGTCCACCTCCAGGCTCTCCTCTGACACTTCCTTACCCTCCCCACCTTGAGGCACAGAGTCAGGGGCACCAGCCTGCTTGCTGAAGCACCAGCTCAATTTTCCGTGTCTCTCTGGTTTCTTCTGGGCAATTTTCTGGCACAGGCCCTTCAGCTGCTGCTGGCACCCAGCAGACAGGGCAGTGGGATGTGGGGAGCTCTCCTGTGCACTTGGTCCCTGCTGGAGCAGATCCCCCAGTGCCTGCACCCAGGGATCCACACAGGAATCCTGCTCCAAGGCCTGGAGCAGCTGGTGAAGGCAGTCCCGTGGCACTGCATCCTGCACCACCAGGAGCAGGGAGAAGAGGTTCCTCTGGCACAGAACAGGCAGCAGCAGCAGCCGTGGCTTGCTGGAAAAGGAGAGGTGAGAGTGGTCAGAGCAAATCCCCTGTATTGAACCCAACCCACCCCGTGGAGCAGAGTCCCACAGCGCCAGGGAGCAAGAGAAGGCGCCTGATGCTTTTGCAGACACAAGCTGGGACACCAGTGGGTCACTGCTATGATCCCAGCTTCAAGTATGGGCCAGTGCATCAGGGAAAGTGGATTTTTATGAAGATTGAGGGCCATTGGTTGTTTCTGTATGCACATATGAGGATGATGAGAATGGATAGGGCGAATGATCCTAAGCAGGCTTTGATTAGGCTGGAACAGGGGGGTAGTGGCAGTTTGGGTTGCTTTTAGTTGTAGGTTGTGCACCTGACACCCAGAATTGTGCACGCCACACCCAAAACTCCCGCAAAACACCGAATTTTAGAAACTTATCCAATGCTCGTAGGTTGTGCACCTAACACCCAAAGCTCCCGCAAAACACCGAATTTCAGAAATGCATCCAACTCACACGGCCAGGGTGTCCTCCGGCCCCTCCAGCGAGGGCTCCTCGGCGCACAGGGCCGCGGTGAGAGCCGGCCAGGGGAACGGCAGCCCCGCTCCGGGCCGGGGCCGGCCCCGCTGCAGCGCCCGCAGCGCGGCCACGGCCCCCGCGGGGCCGGAGCACAGCGAGAGCAGCAGGAGGCGGCACGGCCGGGGACAGCGCTGCAGCCAGGCCGGGCACCGCCGCTCCATCGCTGCGGCCGGGGCTGCACAGCGCCTGCGGGACACGGGGACACCGGGCACGGTCACAACGGACACAGCCGGACACGGAGGACAAACAAAGGGAACAGCCACACACGGGTCACCCCTCCTGCCAGAAGGCACCCCCACCCCATTAATCCCTGCCCTTATCCTAATGGAAACAACGAGCCCCACAATTCGCCCATTAGCACTGGGTGTGCGCCCAACGGCCAAGCTCACAGCACAACAACCTCCTCACCCAGCTCATCTCTACAGCTCCAACAGCCTTGTTCTCCACAATATCAGCAGGCTCACTCCTAACCTTACTAATTGTCTTCTTACTAACTATTCTAGAAGTAGCGGTAGCGATAATCCAGGCCTGTGTTTTCGTACTCCTACTGAGCCTATACCTAGAAGAAAACATCTAACTCCCGATGCCACACCAAGCACATTCTTATCACATAGTTTACCCCAGCTTGACCGGACACGGCTCCCACTCGGGAGGCACGGGACGATCAGGACGCGCCTGTCCATTCTCGGCGCCCACCCCGGCATCAACCTGGGCAGCTTCCTTTACCTGTCCCCAGCCGAGGATGCGGGAGAGCACCGGGAGTCCCCTCCGTGCTCTCCATCACCCCTTGGCGGGCAGCCCCGCGCCCCCAGCCCAGCGCCGACCCCTCCGCAGGGCGCTGCCGGCTGCCCCCGGCCCCGAGCACCGCCCCGGTCAGTGCCGAGCACACTCGGGGCTGTCCCCGCCGCTGCTCCCCCGTTCCCGCACACTCACTCGGAGCTGTCCCCGCACACTCACTCGGGGCTGTCCCCGCCGCTGCTCCCCCGTTCCCGCACACTCACTCGGGGCTGTCCCCGCACACTCACTCGGAGCTGTCCCCGCCGCTGCTCCCCCGTTCCCGCCGCGCTCCGCCCGCTGTCCCCGGCCCCGAGGCGCCGCTTCCGGCCCCGCCCCGGGAAACGCAACCGGAGCGCGCGCAAACGAGCTCATGGCGCAAATATCCCTGAAATTCCAACCCAAACACCGCCTTCCCCCCCACCTCCCCCGAGGGTGGATCCCGCAACCCACAGATCACAGGCACCCGGAAACGTAGCGTTACACAGCCCGTTTTATTTCGCTATTCCCGGATTTGGCTAAAAAGAGTTTAAAACAGTGCCCCCCCCCCCCCCGCGGCCCTGTCCCCCCCCCGTGGATGTCAGACCCCTCCGCTGCCTGCCAGCACCCAGCCCACCCCACCCGTGGGGCAGACTGGGCACCAACCAGGGCAAGAGCAGGGGGGCTGTGCCCTGAGTGTCCCCCAGTGCACCCATCAATGCCAGACAGACTCTTCCCCATCCCACCCCGTCCCTGCAGCACCCCCGCGGCTGGAGCCACCCCAAAACAATGGCAGGACAGCCAGAGCCACCCCAAAACAATGGCAGGAGTCAAAGCAGCCCCCAGGCCCAGCGCGGTCCCCACGGCTCAGTCGGAATCGCTGAAGTCGGTGAGAAGCAACTCGCGGCAATAAACCGAGTGGCGAAATTCTGGCTCCAGCATGGACAGGGTGAGAGCCCACTCGAGCATGCAGAGCTCCTCATCCTCCTCGTCAGAGCTCTCCGAGGAAGAGGGGAGGAACACCTGCAGGAGGGGAGGGAGGATGAGGCACAGTCCCAGTGCCCAGCCCAGCCCCGGGATGTGCCACCCCACCTACCGCGGGCATCCTCTGCTGGCGCTGCCTGTGCCGCCGCAGCCAGCTGGCGGGCAGCTCGTGCAGGTAGATGCACTCTGATCTGAAAGGGCAGTAGCCACGCAGGAAGAACTTGCACCTGATTTTCCTGTGGGATGCCAAGCATCGTTGTGAGTGTAGCTCCCGGAGCAGCACGGAGCCCACGGCCCTGCCACCCGCAGCGGCGCCACGCACTCACCCTGTCCGGGCCTTGAAGGTGCTGATGAGCTTCTCCTTCTCAGCCACATCTGAGACCCAGTATTTGTGCGGGATGTAGTAGTTGGAAGGGATCCGGCACTCTGGGCAGGCCCTGGATGAGGGTGATGGGTGCAGTTGGGTGTCCCAAGAAGGGAGCATGGGCTCAGCACCCACCCCGGCCTCACCCAGCACCCCCAAACCCATCACCACTCCAAAGCGCCTGTTCCCAAAGCAATCCCAAAGCCACATCACTGGACCCAAGCAAGAACTTCAGGGCACAGAAGGGGGAAGGGTGACCACCCTGCCAGGTCCCCAAGGCCACTCACTTTATGACAGTGCTCTGGAAGGTGCGGCTGCGGCGCCACCTGCGGATGCAGCCCAGGCAATAGGCGTGGCTGCAGTTGGGGAGGATCCCGAAGAGCCGCTGCTCGGGCAGCGCCTTCTCGTACACCCTGTCCATGCAGATGCCACACACCACAGCCTCACTGCGGGCTCTCAGCGCTGCAGTGGTGACCGGGGCTGCCGCAGCACCCGGCTCTGCAGGGACCTGCAAGCAGAGCAGCACAGCGTGGAACCCCCTGGCTCTGTCACTGCCCTGGCCTCGGGGAGCAGCACAGGGTGACAGGGGGTACCCAGCCACAGGAGACCCCAAACCCACCTTTGCAGGGTCAGTCTGTGTCGCTGTGTCCAAAACTGCCTTCTTGGGGCCAGAGGAGTCTGGCTCCAGTGCTGGCCCTTGTGGCTGGAAGCCTGCAGGAGGAGAGCTCTTAGAGGGGAAAAGCTCAGCGAGCAGGGTGGGCTCCTCAGAGTGCAGCTTCAGCAGTGACAAGGGACAGTCCTGACACTGCAGAGCTCTCCACAGCCCAGCCTGGCCCAGGCTTGGTCATAGGCAGAAACATGCACAGGCTACTTCACCATGACCACCCCAACCTCACCCCACAGGTCCCCTGGGCAGCTTAGCACCTACCTGAGGCACCCCGAGCTTTTGTGGGAACAAGTTCTCCACTGATGGCCCCACGGGGGATGTTACCAACTGCTGGAATGCTCTTCTTGTCTTTCTCTTCCACTTCTACCTCCACTTTGGGGCACTTGAAGGCCGCACATGTCGTGCTGCAGGCCGTGGTGCACTGGGCTCCCCCGTGGTCGTGGTCCGTGGCTGTGGGCTCAGTGCCGTGCTCCTGGCCACAGTGGCAGTGAGGCATCAGACCGCATTGGGCCCATACTGGTACTGACTCTTCCTGGATGTGCTGGTAGCTGGAGGAGCCCAGGGACAGACAGAGGGTCCCATCAGTTCAGCATGGCTCCTCCAGGCTCCCAGCCCACCCTCATGGCTCCGCAGCCCTTCCTTACCTGCACAGCTCTCCATAAAGGCAGAACCCGCGCTGGAAGTACTTGCAGACCCGGGCTGATTCTCGGTCGTGTGAGAAGCGGCAGCTCTGGCCCCACCGGCAGAATCCGCGGGCAAAATTCCTGTTGGCCAGGGGAGGAGTGTGGATGGGCTCAGACCCTGCTCCAGCCCTGCCCTAGAGGCCCCCCCGGTACCAGCTTTGTTTGAGGGGGAATTTATTTTGGAAGCCCGCTCCCCCCGGCTGGTGTCTGGGAGCCCTCGCCAAGGGCAGAGCCAGGGGTCCTCCCACCCCCATCCAGCGCGATCTCCTGCTAATTACCGATCAAAGGAAGCCCAGGACAGGGGGCTCTCCTGGGGGCTGGGGGAGCAGCGGTGCCGAGGGCTGGGGCAGGGAGAAGGGGGGAGCCCTTGGTTTGGGGACATGGCTGGAGAGCTGCCGCCCACCCCCAGCTCCGGAGGGGATGGGGAAATGGGGAGGGGGATCAAGGCCATCCCAACCCACCCCCTACCCCCACAGCTAGGGCCCATCTCCAGCCTGTCTCCCCCAAAAGCTGCTCCCAGGCACCCCATCCTCAAGCCCTTACCTGCACGGGGGTCTCAGAGAGCTTGCCTCGGTCCTCAGCGGCCCAGATGCCATCACGGAGCCCACCTCCATCTCTCCCCAGCAGTGATGAGGGCTGGGCCCCCTCCCAGCGCTATTTATGGGTCCGGCTGGGATCGTTCTCCCCCAATAGCCGGGGACACGTGTTTGGGGCGGAGGACATGCCCGGGCTAGTTGATAGCAGCCGCTGCCGAGCGCTGTTTACACTCGCTCAAGGACTCTGCAGCGAGGAGCCTGCAGGGGGGCACCACTCCAGCCTGCAGCACGAAATTCTGTGTATTCTAATTCTTTTAGCATTACAATACCCCTTCCTTTTCAGTCCTGTCTTTAACTCAGCCTGTGGATTTCACTTCTTCCTCAGCTCTCTCCCCCATCACACTGGGAAGGGCTGGATGAGGTAATGCTGCCTGTTGGGGTAACCACACAGGGAGGGTCCCCAGCCAGGGCCCCTGGGACCCCTGCCCAGCAGCACCACGGCTCGAGGTGCCCCCAGCTGCATGGGAGAGGCGGGGAGCAGTGGAACAGCTCCCCCCAGAGCACTCAAGCGGGGCACAGGGGAGTCTGGGGGGTCTCCAGCTCCTCCTGGCAAATTCTCAGGTGTTTTACCACATCCAAGGACACCCCGGAGCTCATTGTTCCCCTCCTCGAGGTGTTTTCGGCTCATTTCCAGCTCCACCCCCAGCATTTGGGGCACAAACCTCCAGCTAAAGCTGGGATCCTGCGCACGAGTGGCTCTTTCTGCTGCTTTAGCTTTGCAGGCAAGAAAACCGCAGCAGGTATGAGATCTGGGAATTACAGAGCCCCAGGAATCACAGCAAATCCCTGGAAATCACAGCAAATCCCATCACCTCTGCTGGAAATTCTCCCACGGACAGCTGCACCCAGGTGCTGAGAGAAAGCCCACAAAGACAGGCTGGATGCTAAGAGGTTCTTAAATATTTAATTCAGATTTATTTAAAGTCAAGTCAGTTTGTGGACACTATTTATATTATTAAAAACACTTGGAGGTTTGTACTTCTAGCAAAAATATACATTTCAGTTTGAGGGTTGTTATACTGTCGAGGAAGGAAGAGCAAAAAGTTTCCCAGGCGATGGGCATTTCCCAGACGAGTCCTGCATTGCCACCGGGGTGGGGACAGCACCGGGATTTTGGGAGGGACAAATCCCCGGGCTCCAACCAGCACACGCACGTCTCCAGTGCCTTCCCCCAGAGGGCTTCAAAGTGCTTCACAAACGGTGATTCCCAACACCCCTGCGAGGTAGGGAGGGGAGGGCGGGCAGGGAAACTGAGGCACGGCAAACTGAGGAGTGTGGAGCAGGGGGAGGTTTGGGACCGGCCAGCCCTGTGATGGGGAGGGAAAGCCCAGTGCTCTTCCCCTTTGGGTTTTAAAAGGAATTATTGCACCAGGGAAATCTGCTACCCTGAAGAGGAGGAAAGTAAAATAAAACCGAATAATTTGCTCCCACAACCCCTCCTAGGGAATATCAGCATTTGAATAAGGCTGCTCAGGACACAGGGGGCCAGGAGCTGCAGACAGGGAAGTGTCACTTGCATTATCCTGGAAGGGAAACTGAGCCCTTGCCAGGTCCATCCTCCCCCTGCCCCAAGCCCAAGGGACACAGCCCCCACAGCAGGGGCCTGGCCTGGCCCAGGCAGCACCGTGGTGTTTCACTACAGCTGTGAGGAGTTGTGAGGTAAAGTCCCACAGTGGTGCTGGGATCAGGCAGACCTCCAAGCCTGGAGCTGTTGCCACTCTTGGGAACGGGGGCAGAGGGGGACTGGCAGCTTCCCTGCCACAGCCACGCTCTCTGGAAGCTCCAGCTCGTTGTGAGCATCCCAACCACCCCCTCCCTGGTTATAAATCCCTGGCATTTACAGCTGCAAAGCTCTCTGCAACCAATGCACTAACAGATCCTCGTGCTCCTGCTCTGAGCAGGCAGCATGTGACAGTCCAGGTCTCTTTCACAGAGGGGAAACTGAGGCAGGACACCAAACCCTGACCAGCTCAAGGCCTCTGACCCTCCACAGACCTTTTTTGTAACTCAGGTCTGTGCAGAGCAGCCTGTGGAAGCCATAGATTCTGTGCCTCTGCTCTGAAGGTGAATTTTAAGGAGTCAAATCCTTTCACTCCTACTTCCCCATCCCAGCCTCTCTCCTACTGAGGTGCCAAGGGAGATGTTCCCTACGGAACGAGGGTGCCAGGAGCAAAGGCTCCCACCCAGCACCCAGGAAGGCAGAGTTCCCACAGCCCCACTGAGAGACAGGAACACACTGCAGAGCACAGGGGGGCTGCAGCTGAGGGTCTGCTCTGGGACAGCCCTACCTGTGTTCAAATACTCCAGAGCTTTTCTTTGGGAAAGAGAGAAACATCCTTTCATCACACTGTCCCAGACTTCATGGCTCAGGACCACGTCCTTGGGAGTGCAAACAAACGAGAATACAGACACCTCTAAGTGCTGCTGTCAGCCCTGCTGGCCCCTGCACCCCCCTGGCCCTCCTAAGGACCAGGGCTCCCCACCCACAGTGACCTTGCTGCCTGAGCCACGTAAACTGGGCAGCCAGAGCTGGGCCACAGGAAGGGGAACAGCAGCTTTGCAGATTTGTTAGTGTGTGTTAATGGAAGCCCTGGCCAAGCAGGAGGCACCTGCAAATCCTGACGGCATCTTGCCCTATGTACCGTACGTCAGGGTCACGTAGAAAAGAGTTTCCAGTAGGAGAAATGGAAGACACTGGGAAGGGTTTTCTTTGTTCCTGTACAAAGAGTATTGATGGGAATCCTTGGCTTCATTCTCATAAATAACAGGTCCTTAGTACATGTCCTTGTAGATCTCCTGCAGAAGTGGGTGCAGAGATGTCTCTGTCTCTGTCTTCTTGATCTTCTGCACCAGCTGGGCGTGCTCTGTCACCAGCTGTCGCAGGTCAGCCATCTTCTGCAGCAGCTTGGGGAAGAGGTACTGGGCATCGGGGTGGTTGGACTGCAGGTGGAACTCCAGCGCTCGCAGGATGTTGTCTTGGATCTCCTCCACCTGCTTCACGTTCATCAGGCCAGGGCGGTCTGTGGAGAGGAAGCAGGGGAACTGCAGGGTCGTGGTGCAGCCCTCCAAAGTACACTCTGCTGCTGGGGAAAGGGAGCCAGGGACTGTAACCCACCCACCATGACTCAACCTCATCAGCTAGAAAGGGGAGAAGCGTGCCCTTGAAAGAGGTATTCCACAGCAGCACATGAGAAGGAGATGCCATTTCTGCATTCCTTGCTGTTGGTCCAAGCTTGCCAGGCATCACCTCCACAGAGAAGCTTTTTGGAAGTGTTCAGTTCTTCTCTCATGGCCCTCAGACATCCCTGGCTGACCTCAAGCCCAGCCGCAGCTCAGCTCCCCTAGCCCCCTCTGAACCACCTCTAAGCAGGGACAACTCTTCCTGACCCTGGCACGGCCAAGGGCACCCGCTCACCTCCACACAGGATGATGGCAGCCACAAACAGGGACAGGTCACTGTCATCCAGCTCCAGCGCGTTGAACTTCACAGCAAACTCGAATTTGGGCTCCATGATCTCATTGAAGGGCTTGCGCAGGCTGCGCAGGAACTCGCGGGTCACAAAGCCGTTGCCGTTGGCCACCAGCAGCCCGTCCTTGTTCATGATGGAGGCCAGCATGGCAAAGATGGCCTCGTGCACCCCGTACTTGAGCAGAGTCACTTGGTCGTTGAGGTAGAGGCCGACGAAGCTGGGGATGCTCTTGGCGAACTCGGTGAGCTCCCGCACGGTCTCCACCGTAGTGCACTGGCAGCGGTAGAACACGTGCACCCCGATCTCCTTGTAGGGGGGGATGCCGTTCACCAGCTGCTTCCACACCAGCCCCTTCTCTGCCTGCCACAACGTGTCCATGTCATGGATCACAAAAGGCTGCTTGGACAAGAAGCAAGTTAGGAGTCTGCTGTGGGGACTCGAGGTGCCAGCTCTGCTCAGGACTGTCATGTTTGTCTGTCTGTCCCTGTGCTGTGCCCTGCCTCTGGGGCTGACAGTGCCCAGGTAATCTGCACCCACCCACCACAGCACGAGTGTGCAGAGCAATGGGGTTTTTCCCAGCAAGGGGCAGGACATGCAGAGCCCACCTGGCTGCATGTGGAACAGCTGGGGCAGCAGGGAGACGTGCAGCATCTCCCAGAGAACAGTCCCCCGTGCTGGCCACGGCCAACCCCACCTGCCCTGGGAGGGAACTTACTGGGGTGCTGCTGGCCTTTCCGGTCAGGATACCTCTTGCCTTCTTTTTGGTCATGTTGAAATTCTTCAGGTAGGCGTTGTAGATGTGCTTGGAGAAAGCTTTCAGGTCAGCCACCTGTGGGTTCTGGCAGCCGATCTCGCTCGCTGTCAGCCCTGCCACCAGCTTCCTCTTCTCTGCCTCTGGCATGCGCCCAAAGCGGATTGCTGGGGGGCAAAACTGGGGGTCAGGACACCAGAGGCACCCCAGGAGATGCATCCAGAGGGGCAGCAGCTTGTTCTGCCACTGCAGACAGACAGGTGTGCTGGAGAACACCTGCAGCTACACAACACAATGCTTTTCCAGGCTGCAGTTCCTCCAGCACTAACACCTGCATGAAACAGCCACTGCTGATTCCTCACACCCAGTCTCCCATCCCATTCCTCTGGCTCTTGCTCAAACCCTGCTTCCCACATAAACACCTTTGCCTGTCTGGGTCTGAGATTCTTACACCTGAAGTGTAAAAGTCTCAGCACAGAAAATCAATTTGTGTGTCCAGTTCCCTTGGTGCCTGTCCATAAGGGACAGCCAAGTGCCAGCAGCTACATTGCATGGGGGGAATGAACAGCCCCTTCTCATACAGAAAAAGGGGAAGAGGAGTCAAATGCTTGAAGCACTGGGTTTGAGTGATCCCCTAGCAGGAAGAGCCACGGGCTAAAGCACAGCAGGCCATGGGCATCCTTCACAGGAGGGCAGCTGGCCCTGTGTCACCCAGCTGGCAGCAGTGACACTCACCATTGTGTGACATGCCCAGCGAGAGGCATTTCTGGAAGCGGCAGTACTGGCACTTGTTTCTGTTCTTCTTCTGAATCTTGCAGCTCCTCTCACACTTCTCGTACTCCAGCTTCATGCGGATCGTCCGGCGGAAGAAACCCTGCAGGCAGGGAGGGAGCAGGGGGACATGGAGTCTGGGGCCAGGCTGGTTTGTTATCCCCAGGAGCTGCAGGGAGGCTCAGGAGGGGGAGCCCTGGGTCTCTCTGGGGGTCTATCCCAGCTGCAGAGGAAGAGCTGTGGGGGCACCCCATGCCTGGTGCTGTGACTGTGCCAGCAGCCCACAGAGAGGGATGGAGGAACCAGCCATGGCCAACCCCAGCCTGCAGGAATGTCTGGCAGGATCTGGGCGGCTAACGCAACCCTGCTGGATCTGCAACAGGGGAAAGAATTCCAGAGGAACATCCAAGCTGCAGCCAGTGATCCCAGGGAGATAAATACACAGCTCACTGCTGATCTGCAGCACAGAAACTATTTTTAAAAGTAAACTCAGGGTCCCTATTGGGACAGATGGATTTGCCTTACACAACAAAGCATGACAAGGCAAGGTTTGGGCCACACAGGTCTCAGCCCTCTTCCCAGGGCAGTATTTGCAGCCTGCCTATACTTGCCCCATTCTAGACAGGCTGAGTTTTTTACAATCAATCCCGAATCCCTGTTTTGCTGCAAATCTTGTGTGAGGAGGCAGCCCAGTTGCTGGGACCTAACCCCTGCGTGGTGCAGCTGGACCCAGCTGTCCCTGGGACTCACCTTGCAGCCCTCACAGGCGTGCACGCCGTAGTGGAAGCCCGAGGCTTTGTCCCCACAGACCCTGCACTCCACATTCAGCGCTCCCAGCGCCGCCTCCTCGCATCCCATCTGCAGCTGGTCCGACAGCGAGGGAGAGGAGCTCTGTGACAGGTCTGCAAACACACACAGGGACACGTCCTTCCGTGTCACAGCTCCTGGTATGGCCAGCTCCTCCAGCTGTAGGGCTGATTTCCAGCCCTGTCCTGCCTGGCCCTGGTATCACATCTGGAATCTGGCACTGGCTGCAGGCAAATGCCATGAACAGAGCCAAGAATGCCCCAGCAGCTCAGACTCCACATCAATGCTCCTTTCTTCCCTCTGGCATTCATGTCCTGGCAATGAAACCCCAACCAGCAGATTTTATAATCCCTTGTTGGCCGGCTGCTGGCACAGGATATCCCAGCTGGAACATCAAGGGCTCTGGAGGAGCCTTACAATCACTTTGCTCTGAGGACCCCAAAAAGTGTTCAAGGAAGCATTCCCAAGCACTCTGGGAGGCCCCTGGCTCCGAAGCACAATGTTTCCTGCCCGTCCTTTTAATTTCCATTCCAAAACCCTTTGCCAATGGACATGCAGTGACCTCAGAGGAAGAAGTAAGCCTCTCCATAACTTGGAGCATTATTTCACAAATAAATGTGAAATGTTCAGTTCAGCTGAACTCCATTCGGGACAGATCTGCCCTTGCAGCTGGGCATGCTGCCTGGGGGCTGTGGGCACCTGGATGCCCCACAGGATGAGCTCCTGTGGCTCCACTCACCTGTGCAGCTGCTCGAAGGCAGCGAGCTGTCTGGTCCTCCAGTTGGGTCTGAGGCTCCACTTGCCACCATCACTGCCTCTTCCTCTTCCTCTTCCTTGACCTCAGGTACTTCCTCCTGTAGTTGTTCCATAATTGATCACCCCTCAGTGCCAAGACTGCAATCCCTGTCATAGCTCTGGCATCATCCGCGTCTATCCAAGATGGACCCCACCAGGCTGTTCCTGCTAGCCTGCAGGACATGGAAAGAGGCCACTGAGTGCTGCAGGGAGCAGCTCAGCAGCAGGGCAGTGTCACCAACCCACCACTCCTGCTCTGAGCCAGCTCCTTGGCCAGTGAGACATGCAGAGCAGAGCCCATTTAAAGATCCCTCTGCACTGTGGAATAAATATTCTGTAGGATTCAAGGAAGCAAAAGCTCACAGAAGTGTTTTTAAAGCCCAGCAGACCACAAACCAGCCCAGATGCCACCCAGGGACTGGAAGTGGCCACCCAGGGACTGGGAAGACCCAGCTTACAAGTGCCATAGCAGAAATGCTGTCCAGACAATGTCCTCCACAGCCGCCAGTGACCTGGGATGTGATGGTAGCAGCCAGGGCCAGGGTCTGATAGAGCCAACACCTCCAGAAGGATCAAAACAGGGCTGGCTTCACCCTCTGTAACAGCCATGGCAGAGCCTGGGTTGGGATCTGCAGCTGATCAGGGCACACTGTGCCCGTGGGTGGAAGATACTGGGGGAGAGGGCTCAGTGCAGCAGCAGGCAGCGGCTAAAAGTCCCTGGCCCATGCAAGCCATCTGCAAGACTGATTGCTTCCTGTCAGCCCTGCACTCACACTCCTTCCCGTCAGTGCTGCCAGTTGCAGCCTTTGTGTTTGTTTTCACTCGGCTTCTCTGCCAAGAGCAGGGCTGAACGTGTTGCTGCTGCTCTGCGCAGCTGCCGGGCCGAGCTCAGCCACGGGCTCCAGCAGTGCAATCCCAACAGCCACACAATCCAACCAGTGTCTTAATCCCGGGTTTCCTGTGGGAGGAACGGCCCCATCCTCCCCCACACACTTCCTCTCCTTGTTTGCCTTACTCCATCCCAAAGAGCCCACAAAACTCCAGCCACCCAAACGGTGCAGCGCCGGTACCGCGGCTATGGCAGAGCAGTTCCCACCTCCCTCCCAACCGTGCTGGATCTTGATTCCTAAACTGACTCTTCCTTGAATAATTAACATCTCAAGCACATCTTATGTAAAGTTCCATCCACTTCCTGAAGAGAGTTATTTTTAAGTGGAGAAATACCCATCAGGAAAGCCACTGAAATCCAGGTTCAACCAAGAGAGCCTCAATTGGCAGACTCAAATTAAACTAATGCAGGATATTGCAGGGGCCTTGTATAAGGGCAGCCCCAAGCTCTGGCATGGTCTGTGCCCCGTGCCCAAGCCCATCTCAGGGCTTGCCGGCCAAGGGCAGCAGTGACTCAGAACTCCCTGGATTTGTTTGCCCTCCCACAGCAGACCCTCACACCTGGCACTTCCAACTTGAGCTGCAGCCAGCTCCTTGGATTGCTGGAAAGACATCAAGGTCAGAGCTCTCTGAAAGAGCAAGGAAGCAGCTCAGGGAGAGAGCAAAACCTGCAGGTGGGAGGGTGAACACAAACACGTCACAAAGCCAGAACACAAGTCACCCCTGGAGCTCGTGCTGTACCAGAGCCTGGGTCTCCTGTGGCTGAGGGGGATTTATTTTTCCCTCCACACTGGGAACTCAGACTGCAGGACAGGTGGCTTTGTTTCCAGGTGAGGCACACGAGTGGCACCAGTGAGCACACTGCCCTGTGCTCCTGGCAGCAGGGCAGGCAGGGGCTGCTCCCTCCCCGTGCCTCCACAGCAGCACTGAGGGACCATTGAAGGGCTGTGTTATCCTTGGCCTCTGCTCACACATCCCACACGGTGGGACATGGCAGACAGGCAGGAAAACTTATTCACTGGAGATGGAGGGGAATGAACTTCACTGTTTTCAGGGTTATATATAAATGATCACACCAACATCAGGGAAACACTTTTGCCTGGAAGAGCAGTTAGTGGAGTAAGCTTGTGGCACGAGAAGCTTGTCTACAGTGGAAAATCTATCCTGCAGCAGCTTAATGAGCAGCTCATTAGATTCCCCTTTCCCTGGCATCCAGCACAAGCCCCTTGCTTTAAACCCACTGCAGACAGAGCTCTCTGCTTTGCCCCAGATGTCTGTGCAAGCATCTCATGACTTGCTGTGCCCTTGCCTCAATGCCTGTTCCAAGGAGCTTTGGTAACCCTGGCTGAGCCAGCAGCTTCCTCTGCAGGGAGGGTTTGTTTGCTGGCTCTGGGCTTGGGCTGATGCCTGCTGGCTGCAAACAGCCTGGGCAACAGGTTTGTCTTTCCTAGAAGCTGGCATCTATGCCAAGCTAAACCATCAGTGGGAACAGGGAGAGAGACGTGGCACAACCAGGAGAGGAAAAAACCAGTAGAAGTTAAAAGGAGACAAATCTTCACTGTGGTTTCCCTGCAAGAAGGCAGAGCTTCTCCAAAGCTGACCAAGATCCAAGCCTCCAGATCATTCAACCAACAGCTTGTGCCCCTGTGGCCTGGCAGCTTCCCTGGCAGCCAATCCTGCTGATTAGCACACAGACCCTGGAGCCAAGCTCAGAGTTTCCATGCAAAGCACCAGAGAAAGATCCAAACCTCCCAAGAGTCAAGTCACAGAGCTGATCTGCTCAAAGCAGTTGGTCAATACAACTGTGCTGTAAAAGAGGTCATAAAGAATGGCAGAAGGAAACCAATAACTCATGGGAGTGCTCCTCGCTTGTGTTCATTCCTCTGGACAAGAAAGTTCAGCAAATTCACAGCCAAAAGAAACAGAAGGGGTGAGCACTGTGATGTGCAGCACATTTTGAATCCACAGTCAAAAACTGACCTGAATCCACAAAAGAGATGTGATTGCTGCTGGTTGACCACCTTTTGCAGACTTCCTCAGGTTGTGTCACTGCTTCCAAGATCTGCTGATCAAGTACAAGTTTCTGTTCCTCCTCCTACACGTCAGCTACTACTAATAAAAGCCAAATAAGAGCTAAGCAGATGCTGCAATACAGGAAAGGTAACTGAGAGTACAAAACAGGCGAGAGGAACGCTGAAAACATGTTTATGTTTGCTCCTGGAAGATCAGCATACCCCCACATTAGCCAATGAGATCTCAGCAGCACTTAGTAGCTGAGTGTTTCCTTCCTTACTCAAAGTCTTGGCCTCAAGGCAGGCAACACACAAAAATAAACTACTACAGCGAGCAAGGAAGAGCCCTCCCACACAGCACTGACCAGGATGGACATTCTGGGACAGATTTTTCTCCTTGAAGCATCTGCTTAGATGCTGCACCATGCCCCAGAGCCCAGTCCTGTGATTCTCTCTCTAAGGCTGCCCAGTGTGAACCCCCTGTGCTTCCCCAGGAGTGAGCTGGGCTCCCTGAGCACAGGGGTGCTGCCAGAGCTGCCATGACCATTAGCTGCTGCTAATTACTCCAGGACTTGTGACACAGGGTGCAGGAGATTCCCTCAGCTGCCTGCAGCAGCCTGGCTTGCCCAAATGAATCACACATCTATTGCATGTTTGAACTCACCCACTTCCTGGGCACTGAGGGGGGAAATAACCCCAGCTCATTAAAAAGGTTACGAAACTTGCTGGATTCTTCTCTTTTTGTACCATGATTGATGCTGTCCCCAAAACCAGGTCATGACATTTTGCTCCAAAAGGAACTTGCTGCTGGCTTTGTTCAGACTCTGAGAGGTATTGCAGACACAGAAAAAAGAGCAGACTTTGGGCACTGAACTCTCAGCCATGCACAAAGCAGGGTCTGCCAGGCTGCTCTTCTCCAGGAGCTGCAGCCATCCCTGGCTCCAGCAGCAAGCATGCTCCAAAATCTTGAGATGGCAGAGATGGGAAGACAGAGGAATCATCCCTCAGCAGCTTCCCAGCAGAGGGACTCCCTGCCCTACAGGCTCTGAGGCTGATGGGCAGCAGCAGGGCAGGCAGGGAAGAGCTGCACAGTTCTTAGCTCTTAATTGAGGTGCTGCTCCGTGACCTTCAGCAAATCTGGTCAGGTCCCTACTTCAATTTCTTTAATTATAAGGAAAAAAACCCAACCAAAACCAAAACCCACCACAAAGAAACAAACCCAGGACTTTTACAGTGCTTCCTT
This sequence comes from Ammospiza nelsoni, assembly GCF_027579445.1. NCBI lineage: Eukaryota > Metazoa > Chordata > Aves > Passeriformes > Passerellidae > Ammospiza > Ammospiza nelsoni. Next base: position 1,637,659 of record NC_080655.1, read on the forward strand.
CCTGATCATTCCCTGGCTGCATTAGCTCATGGAGACAGCGTGTTTTGGAAGTGCAGAGCAATAGATGAGCACCAAGTGTCATTGTTTATTCCTGCATTACAGATTTTGACACCTGTTTGCAGTCACACTCGCAGGTCTGGCCTGCCCAGCCCCAGATCAGCTCCCTGCACTGCTTGTGACCATCTTCTCCTGTTGTACATTCCTGTACAGGACATTCCAGGATGACTTTCAGGAAGTAAACTGGCACATCTCATTCTGCCAACTGCTGACTGGTATTTGTGTTTAGTGGTCAAGTCAGGACAGCCCAAAGTATCTGTGGCCAGGAGGGGCACGTGGGTCTGACCCACTGGAACAAGGACAGAAGCAAGGAAACAAGCAGGTACTGGAAAGGTGACACCACTGGGACTTCTCAGAGCTTGAAATGGCACAGAAGTGCTGCTATTTGAGAAGATCATTAAGTCTGGCAAGGAGAGAGGATCATCTCCCCACAGCCCAGGGCCCAGCAGAGGTGGCTGTGAAACTGTGGCAATGCTTTGGGATCACACTGCAAACCTGGGCGTGTGGGATATATTCCCCTTTCCTTTAGCATCCCAAAGGTGAGGAGGTTGGAGGCTCAGAACTCAATGAACCACTGAAGATGACGTGTTCCCAAACTGCTGAAGTCCTCCTGGCTGCACTCCAAGGCAGTCAGTTTGCTTAGGGACCCCTTGTTCTCCCGAACCTGAGCAGGACACGTGGAAGGATCTGGTTTCAGGAACATCAGTAATTATAGAACAGGGCTGCTGAGGGAGGAGCTCACAGTAACAGCAACACCACTTCCCAAGGCAAACAGTGGGCACAGGGTGCTGCAGACCCAGAGCAGCGCTGAAATGGAACTCCAGGAAAGCGGCGAGTGGAACAAGCTGTGGCTGTGAACGGGAGCACTGCTGGCGGGCAGTGAGGCCGAGTTTGGCAGTGCTGCACACACCAGCACCCAGCTTAGATTTCCCCAAAGTCTCAGGGTCACTGGGACACCAGTGAGTGCCATCCATGCTTTGGAAGGGGCAATCAGCTCCTCAGAAAAGCAATGGGGGCAGAAAAGCAGCAGTGAGCCAATGAGTCACTCAGGATCACACACATGCATGCAGCCTTCTGTCTGGAGCCAAACATCCAGCAGGCCCCTTGGTTTTAGTGCTACATTCCCAGTGCTCCCAGATGCACAAAAATGCCCACAAAACCAACAGCAAGCCTCCTCCTCTTTGCAGCAACAGATTTTAGACCCCATGGATTAACCAGGAAAAAAATGAATCCATCAGCCTGTAAGTCTTGTTATGTTTACACTTGGACTCCCAGAGAAGTGCTACTTGGTTTTGCAGACTTTAGCAAAATACCCTGGGCACCAGCCCCCTGCTCTGCTCCCAGGACACAGCTGACAGAGAGCAATTGTGCCCAGGCAAAGGCTGGATGATTCAGCAGGGCCAGGAACATGCGCAGCAAGAGGGATGGAGCACATTGCTGTGTCTGCTGCAGCTCCCCTGCAGCCACAGAGCAGCAAAACAGAGGGGTCCCAGGCTGACTGCACACATCCCCCCAAGAAAACCTCCAGAGAACACCAGAATTGCTTTTCCACACAAACTAGTACAACGCCCTCTCAGGGAATGAGATGGGAATGCTGTTTCCTTGCTATTTTTGGCCACATGCACAGAGCAATAGCTGCCTGGACAACACAGATTCCCCAGCCTTTTCAGCAAGGAAAGGAGCAGCCACTGTGTCAGTGTGATCCTGCCAAGACTCACAGAGTGCTCTGACCATTTGGATTTCTGCCTTGGCCCCCAGAAAACAAAATGCTTGAGCAAAGCATTCGCACCTTTCATAACATCCTCGTGCCTTTGGCACCGTCTTGGGGGTACAGGGTGAGCCACAGAGCTCACAGCCAGCAACAGCTACTGCTTCCTGACACAGCCAGCTGCTGGCAGCTCAGCAGGCTCCTCAAGTTCATGCTCAGCAAGAGCCCTTTTCCAGAGATCCCCATGTCCCTAAGTTCCGCAACACAAGTTCTACCCCATGGACAGGAGAACCCACGGATAGTTTCAGAGATGAGGGTCTCTGACCATCAGCCCTCGTGGGGTTAACAGCTTTCAAGAGCCAACATCTCTAGCAGAACCCATATAAACAATTTGAAGGTGAAAAGCTGATTTGGGCATTTTCAGAAATATCCCAGATGGCAATATGATGAAATCAAGAGTTCCACTGAAAAACACTTGTAACAAGTCAGGCAGGACAGGGGTTTGAGCTTAGGTTCCCATCAAAAAGATGAGTGCACAAAGCATTGCTTATTTTGAAGCCATGTCACACAAGCCCTGCCAGGAAAGGCCTGACAAAGCCTGTCCTAATGAGATAGGCATGTGTTTCACAGTAAAGTCTGTCTTAACAGTCCATCAAAGAAATGCTTCCCTATCTGCTCATCTGGCCTTTTCAAATCACCAAGACCATTCCCTGTCTCCAACCCACATATCTGTCAAGGGTTGAACATGCATGTTCTGGTTTTTGCTATTTCAAGTTCCAGTTCCCAGACCAGGGCAAGTCAGGAAATGCAGCCTGATGGCACCAGCTTGGATACCAGGGGGGTTACCAGGCTGTGCCCATGCCCCAGCCCCAGAGGTGGGTTCTGTCTTGACCCAGCACCAGAACAAACACTTGTGCTGTGCTTTTATCCTGCCACTTCCTCCTCCATGGTCAGGATTCCCCTGCAAACCACAGACTCCCCAAAACTCAAAATTTCGAGCAGAGCCTGTCTGTGAGGTCCCCAGGAAAGCACCCCAACATACACAAGAAATTCAGAGCCCTTTGCAAAGCCAAACAGACCTGGCCAAAACGATCCCAGATGTTCACAAGCTCTTGGCTAAGCCTTGGAGAACACAGACATTTTCCAGACACTATGACTGAAACAGTGAATATTAAAGCATTTCAAGAAGTCATAATGAAACTAAGATACATCTTGAGTTCTGCTCTGAACCCTTCCTGCAGTCAAGCAGGGCTCCAGTGAACGTCATCACAAAACATATTTTGGGGAAGATGCACTTCACAATCTCCTTGACCAAAAGGATTCATACTGGCATCAATCATTCCACTCTAAACCCTGCTTTGGGAAAGCAATTTGCCAGGCATTCTGCCAAGGCAAGCACACTTCAGAATAATTAACAAAAAAATAAAACTAGTTCCACAGAAAAATCTTACTTGTCCTCACTATGGAAATAATTTCTGCTTGTCCAGACTTTCCCAGAGTCTCCAAAATTACTGCAGCAGTGCATCCCTGAACAGAAAGACTTCTGGAAAAAGCAGAGATTACTCTGCAGCACCTGATGAGAAGCAGAAATGCAGCCCGACGAATCTGTGGTTATCAGATTGTTCCTGCCCTAAGCAAAAGAGTCAGTACAAACCACAAAACCCCTGACATCTAAAATGTCATTGTCAGGGCAAGCCAGGCTGGGCTCTGACAGCAAATAACCTTTCAGGCATAAGCCCTGTAACATCATCTCACCCAATTAAAACATCATTTGTATGTCAGGTTCTGTTGTTCAGAGGAGCCCAAGAGTCTCTTGTTGTGCCAATCCTTCTGTCTCCAAGAACATTTGCAGATTTCCAGTCCATAATTCAATAGCCACAGACAAAATATTCCCCAGAGGGCAACAAGATGTACTGTACAAAAATACATATTTTTCAAAAGGCTTCACGCAAGAAAGACAGAGCCCATCAACGCCAGAAAGCAATTCTGGACAACAATGCTCTTCTGATCAGCAAAGCCTCACGGGGCTCATTAGAAAATCCTCTCCACACACTGTGAAGATCCTTGGAAGTCTGTCTTGAATACCAGAACAGAGATGGCGTAACCATTGCGCCAATCTGACACAGAACCCACAACAGCTCAACACCTCAGAGCTGTGTTGAGGCAAACACACACCCACAGCCACAACAGACAGCCACAGCACCGCTGATTCCAGGAATCACCTCAGAGCTCTGCAGGCAGGACAGTGCCCGCCCATGCCATGCTGACCACCTCCTCCAAACCCCTGTCCTGCCTCTGCCACGGCCTGCCCAGCTTTGTCCAACAGCACCAGCACCGGGTCACGTGTGGGACTGTTGGGTAATTGGTGACCCACGTGCAGCCCCGGATCTCGTGTGCCCTCCCTCATCTACAACAGCCAATTTCCATCATAAACATCAGTGAAATAATGAAATGTTATGTCACTATGCTTTGACAGCAAGAGCCAGCTGAGGAGAACAGGATTAGACCACGGTCTTCACAGTGAATTCCTAAAGTAATCCATAAGATCACATTCAGAAACGGAACAAAAATAAGGCACAGAGTTTGAACTTAAAATTAAATTTTAAAAAGTTTAAGATCGTGGACAAAGCAAGCTGCTCTTCCCTACCCCAAGTTTTCAGAAACAGTGCTAAGTGCCTGGGTGAGTGGCCTGCATGCAAAGGGAAGGGTTACCTCTGCAGAGCAGCTGTCCCTGTCCGCCTGCCGCCGCCAGCCGCCGCTGGGTCACCATGTCAGCACGGACACCAGCACTGGAGCAACCTGCAGGAGGACACACAGCGAGCTGCCACGGCTGTGCTGAAGGCCAGATATTTATGCTGCTGGGAGCACGCTGGGCTGGCTCCAGCAGCAGCTCTGAAATTTAAACACACACTGCCTCTTTTGCACGCTGGAAGCCTGGGCCAGGGTGACTGCAGGGAGCCCTGCCACAGGCAGCATCTGTCCAAGACCAGGAGGGACAGCAAACCCTGGGGCTGTCCCCTCCCAGCAGGGACAGCCCCATCCCCTCACCATGGATGTCACCTCTGCCTCAAGTCACCTGCAGCCAGAGGCAGATGACCCTGAGCTCTTATGACAATGCACAAAGTTGATGCTAGGAAAAGGGCTGTAGTGGCCACACGGCTGCTTGTTTACCCAGCTTGCTTAATCCACTTTCAAGAGGCTGCCAGAAAGTTCCTGCAACTTTAATGAACTTCCTCTTGGGTGGCTGAAACTTAAGGATTCAACAGAGTTCATTCACTCTTCTTGGTTTTCCTGATAACTTTGCCTTGTATGAATTTCAGACTCAAAAGACAAGGAAGAGACTAATGCTGGAAAAAAAAAAGGCTTATGAGGCTTTGAACTAGAGGACTTAGAGGAAATATGTCCTATTTTTAGACAGTTATGCAGACTAACTGGACTAAAACATTAAACAAAGATGTGAACATGATGCTATTTGCACCCACATACCCTCCTTGACATTACCCAGGCTTAGCTGCTCCTCCCACTCCAATGAAAAGCCCCATTTTGTATTGCTGCTCTCGACACGGGACAGCATGTAAGGTAGATGAGGACCAGAAACAAACCGGCAACAAACCAGCAACAAACCAGAAACAAACCAGAAACAAACCAGCATCACCAGCCCCTACCAGGCCAGGCAGCTGGGCAGCAACCTGCGAGTGCTGTGCTGAGAGTGAGCCCCCAGTGCAGCACATCCCTCCAGGACTGACATGGAAGCTGCAGCTGCCCAGGAGAGAGGGAAAATGAACATGAACCCCCTGCCTCAAAGGGTGAGGGTGGCCTGAGTGTGGAGGGTGCTCCCTACAGGATCAAGGCACATCCAGAGGAGGGCACAAGTGTGATATATAACCCGAGCCCCTTGCACTGGACATCAATCACATCAGGATTTCCCAATCAGTGATGTCAAAGCCACATCCTCTTGAAGGCAGTGATTGCTCTTGTTTAGAGGTGGGGGCTGAGGACAGCACAGAGCTGTGCCAAGTGTGGATCCAGCACCAGCCACAGAACTGCCTTTAGGAGCTTCACTTTCACAGCAGAGTGGGTTTCTCATCCCTTCTCCTCCAGTATGGAAGATAGTTTTTCCTAAACAATCCTGACAAAGGATCTTTAATCTCTCTGACAAAGAACAACACTAAAGCCATTCCAGCCCCACTGGCACATCAGGAGGTGGCTTTCTCCTCCATCAGCAATAAAGCTCATCCCCATTCAGTAACACAGCATTAGCCTTGACACTGACAAGGAGGGCTGAATCACATGCAGGGAGTGCACAAATCACACCCTGAGCTCTCTCTCATTGCAGACCAGAGTGCTCTGCTGCTGCTGCTGCCAGAGATCTGAGAATTAAAACTAAATGCCTGGCTCACCTTGTCCCATTCACTGCTAAATGCCAGGGCATGCCCATCACACTGCACACAAGGCAACACTTGCACCAGCTCAGCAGGGCATGGAGGGAACCTGCCAGCACATCCCACCTGGATGCTTCCTCTGCTGTCCCTGGCTGACACATGGCAAGTCATCAGGAAAACTCCCACCTCAGCCTGCAGCATGTTTGTACAGAAGAGGATACTCTGCTGAAGGCAACAAAGGACTTGCATGGAGAGGGCAGGAGGAAAGGAGAGTAGAGCAGAAACAAGAAACAGGACATGGGCTGCCTCAACCCACAGGTCACTGTTTTAGAGATCAACACTGCAACCAGCCCTGGGACTCTGATTCATGGGGCAGCCACTGCTCAGACCCCTCTGCAGCACCATGACGGGCATTGTCCAGACCCTACAGCACATCTGATTCCTTCCCACACGGACGTCCTTCATCTGGGATCCCAGGGCAGGGGGGAGTGGAACGGGCAGAAATGACGGATGAGAAAGGACTCTCAGATCCTCCCTCCTGGAGCAGCCTCTCACCAGATGCTCTGCTCAAGGTCCATCCTTGCTTCTCTCCTTCCAGCCCGACTCCTGCAGTGCCTGGCACCCTCCACCACCCCACCCTGGCACAGCAGGCAGGCACAGCCCCCCTAACCCTCCTCTCGTGTGAGCCACGTCCCGTCCTCAGTCCCGCCTGATTTCCCAGGAACTACAGCCTAAACGCACTGATGCCCCTCACGCCGCAGCTCTCCACACCCACGTCCCCTTTGCACCGAGCCCTGCCCCTCACACCCCCTGCCCCAGCTCTGTCACCTCCTCAGCCCCTCACACCCCCTGCCCCTCACACCCCCTGCCCCAGCCCTGTCACTTCCTCAGCCCCTCACACCCCCTGCCCCAGCCTTGTCACCCCCTTAGCCCCTCACACCCCCTGCCCAACTCTGTCACCACCTCAGCCCCTCACACCCCCTCAGCCCCTCACAACCCTTCAGCCCCTCCCGTCCCTCACACTCACCTCGCGCGCGGCCCCGCTCCTGCAGCCGCCCCCCTCCCTCCCCGTCACCCCCGGCCCCGCGCGTCACCGCGCACGCCCTGACGCCACCGCACCCCGCGCGCTCCCGCGGCCAATCGCCGCCGCCGCCGCGGGGCCTCGCGCCCGCGTCACCACGGCAACGGCCCCGCCCCCTCCGCGCCGTTACCGCCCCCTGCCGGGAGCCGCCTGCACTGCGCCCCGCGCCCGCAGCGGGGCCTCATGGGAAATGTAGGCGCTGCCTGTGACGCAACCTGGGGGCGGGGCATCCTGGGGCGGGGCGTCCTGAAGGCCGCCCAATATGGCGGCGGCGCCGGCGGGGCAGTTGGCTCCGCGCCCAAGTACCCCAAGCATTGCCAGTGACCCCCTTCGACCCCAGCAATTCGCACCGCGGCCCCCTCGATATGCAACACAATAACCCAGCCTAGAGGCGGAGCTGGGAAGGGCTCACTGTGCCCACAAAACCCGTGCAGAGCGGTGGGATCCTGTGTCCAAGTGGCTTGGCCAGGATGGTGTGGAGCAGGCAGGGACCCCACGAGGGACCCCACTCAGGGCCACCCCGATAAATGATATATTGTGTGTGCCAGCAGAGGGAAGGGGACACAGGCGATGTATTTGACCCGCAGCCCCTGCAGTGCCCGTGCCCCCGCTGTGCGTCAGCGCGGCCGCGTGGGCCCGGCCCTGGGCTGCCCTGCACCCCGGGCACACTGAGCGCTTTGTCCCTTCGGGCACGGTGGAAAAAAACTGAGAAACACTGTGAGACTGGGGAGAGTGCTGTTCGAGGCCCGGGAGGAAACAGATCGTAATCTCCCCAACGAACTCAGCTCATCTGCGGGTGCAGAGATGGAGTCGGTGCAGAGCTTGCACCCAGGGCCTGTTCCAGAGGCCACCCTGGCTCTGTGCCCCAGGCTATAAACATCCCAAAGGCACAGCTGCGACTGTATCTATACAGAGGTGCTGGAAAAACCAAACCAAATGATGGTGTGTTATCGGGGCTTTTTTGTTTTGTTCTGTGTCCCTCTTGGCCCTCCACAAACCAACCAAAAATCTGCTGGTGGGGCCACTTTTCACAGGTTGTGGCTGATTCCTTTCAAATGGCTTTTTCACACAGGGAAATCCCAACCCTGCACTGCCATGGAAAGGGGGCTGGTGCCTGCAGTGTGTGGGGCAGGAGGTCTGTGGCCAGTGGCTCCAAAAGCTTTATTGGTCATTAGTTTCTGCTAACTAAGTGGCTCCAGTACTACCACCCACTGCCCGGGAACACAGTGGTAGCTGTAGTTAGGGACACCTGGCATGGTGTGGGGTGACAAGAAGGCCCTGCTTGGTCAGTCCAGGTGTCCTTGGCTTGTGGCAGAGCCCCACAGCCTGGAGCACAGTGAGTGATGCAGAAAGGTTGTTGTAGAAACCAAGGGGGAACTGCAATCCTGGGCCACAGGGCCCCGACCCAGCAGTGGCTCTTTTTTAGTACAGGGTGTAAAACAGAGGACAAGGAGTTGAGTTCTTCAGTCCAGAGGAGAAGGTCCCACTGCCCTCTCCCCAGCACTGGGCTGCCTGAGACTCCTGGCACGTGGTGGCTGCAGCCCTTCACTGATGGAAATGTGAGCACTTCTGCCCTGTGCAGTCCCCTGTAGGCTCTGTGCTGGTCCCCATGCAGAGATGGCCACACTGACCGTCCACCTGGAGGGACAAGCTGAGCCCTGCCATTCCCAGCTGGGCTCTGCCATCCTGGTGGGCTAATTGGTGGGCTCTGTGGCCATGGTGTCCGCATCTGGAGATGGCAGCGTGCTGCTGTTCCCGCCGTTGCTCACGTTTTCCTTGCTGTTTTCCCTCGTGGGGTCACTGCCTTTATCCTCCACCCTCTGCTTGAGTTTGAGGGAAGAATCTCGCCGTGACAGAAGGGGCTGGTAGCCAGCAAAGACTCCTCCACTCACGTTTGTTCGCTTGTCTGGGGGTGGAGGGAAAAAGAGAATTGTTTACCTGGGGCCCAAACTGACTGTTCAGCTGAGAAAAAGGTTTGTGGAGCCTGTCCTTGCAGGAGGCATTGGGGTATCTTCTCTGAGGGTCCTTCCAGCCACCAGATGCCCCCAAAAAGGGGAAGATGGGTGGGGGTATGGGCATAGGGGATGAAGGGAAGGGTGGCGATCTGGCTCAGCTGTTTCCTACCTCCAGGCCCAATGGGGTGCATCAGTCGGTTCATCTGCACGTTCCAGTGCTTGACGTTTGTGCTGGCCTGTCGCAGCTTCCTCTGGGCCGCCTGCAGGGCATGGGGCAAAGGGTGAGCTGCTGCTGCCCCATGGGCATGGGGCAAAGGGTGAGCTGCTGCCCCATGGGCACAGAGCAAAGGGTGAGCTGCTGCTGCCCCATGGGCATGGGGCAAAGGGTGAGCTGCTGCTGCCCCATGGGCATGGGGCAAAGGGTGAGCTGCTGCCCCATGGGCACAGAGCAAAGGGTGAGCTGCTGCCCCATGGGCACAGAGCAAAGGGTGAGCTGCTGCTGCCCCATGGGCACAGAGCAAAGGGTGAGCTGCTGCCCCATGGGCATGGGGCAAAGGGTGAGCTGCTGCCCCATGAGACCATGGGTACAGCTTTCCCTTCCCTGTGTAAGCCTGGATTGGAGGTTCCCTCTGGGATGGAGACCCAGTTCACTCTCCTCTAGACCTTCTGCTCCCCCTCCAACCCTCCCCCTTCACACACTCCCACTGTTGACATCAGTGCTTTGTCCCAGGGCAGGACATGCTTGTCCTGTCTCAGCCACTGCATCACACCGTGCCTGCACATGGCACAGCTCAGAAACCCCCACAGCAGTTTCAGCTTGGTCCTCCCCACTATGGAGGTGACTCTGGGAGGGTTGGAAAGTCCCCTGGGTTCACCATGCGAGGAGATGTGGCACGGATGTGATGCTCACCATGACATCTTGGTCCACCCGCTGCCTGTTCACTCTCACTTCTTCCAGCTGCTTCTGCGCCTCTTCCAGACACTTGTTCTTGTTCTCCATCTCCTGCTTGAGGACTTGCTTCTCCATCTGAGTTCTGATGATATACTCTTCTTGCTCCTCCTTCAGCTTCATCAGCTGTTTCAGCTTCTCCTCTTCCTCAGCCAGTAGCCTGACAACAAAGAGGTGAGGATGTCCCTCTGCCACTTCTTCCCCCAGTTTCTCTGTCTCAGCCTGCACACTTGGAACTCACCAGCACATCCCAGTACCTGGGAGCACTGAGCTGCCCAAGGAGGGGGAGGGATGTCCTGTCCTACCTGGCCTGAGCATATCTCACAGCCTCCTCGTCTTGCCGCGCTTTCACCTCCTGCTGCAGGGCCTCCTGCAGCCTCTCCTGCATGTCCTCCAGCTCCAGGATGCGCTTGCGCTGCCGCTCTGCCTCAGCCTCCTTCAGCACCATCTCTGCCTGCATGGAGGCACGAGCCTGGGCGGGGACAGGAGCCATCAGTGGGCCAGGCCATCACCAGTGTCCCCAGAACCCACTTGGGCCCACTGGGTGGAGTGGGCCAGAGCAGGGGCAGCCCATGGTGACAGGTCCAAAGCAAAGCTGTTTCCCTGCTCAGGAGACAGGCTGTGTCATTTGGAGCCAGTGCTGGCTGTCAGGTCAGAAATGGGCTCCCTGCCCAGCCTGGCACCAGCATTTGCCTCTCACTGTCCCCCAGCTAAAGCCCCTTGAGGCAGGTTGTCCTCATCTCCTGCTCAAAGGGATCTCAGGCACAACAGAGCCCAGACGTGATGGGTGGCAGCAGCACTGTACATCCAAACCCCTGGGCTGCCCTGGGCAAGGGAAGGAGAAGGAAGCACCCACCCCATGAGCACCACAGCCCCTGTGGGATGCACCCACCTGCTCGGCCTCCCGCAGCTGGATCTCCAGGGTCCTCTGCATCTCCTCGTGCTGCTGCCTCCGCCGCTGCTCCTCCTCCTGCAGCAGGATCTCTGCCTGCCTCTGGGCCTCCTTGAGCAGCTCCAGCTCCTGCAGCTTCCTCTCCTTTTCCTCCTGCAGCTGCTTGAGCCGTTGCGTCTCCTCCTCCTTGGCCGCCTTGCGCTGCTCCCGCTGCTCCCGCTGCTCCCGGCGCTTCTGCTTCAGGTCCTTGTGCAGGGACTTCTTTCCCTCGGCCTGCAGCCTGATGGCAGTCTGGATGGCTGCAGAGGGAGGGCACGGTCAGTGGGGACAGCAGGGGGCACGGGGAGGTCGGGGAAGGGGCGTGGGGTGGGCACAGACCGAGCGTCCACTCCTGGCGCTGCCGCGTGTCCGAGGCGCTCATCTCGTAGGTGCGGGACGAGGTCTTCACACAGAACATGCACCTCTTGCCATCCCTGTCTGGCAACACCTGCAGGGAGGGGACACAGCACAGGGTTACCACACCTTATCCCCCCGTCTTCAGCCACAGGAGTGGCTCTCCCACGCTCACTGCGTGTTCTTGGGTCTCCCTTCCAAGCTGAGCGTGGCCCGGGCCGTACCTCCACACAGCAGTGCTTGTCCAACGTGATGCTCCCCTTCTTCTCCTTCCTCTCCTCACTCATGTAGTAGGACAGGGCACTGGGCTTCAGCATGAACCACCGCTCTGACCAGTTCCTCCTCAGCTGGCCCTTCTTCCAGAGGTAGCCCTGCACCCGAGAGACACGGAGATCAAAACGGGGTGGGAGCAGGACTGAGCTTGTGCCCCAGAATGTATGAGCTCCTTGCCTGTTTGAGCACATCCTCGATGACCTCCTGGTACACCTCCTCCACGGCCATGCTGATGGCCTCCTGCTCGATGCCTCTGAGGAACCTGCCCGAGTTCACCATGTCCAGGAACTGCCAGACCGTGAGGCCGCCCTGGCCCTGCGGCTCCTGGGACAGGAAATCCTCCAGCTCGCACGAGTTCAGCTCCACGTTCATGGCTGTGCAGATCTTCTTCAGCAGATACTCCACCTGTGGGGAGGAGGACACTCAGTGACAGTGTCTCTGTCTGGGACAGGGCTGTCCCCACCCCATCAACCCATTCTGGAGAGCCCAAGGCCACATCTCTCTCCAGCCTGGAGATGCAGGACCTTGATGCCAGAGGGATCATCCTTTGTGATGGTTGGGGCATCCCAGCTGGAATGGAGGAGACTGGAGCTGGGTTAGAGTTTGACCTCTACTGAGAGGTTTTTCCTTTTAACCCCAAGACTGGGGTTAAGGGATGTTTTTTCTGGCTTGTCTGCAGAGTAAGAAAACTCTGTAGCAGTCAGGAGCCTGAAGGAGCACAGGCCAGCACTGCTGAACACTGTTCAGAGATGATGTCTCAAATTCACAGTGAGCTCAGCACCACTGCTTCCCAAAAATCACTGCAGAGGAGCAGGGAGACAGGTCCCTGTGGAAATGAGCATCATTTTAAAACTGCAAATAAAAAGAGTCAAGGTGGTTGACCTGCTGTGGGGAAGACTTATTGCAGCTCAAGTTTTGCTGCCAGCTCTCCTCTGCCCACAGTCTGGGGACTGAGACCAGTGGGTGACACAGGAAGGTGACACACAGCAGGGTCCCCACAGCCAGCTGGATTTTTTATGTCATTTAATTGTGAAAGGGGGCAAGAACTGAGTGCTGGTGCTCAGGATGATTCAGTTTTTCATGCTCTGGGGAACAGGAAACACCTCTCCCAGGGCACAGGAAGTGCGGTTGCCCTCCTACGTCTGCGCAGCACTGTGCTTCTTGCCTTTTTGCTCCTCTTCTTTTCTTTTCTTTTTTTTTTTTTTTTTAATTTTGACTTTTCTGCTGATCTCAGGAGGTTGAGGGGGCAGAAGACAACAGCAGCCATTTGCCCAGCCAAGTTCCTTCTGCTGAGGCCACTCTTGGCTTCTGCACGTGTGCATTCTCCCCAGATCTGCCCCCCTTCTCATGGAAGTTTAATCTGACCCCAGAGAAAGGGAGAACCTCCCTCCCCTAAATGCTGTGGAATTTGGAGATTACTGTGAGGCTTTTCTTTGGCTGGCACCTCACCCTTAACACTCCTCATGCTGGGCAGGGGTGGCAGTGACCATGGAGAGGGACAGCCAGGTCTGCTCTGCCACTACCCTCCAGGAAGGACAGCACATTGGAGGGGTGAAGTCCCCCCTTGTCCCTGGGCAGTGGGGTGGCTGTGGGTGCCCAGGGCAGGCAGCCCCAGCCTGCTCTCACCCCCTGGAACACCACATCTCACAGGATGCAGTGGGACACGCCAGGAAGCATCACCCTCAAACGGGGCTCTGCCAGCACATGGAGGCAGGGAGGGCAGGGCTGGGGGCAGAGGCAGCTCCTACCTCATCTGGCACCATGACAAGAGGGTATTTGTCTTCAGACAGAAAGTTGAAGAGGCACCAGAGCTTGAAGGCATCCTGGTGGGACACAACACTGTTCCCATTGCGGTCGGGTTTGTAGTTCTTCTTCGCTGTCAGGGTCCAGCAGAGCTCATCAAAGTTTTCTTTGACAAAAGCACCTTCCTCCACCTGCAGGCAGGAGTCAGGGGGTGAGTGGGGAGCCGAAGAGCTATGGAGGGGAGGAAATGCTGGAGAGAAGGAACCTCACTCCTAAAATCTGTCCAGTGAGAAGCATGGCAGCACCAGCAGGAAGCCTGGGGTGCAGCACAGGCAGGATGATGTGGGGCTCTCACCCCCAGTGCCTCCACGGTTTGGGGTTTCTTGTTATCCCATTGAACCACAAGGAGGAACTGAGGAGTGAAGGGAAGCCAGCAGGAATGGTGCCTCCAGCAGCCTCGTCCCTGCTGGTGATATTTAATTGTGTCCTGGCACTGTGAGATGCCCCAGGCAGCAGGTTTGGTGCAGATGGCATCAGAGGAGCTCTGGCTGTCCCTGGGTGCTCTATCCCAGCTGTGTGAGCACAGGAGCAAACTGTGGCCTGTAGCAGCAAAGCTGGAGGAAAACCTTTGGGTGGCAAAAGCTCAAAGCTTCTCTTACCAGGAAAACCCACTTCCCTCTTTTCAGGCTGCCTCTGGGATTTTATTGCCATGGTGAAACCAGAGGGGTGGGTTTAAAGATCACCTCCCAAAGAACCATGTGGGCAACTGGAAGGATTTGGGCCACTCTGTGATGGGGAGACTGGGCTGGGCTGACCTGGGGCGGCTCCTGCTGTGGGCTGAGGGAGCTGGGGAAGGCTCTGCCCTTGTTTGCTGCTGACCAGATCCCTGCAGCCGAGATCAGCACTGCTGGACCAAGCTGGGCAGCTGCCGAGCAGCTCTGGGCAAGGCAGAGATGGGCACAGGGACTGGCACAGGGACTGGCACAGGGACTGGCACACCAGGGCAGTGAAGGGTTACTGCACCAGCTCTGGCCCCTTTCAGTGAGCACACTGTGGAAGAAAGCTGTCAGTCATTCTTCCTCTCCTCACATGCCTGGAAGAAACAGCACCCACAGAGCAACCTCAGCCTGTGCCAGACAAAGGGGGCTTTGAACCACAGGAAAAAAGGGAGAAAGCCCCTGCCCACCCCAACTCTGCTCCTGATTGCAGCTCAGCCTTTCCCCTCTTCTCTTTGCCAAATGAGGTCACACCTCCAAGGTGAGGATAGAAGGGGCTGATTTCTCTCTCTGAGCCCTTCAGGAAATGTGGGCAGAGATGCTGCTCCATCCAGAGCCGTGATGTAAAGGGATGACTTCATCCTTGCCAGGGAGATGCTGAGTATGAAACATTTCTCACTCATTTTGGCATTCGCCTGAGCAGTCCCCATCTCTCTGCACCCTCCTTCCACCCACCAAGGAATGTGATTGAGCTAAGGGGAGCTCCCAGGAGCCTCACAGGAGGAGCAGCAGGTCTGGGGGGTGACCAAGGAGCTCACCTTGTCCAGGATGTACTTGTTGAGGTAGGGCATGTAGCCCTGGCTGGACACTGGCCCATCATCATCGTCACGGAAATGCTCCTCCAGTGCCACGGGGTCGTGGGGGATGCACAGCACCGTGTACAGGTTGTGAGACAGCACCTGGACAAGCACAGGGGGTGGTGAGAAGGTGAGCAACCCCCAGCCCTGCCCCAGCACGTGCCCAAGGTGCCACCCCTCAGTCACCATGCATGGCATCACCTCCCTGCAGCCACAGCATCCAGGCAAGGCTTGGCTTTGGCATCATTTCCAAATGTGAATTTTAGAGAATCATTTAGAAACAGGCAAAAATTGAGGATTTTCCCACATTAGTTTCTTTTCTTGGCACAGGAGGAACTTCTTTCTTGAAAGGGCTGTTTCAAACCTCTCAGAGCAAACAGGACTCACTCTGATCTAGAAAAGCTAATAAGCCACCCCAAGCTATGCATTTGGCATAACCAGGGCCCAGCCTGGCACCAACTGGCTGCTGGGGACACAAACGATGGAAACATGAAAATAGGAAAGACTGGTGAGAAACTAAGCAAAGGTTTTGTCTGGAATGGAGATCTGGAGACACACCATGCCCGGAAATACTCAGCGAGGCTTGCCAACAGCTCACTTTGTTCAAGCCCCCCCAAATAAAGCACGTTTACAAACTCATGGATTTCCCAAGAGCTGGAAAGCCTGGAGCAAGGCTGCCCACGAGCACCAGCAGCATCTCCAGCTTGTGATGCTCTCCTTGCCTTTACATCCCAGAAGCAGGAGATGGTTAAACAGACTGACACCTCCCCACTGCACCAGGATCTGCCAATGCAGCTTGCCCAGGGCTCGAGAGAGGGGCTGGAGGAGATGGAACAGCATCCTCTGAGCAGGGCTGGAAATTTCCTCCCAGCAGCAGAGGAGCTGCCCCAGGCCACGATGGCTGCTGCAGCTGGAGACGGTTCTTGCTCGACCAGATTTTCATTCTCTTTTCCACCCTCTGGACCAATGGGATCAGCAGGACTCCACCCTGTGCTCACACAGCAGGGCTGTAGCCCCGAGCACTGCTGCTACACTGGTGCCTTCTGGGGCTCAGAGCATCCCCAGGGTCCACACAGTGGTGGGAAGGCCTGGGAATGTCATGGACACCTTCCAGGATGGTAACAAGTCCATCAGGATGAATTCAAAGTTTGGGAATCGCATCCCATTCAGTGTTTCCAACGTGGCCCTCATCTCCATCCTTCACCCCTCCTCCCAGAGCACCCCTACAAATCCCTGTGAGGTCTCACTTGTGACCCCGGCCATGGGGGACACCCTGAGCCCCTCCATCCATCCAAAGTTTCTCCTGTCACGGGGCTGTCACTGACAAATGGGGAGGGAAGCCTGGCCTGTCAGTGGTGGCATGGCTGGAGATGGGAGAGCTGAGGAACCCTTGTGGGCTCTGAAACAGTGACAGGAGGAGGAGAACAGCAGGGAGAGGGGTGCTAGGAAAGCAGTTTGCTGGTACCTAACCCCAACCCTAACCCTAACCCTTCCCCTGGGGCATGCAGGGGATGCCTGACTCCTCCTAGTGCCCTGCATTCCTGTGAGCAGCACCCTTGTTCATGCTCTCCACCCTCTCCCACCGCTGGCACACCCATCACCATGGGCAGAGGTGCCCAAAAGCACCAGGGCAGTGCTGGGTGTTTCCAGCCATGCGTGGCCACACTGAGGGACCACACCCCAGCCAGGGAGGGGATGCACTGTGGATGCCGTGGGACAGGGAGAGAGAAACGGCAAGCGCTTCTCACAGCGGCTTGTGAGACATCTTAAAGAGCTAGAAAGATGTGATAACTTGTTGACTATAAACAATTTGCAAGTGGTCTTTTTCCAGTTTATTTTTCTTCAAAAAAATAAAGTAGAAAAACTCAAAGACAGTGCATGAGGAAGATGTTTCTGTTAGTTAGCCAATAGAATAGAACCTATTGTACCACTCTATAAAAACCACGCGGTTCTTTTGGAAAAAGCCTTCTCTGCCTTTGCTAGGATCCTGCCTCTCGCCTGTTCCTGCCCCGACCCCGGCCCAGGAGTGACAGTGCAATGGCACTGAGAGCACAAACGCTGCCAGGAGCAGGGCTGGGGCTGTGCCTGTGCTGGGAGCAAAGCTCCCCGAGCTGTTGGGGCGCGCAGCACCCAAGCGACCGCAAGCTGTCCTTCCTTCCTTCCTGTGCACGCACACACACACACACACACACACAGACACACACTCTGCCAGGGTGTCTGCACATGCCTGCCCGCTCTGAGGTGCCCCTGCAAGGAGCACAACAGCTTCCCACAGCTGGGTCTCCGTGCTGGAAACCCTGACAGGTTCACAGCCCTGCCCGGAGCTGGGTTTAACACAGAGTATGCAGCACGGCCTTTAGCACTCTTCTTCTTAGCTGAATATGCCAACATCACGCTCGTGAACACACTGACTGCTATTCTGTTCTTTAAGCCAAGCCTCTTCAACCTCCCTCAAGAGCAATTCTCTGTTGGGCCAGCCACAAAAGTCCTGCTCCTATCAGCAGGATTCCTGCGAGTCTGCTCTGCTCTCCCACCCAGCTCTGTCCTCTCGGTGCAAGCCCGGTGTCTCCCAGCCCTGCTCAAGACCCTTCATGCAGCAACACGCCCGGGTCAGGGAGCAGAGCCCAGCTCAGGGCCCAGCAGCCCTGGAGGGCTCTGGAAAGGGTTCGGTGGCTTTAACACTTCATCGCTCAGAGCAGCGAGACCCCGCGCTCCTCCCTCACTGAACCGCGGCTGGCCTGTGTAGGCTGGGGCAAACTCGAGCGTTTCTGTGGGTGGAAACAGGCTCTGCCTGGCCTGGAGACAGTGGGAAAGCCCTCCAGAGCTGAGCTGTGCTCTTCAGTGACCTGCTGCCAGCCCATCCCATCACTGACGGCGCGTGGGAGAACATCCCCTCCCCTCTCAAGTGTCCCCCTGGGTAAAGTCACTTCGGAGGTGCCATGCCCAGCACCACCACAGCCACAGACCCTGCATGAACTGTCCATGAAACTGCCATTAAAATCAGAGTCTCTGTGGCCTCAGCATGGTCTCTGGTGATACAGATCTCTCAAGACAAGCACTGCTGCTGCTTTTGGGTCCATCCCATGCCCGGGCCAGACTCTGGACCCAGAGCGGTGGTGCAGGGGGTGCTGTGAAGGGAGCACAGCAGCCCCTCTCAGGGATTAGCAAACAAAATTAAGCTCTGGCCTACTTTAGGATTTTCCCTAATTCCTTCAGCTATTTCTACAGTTTTAGCAGGGCAGTGTGGCTCGCAGGGCTCATGCCACGAGTTCTGGGGGGCAGCCGGAGCCTCTGAGCCGCAAAGGCTGAGCAGGAAGAATCTGCCTCCCGCTGCTTCTCCTCCAGATCCCTGCATGAAAAACTCCTAATTCTGGGGCAAAACTCACCCCCCTGCCAAAGACCAGCACCTTCCCTGCAGCCTGTCCTGGGGAAGCACTGTAAAATACAGGGAATGGAGGAAAAGGGGGTCCTTTTGCAGTGGTTCAGAACGGTCTCGCAGCCTGGCAGCAGCTGCCATGTCCTGACGCAATACCCGTGCTCAGCATGCTCCTGCTCAGGTCTCTCATCCCAAACGCTGGTACCAAGCAGCATTTCCAACCCCAGTGCCAGCCTGAGAACTAAACGGATGAAAAAAACACATTCCCACCACGTGCAAAGGTTAAAAACACCAATTATTCTCAGAGCCAAGGGGCTCCCGGGTGGGTGCCAGCAACCCTGGCCTGGGGGCAGACAAAAAGGTTTCTAAAGCTGTGATGCGTTTGATGAAAGGCTGAGGGCATGAGCCCTCTGAAAGCTGCTAAGAGTGGGAAGAGGAGAAAGCAGGGAGTTTTTAAAGTGCTGTGTTACTTCTCGCCACAGCACTGAGGAGTTTTTGTTAAAAAACAACCTGTCCTTACCTCCCGACCCACTGGCTCAGCAAGGAGGAACACAGGTGCTCCGGCAAGCAAGAAAACGTAAACAGAATTTGGGCTCTTAGTTGGCCATAAAAAGCACAAGAAACTGATAACCAAAATTTAGATTTCTCATAATTTTCACCTAGAAAACACATCTGAGCATGAATTCCCCCCCCACCCCTTTTTTTAAAAGGAGATGCTACAGTGCCTGAGAACTTCACTAGGAAGCAACAGCACGATCTAATTGATATCAATATTGAACAATTTCTCCGTGGAAACCCGCGGGGATGCCGAGCAGCCCCGGGCTCGTTCCGCCGCTCGCTCCCACCCTCCCTCCGTGCGCGGGACTCACTTTGAGCTGGGATTTGGACACCTTGCCGCTCTTCTCCACGTCCAGGGCGGTGAAGGCGTACCAGATGGACTTGAGCAGCTCGGCCCGCAGGTCCATGGCTGGCGGCGGCGGCGGCGGCTCTGCCGAGCCCGCGGATCCGGTTCCTGGAGCCGCCCGGGCGGGCGGGACGCGGGGCGGGAGCGCCGCCTGCCCGGGGCTCCCCGGGAACCCCGCGGGGCCGGGGCACGGCCCGCGAAAGCTCCGCGGTGATTTGAGTTTTGGGCGGAGAAATGCCCGTCCTGGGTCAAGCAGAGCTGCCCCTCGCAGCCTTCGGGAGGGATCGGTGTCAGCCGGGAAGCGGAGGTGTCAGCCGGTGGCTCCTCTCGGGCTGTGCCCGTTCCGTGCCCATCGTTCTCTGCAGACTCCTCTGGGATGTCCAAAACAGGACCCACGAGGCTGCTGTGAGCCTGTGCCAGGCTCGGGTTTACAGGAGGATCTCCAAGGGCTTCTCCAGCTCTGTCCGCCCAGCACCCAGGGCAGTGAAGGGACGGAGAGGGCAGGACACCGGCCCGGGGAGGGGAGGATGCAGGATGTGTTCACAGACACAATTCCCTTAATCTGGGTTTGCAGGAGGCCCTGGAAGAGCCAAGGCCTGATGAGAGATTTCAGGACGTGTCCCTCCAAGCCACACGCTGAGGGTACAGCTCACCCTGCTCCCAGCCCTCCTCTGGAACAGCTGCTGCTTAGGCAGGAGATGCTTGGTCAATTCCACAAATCTCCTCAATTCTTACAGCTGCTGAACACCACCATCCACCCTCTCCTCCCAGCTTCCACCAAAGAGAAGAGGGGTCCTTTTAAAAAACAATTTTAAAATTTGTTTTTATTTCAACTCAGCATTTACATCCAGGTCTAGCTCAGCTCCTGGCAAGTGCTGGCTGCTCTGCTCCACAGCCAAGGGATCTGCCATGGAAGCCCTGCTTGAAAAGGAAGCATGACAAAGAGATGGCAGAACTGCTGTTGGAACCATCCCAGTGCTGGCTCCAGTGGCAGGAACTGCTCACCCTCCATACCAAGCTCAGGACAGCCTGGCCTTGCTCTGATGGGCCTTTATTGCTTCTGTGCATGTGCTGCCCACTGAGCTGGAGGGGTGGCCAAGAACGGGAGCAGTTGGACCATTCCTGGAGGGAGAGGGCAGGAAGTGCCCCTGAAGACAGAGCTGCTGCCCAGAGCGCAGGAGCAGCCCAGTGTACCTGCCCTCCCTCTCAGAGGGAAAAGCCCTTCAGACAGGGTCACCCCAGCAGCCCTGTGCCCTGTCAGTGTCCCAGCTGGCACAGGGCACACGCTGGCACTGCTCAGACACTGTCCCTGCCACCCCTGCACAGGCTGGGGCTGGCACTGCCCTGCCCTGGCTGCTCTGCTGGCCTCAGCTCCCCTTCCCAGGCAGGGCTGTGGCAGGGGGCACTGGCTCGTAGTGGATGACTGCTGTGGCCATGCTGAGGGCTTCCTCCAGGCTCTGCTGCTCTTCCAGCTGGGGAGGGAAGGGAGAGAGACAGAGAATGAGTGCTGAACCCCCAAAAGGCAGCTCAGGGGGCTCCCAGCAGGACAGAGGGGTGACACAGGTGGGTGACAGGGGGTGAAGCAGAAGGACAGAGGGCTGAGATGCAGAAGGGTTGTTTGCAGAGGAGCATTCTGCAGTCCCAGCAGGATGTCCCTGTTGTTCTCTGCACACAGGGCATTTGGGAATTAAGGAGCAAGCCCCCCAGGCAAGCAGCAATGCAGCAGGGCCAGAGGTGGCAGTGGGCGGCCAGGGAGTGAAGGGGAGAGTGGAAAAGCCGTGTGGTACCTGCACAGCAATGTGGGTGCCGTGGGAGGTGGCCAGCAATGCCACCTGCTGATGGCAGAGCGGGGCAATGTCCGACTCCTCTGACACCACCGCCCCAGAAGTGACTACGGTCACCTGGAAAAGTTCAATTAATCTTGTTTTAAAAGAAAATGCAGCTCTCTTCTAGCAGAGGCAGCAGGGGCAGCCCCAGCTCTGTCTGTACCTCCTGTGCCTCGGTGCCATCACTGCTGGCCACAGCCATGGTCCCAGTGTCCCCTCCCTCGGGCACGGCGAGGACCCTGCTCTGTGCCACCACGCCGATGGCACTGCCCAGGGCCTGCAGCTCCTCCTGAGACAGACTGACCTGGGGATGACAGCAGAGCTCAGCGAGCCTTTGGCACCTCCTGAGTTCAGCAATGCATTGGCCTGGGCAAGGAGGAAACAGCCTCTCTGCAGGACTCAAGGCACTGAGAGCTCCAAGCACCAGCACCATGGAAAAAATTGACAACAGGACAAGAGAACTCAGAGCTTGGGTCTTCAGCCCTCCCCATCCCACCACATCTTCCCATTCTGCCTTTTGTCTGAAGCCTGGATGGAGACAGCTTTGTGCACTGCAGCAGCACGAGCATCTCAGGCTAAGAGGAAACAGGTCACTGCTGGCAGCTGCTTCCCTTGCCCTGTGCCACAGAAGGAAGTTTTTTCCAGTCAGCACAGGGGCAGCTGGTGGAGGGAAGTACAAGAAAAGCACTGCTGTATACAAGTGATGACAAAACATCTCCAAATGCAGCCTGGGTCAGCAGAGCTGGGGAGCCAAGGGCTGCCAGTGACCACACAAACACGCAGAAACCCTCAGCAAGGGGGGCACTGGGACCAGAGAACCCCACACCAACACTGCAGCAGTGGGTGAGGATGTAGAGGGAGCCCTCAGGGCAGGAAGAGCCCAAGAAACTCCAAGGTCTGAAAAAAATGCTGGAAAAAGCCCCTGCAAAGAACATCCTGGCTGAGTGGAGGAAGAATCTCACTTCAGGTAATAACTGCTGTCCCTGACATGCTGGAGGCTGTCTGTGTCCTTACCTGCTCTGTCCCGTCCTGAGAGATAAGTGAGATTTGTGTAGGCACAGCATCTTCTTCTTCATCTTCCTCCATCTCTGAGAGGAAAGCAATATGCTGACTTTTCAGTGGAGAGCCTCTGTCAGCAGCTGGATCAGAGAAGGGGAAGAGCAGCATTATGAGAGTGTGAAAGCCCATGCCTGGCCTCTGGACCTGCCTGTGGTCTCAACACAGAAGAGCACAAGACCATGATGGCCTGGCAAGAAGGACCTTTACCTCTCCCTGTACCACAGAATGGGCAGGGGCCTGTTCCCAACCTCCTGGACCTTCCAATAAATCCAGCTGTGATGGGGAAGCAGGCAGCCATACTGCGAGAGGGGCGTGTCTGCTCCTGCCGTCACCTCCCTCCCTTTTGCCACACCTTGATGGGGGAGTGGCCGCTCACCCTCCAGCTGCTGCTGCTCGAACAGGGCCTGCTCGCTCTCCTCGGTGGCCTCCAGCTCGCCGTGGCTGCTGCGTTTGTGCATGGCCAGCGTGGAGGTCTGTCGGTAGGTCTTGCCGCAGCTGCTGCACGTGTAGGGCTTGCAGTGCGTGTGCACCACGTGGTGCTTGTACAGGCTGGAGTACTCGGTGAAGCGCTTCCCGCAGCCCGGCACGGTGCACAGGTATGGCTTCTCTCCTAGGGCAGAGGCCACAGAGCTGAACATCACCCTCCTCATGCCCTGGGGAGGGACTCTCCACCAGAGCAAACAGCTGGAGACAGACTGCTGGAACAACAATCAATCCAGTGAAGCAATTCCCACCATTTCCTCCAACTCCCTGATCCACTCCTGCGACAATGCCCATTCCAGCCCCACCAAGCTCCCTGCTGCTGGCTCCCTCCTACCTGTGTGGATCCTCATGTGGTTCTTGTAGTTGGTGGCGCTGGTGAAGCCCCTGCCGCAGCCAGGCTCTGCACAGGTGTAGGGCCGCTCGCCCGTGTGCGTCCGCATGTGAACCTTGCGGATGTTGGACGTGGTGAAGGAGCGGCCACAGCCCACGAAGGGACACTTGAAGGGACGCTCACCTGCATGGACAGGGTGCTGAGGGTGAGAGCTGCCACCGTGCAGCCACCTGGAGTCCCTCTGAGTGGGCTGTGCCCTGTGCAGTTCTTGCCCCGTGCTGCTCACCCGTGTGCGTGCGGATGTGTTTCTGCAGGTCCCCGGAGGTTTTGAAGGCTTTGCTGCACAAATCTTCTGGACACTTGTACGGTTTCTCACCTGTGTGTGTTCTCACGTGGCTCTTCAGACCATACCCTGTCCAGGACAGAGACCACAACTAAGTTTGTAATGAGAAGGAAAGACCATGACAAGGAGTACCGGCCCTCAGTGCATGTACCTGAGTGTTTGTGTTGTGTCTGCAAAGGTTGAAAGGGAAGAAATAACCAACCCCAACACCACTTCCAACCTTGCTGCCACCATTATCTGCCCACAATCAGTGAAGGCTCCCGTGCTGTGATTCCCCTGGTTTTAGATGCTCTGGATATTGTGCTCTACTGGCTTGGACACAAAATGAAATCTGCTCAAAACAGGAATTTGTTACCTGTGGCAAATGCTTTCCCACAGCTTGGGAAGTCACACGTGTATGGCCGGTCACCCGTGTGAGCACGTTCATGTACCTGGAAAAGAAACAACAGGTCCCTAAAATGAGGTCCAAGGGAAGGAAGAATGAAAACTATGGAAAAATGCTGCTGGAGAGAATTTAAAGTTCCCTGCTGGATTTCACCTTGGCCAATTGACACATCTGGGTCTCTTGGGGAGCTCAGCAGTAACTCAGCTGCACACAGCAGAGCATCCTGCTCTGGCAGTGTAACCTGGGCTGGTCTGGCCTGCACCCTGCCATGCCACCTGCCTTACCTTGAGGTGGTGGGCAGTGGTGTAGAGGCGGCCACAGCCTTGGTACCCGCAGCGGAAAGCTCTGCTGCCGACCTGCTGCCCCTTCCTGTGGCTCTGCATCTCCTCCTCCTGCAGATCCTGCTGGGACAAGTACTGGAATCAATCCAGCAAGCCACCACAGCTTCACCAAGCCCACACAAATATTTCCCTCCTTGCCACACATATGCACTCCTGCAGTTATCTTCCAAAAACATGTTCCTACAAAACAGTTTGTACATGGTGAAGCCCAGGTGACAGGGCTCTAGGAACCTGCATTTCCCCCTCCCACCTCCCAGGGTTCTCAGACATGAAACTCCCTTTCTCAGTTCATTTGAAAAATGTGCAGTTAGTATTTGCTAACTCAGCAGAGAAGCCACAACATTTTTATAATTAGTGGCAAAGAGGAGTTCCAGTCATTGAAAAATTCAGACCTGGGAAGAGAGGTTGCTGGAGTCTTTACTCTTCACATGGCAGGTGTCTGTCACTCCTTCCTCTTCCTCGTCAGCGCCCTGTGAGTGAAGAAGCACAGGCCCTGTTTGTGTGTCCCTGTGCAGCAGGAAGGCAGTGACAGCCACAGTGCCACCCCACCCTTCCCCAGCGAGCAGGGGCTGGGCCTGCCACAGCAGGAAGGTCTGTGCCCAGCTCAGCACTGCAGCACCCTCCTGGCAGCCCCTGCTCCACAGCCCATGGAGATGGGACAAAAAGGCACTGCCTGGGATATTGGGGTGGGACACTGCAGTGACAGCACAGCAGGATCTGAAGCTGCTTTGGTTTGGAGGTCACCATGGGGACAGTGGCCATGGCTCTGGCACACCAAAGGTTGTGTCACAGCAGCTCTCCTCCCTTCCCAAACCTCAGCCTGCAGCAGGTTAAGGGTGGCAGGCCCAGCACCCCGCAGGACCAAAGAGCCCCATTCCGTGTCCCCAGCTGCCAGGCACCCCTCAGCACTGGACCCTGTCCGAGGACTTCTCTCAAACAGGGAGGGCACAAACTCAGGCCAGGAGATGCTGCTGTGCCCTCACCTTCCTGCCATACTGCTGCAATGCATTAATGGTGTCCACATCGAGGCCATCATCTTCCTCCTCCTTCCCAGGCAACCCCTGGAGCCCAGCTTCCATCTGCACTTGCAGGATGGTGCTGCCAGGGGCCACGATGACAGGGTGGTGGATGTAGGCAGTGGAGCCATCCTCCAGCTGGACAGCCTGGAATGTGCCAGGCTCGTAACTCTCTGCAAGAGGAAACGTTCAGGTAAAGGGCTGAAAAAAATTCAGCTGAAAAAAAGCTCAGTGTGAGGCAGGAAAAAAGTGCTTCACCTCCCCAGCCCTGGAAATCTGAGACATTCCAGCAGCTTCTTTCCAGCTGCCAGGGAAAGAGCAGGGAGTGCTTTACCTTTGGCTGTGCTGTGTATGAAGGCCATGCTGCCATCCTCCAGCACCACTGGCTGCCCATCTTCAAAAGCCACAGCCTCTAAAAGGAAAGGAAAACATCCACACACCTTCCTGGAGCATGCAGCTGAGGCTGCCAGGCAGGAGAGGACACAGGGCTGCCTGCTTGCCCTGAAAGGCAACCACAGGTGTAGGTTTTAAGACACCATCTATGCCCCTCTGATGTGAATGGTGAGGTTTTCAAGGCTTCATGCACAGATTTGCCTCTTCCTTTGCTCAAAGGAGTGATGCAGTGTCTCACCAGTTTCAAAATGCCAGGTTATATCCCAACAAGAAGGGGATATAATGGAGAAGGATGGCTCTGGCACAGGGGAGTGTGAAGGAGGGAAGCACAAACATCCCATGCCAGGGGAAGCAGGGGTGAGCAGAGCCCCTCTCACTGTGCATGTGAAGGCAGGGAAGAGGCTGCAGGGGGAAAGGGGCACAGCCAGCTATAAAACATCCATTTCCAGCAGCCTTTGGAGAACAGAACAAGGAGGTGGCACACAAGGAGCATCAAGGAAGGACTGCCCAAGGTAACAGAGCTCTTTCTACCTGCCCTTTGGCATCTTGGCATGGCCAAGGATGATTCCTCCGTGCCCCTCTGGTGCCTGCCACATGAACTGGGCTCCCAACACCTCTCTAATGTTCCCTAATTTCAGAGATGATGTTGGCTGATGGGTCAATGGCTAAGGTGGCATTGTTCCCAACAGTCCCCACACGACCCCTCCCACCACCAGCACCTATTCCAGAAGTAATGCATTATCTCACAGTTCAGAGGAAATTCCTGCCCAGCTGCTCCCACATGAAACAACTCTGTGTGTGCTGTGTGCCTGGCACCAACACAGCTCACTGGGCTCGTGGTATGACAACAGGGAGAGCCCACAGGTGAAATGGCACTTGAACATTGGTCTCCACCTCCACCAAATTCACCTTCTCATCAGATTGCTAACGACTTTGCAGGCAATGGCCTTGTTTACTCAGCCACAAAACCACAAGAAAGAAAACCCCAACAGAAACCCTATGTTCATGTGGAATTTTGAGAGCTGAACTGACAGAGGAGCCCAAATGCTGGAGCACTGAGAGCTGCAGCCACACCTACAGTGTCCTTCCAAAGAGAAAGAGGGCAGTGTGTGTTCCTCACCTTTCTGAAATGTCACCTGGTGGATATAAGCTGTGGTCCCATCTTCAAGTTCAATGACTTGCCCTTCAATCAGCTTTTCACCTGGAACAGTTAAAACACACCATCAGCTGCTGACCCAGCCCCTCTGCCCACAAAAGGGACAAATTGTCACTTCTAGGCTGGTGTGGATCAGCTCTTCCCCACAGAGACACTTCCCAGAAATGCTGCATTGCTTTGTCTAGACAGGACACAAAGACCCTCAGGCACCCCTTGGTGAGGAGCTGCCCCTCGCAGCTCCTCGTGCCAAGGAGCAGTCAGAGCATACAGAGGAAGCAATTACACTTGTGTTGGAAGAAAATACCAACTGTGTGTGCTGAGCAGCATCAGCAAGGGCTGGGAGATTTATCTACTACTTTGGCAGAGGATCAACTGTTAGGAAACAATTACAGCACCTCAAGGAGCATAAAGTGCTGCCAGTGTTGAGCTGTCGAGGCTCTCAACTCTGCCAAAGCCTGACTGCAAACCTGTAATTGTGACTGAGTTACCCAAAGATTTGGTGCAGAGAGGATTTGACCCTTGCTCCATCCCACTGAACATGGAGAATCCAGGTTGGTTTCACCTGGAGCAAAAGGTTTGAGAGGGGTCACACAACCTGGTAGTTCCAAGACAGCACAGCTTCACACACATAACAAACCTGCAGTGAGTTTGCACAGAAAACGAAGCAGGAGAGCAACCCCCAGGACAGGGAGCTGCACAACTCCTCCATCCTGTTCTGCAGGCTGGGAAACAGCGTGCTCCTCTTCCTGGGAGCAGTGGGTGGTACAGAGAGGGGCACCTCACCAACACCAGGCTAAGGGCAGGTGTGGAATTTGGCACCTCTCTGAGTGGGGAAAGCACTGCTGTGAACCAAACCCTGTGCACACCAGGGATGCAAATCCACCTGCTCAGCCCAGGGGAAGTTTTGGTGGAGCAGAGCCCTGCAGGCCACAGCATCAGCTGCACAGCATCAGCTCCCTGTCCACAGCAGCCCTGGGGAGAACAGGGCTCTCCTTGTCTGAACAGCTCCTTTATTTCCACAGCAACACCTCTCCCATCTCCACAGCTTCACTTCCAAACCAGAGGCACGTTTGATTTGTATTTTATTTCACATCACACTCCAGTGCAAATCCACCAGCTGCCCGTGTGGCAGCTCCCACGCCGTGAGGGGACCTTTTGGTGAGCCTGACTCTCATTTCAGAGGCAGGAGGAGCCTCTGACAGCCCGAGGCTCTGTTACCTCTGGCAGCCTGCTGCAGGTAGGCCGTGGTGCCATCCCCAAGGGTCACTGCTGGCAGCCCCAGGCTCTCCATCCTGCCCCGAGTCCCCACACATGGATCCTGCCTGGCAGCACAGGGGCCTGTGGGACACGGGGTTGGTGTCTTTGCTTCGAGCCTTAAGTAAAAAGAACAATTCCGTTTCAATTTCTGCCCTTAGCTTCTCCTCCTCCTTTTGTTTCTCCACTTTTGCACGCTAGGAAAGGCTTGAATGGCCTCAAAAGACTTTTGAGGTTTAAAGGGGTAGGATGGACAATGCTGCATCCTTCCCACACTAAAGGCAGGCAGGGATAAGAATCTCTTCCACAGCCAGATATGAAATAAAGCTTATCAGTGAACTGAAGTGACAGACTCTTCTTGAGACAGCACAAATGTTATATTCCAGCCCTTCCCGTCCTCCAAATGATCTGCGGGGGTTTCCAGCTACTTTAAATCCTGAACCTACAGGCTGAGCACGTCCTGCGCTGCAGCACACAGGGGGGATGAGCTTTATTCCTCCTTCTCCCCTCCCTCTCCTGACTAATTCCCAGCCTTCCGAGGGACGCAATCCCAGGCTCTAAGCAAATGATGCTAAAGCCTGCACACCCCCACAAGAACATTTGCTGATCGGTAATCTTGCAGAGGCGCCACAGCGCGATCTTCCTGAGCCACCTCGGACAGACAAATCTTTGATCGTTTCATTTCCAGCAGCGAGCGAGGAGCACAGTGCCCGCCGCCGCTCGGTGCCCGCTCGGTGCCGCCTCGCCCCGCGCTCCCCGCACCCGGCGGAGGCTCCGCTGCGCTGCCCCGGCTTTCACCCCGCCGTGCCCCCGACAGACCGGGGAATCGCGGCACGGGCTGCGAGGGCAGGGCCCGGGGGGCTCCCCCCGCGCGGCGCCCCGGGGGCTGAGGCGGCTCCGGGCCCGGGGGGCTCCCCCCGCGCGGCGCCCCGGGGGCTGAGGCGGCTCCGGGCCCGGCCGCCATCGCCGCCCCCCCATCCCCCACACCGACCTGAGCTACCCGCCGGGCCCGGGTCCGCCGCCGGCCCGACGTGCACCGCGCGCGGCCCCGCCCACCCCGCAGCCCGCACGGCGGCACCGCCCCCGCCCGCCATACAGGTTCCGGGGCGCGCGCGCCGCCCCACGGCCAATGCGGGGAGTGCGGCCGGCGGCGCATGCGCGATGCCAACGCTGAAGCCACACGGCCCCGGTTTCCGCCGCCCAGCCCGGCCCTGGCTGCCGGCGGTACCTGCCCCGTGACCGGGACCGGGCAGTGCTGCCGCCCGCGCCCAGCCTGGACCGGCAGCTCCTTCCCGGCAGCTGCTGAGGCCAGCCTGGGGCTCCTGGGATACACTGTGAAGCGATGCGGGAGCTCCTATCCTGGTGGTCGGACACAGAGGGCAGTGATCCCCGGTTGTTTATTTAACACGGAAGGAGATGCGGGCGGGCAGCCGGGCAAGCCCCCCGCGCCGCTCCCCGCATGGCGGCCCTGCGGCGCCGCTCCCAATATGGCGGCGCGCCGGGCACTCCAGTCTCGCGAGATCTCGCCACTATTTGTTAGCGCGCCGGAGACGCTTCCGGTCCTTCGACCCGAGCAGCTGCAGCCATGAGGTGGGTGCAGCTCAGCGTCTGCTCCGCTCCATCCGCCGCCATCCTCCGCCATCCGTGCCCGGTGGGGGCCGCGGGGTCGGCCGGGCGGCCAGCGAGGCGCGATCCTCGGTGCCGATGGCGGCGGGAACGCGGAGGGACCGAGGCGGGCTCGGGGCCGCGTCCCGGGCGGGGCCGGCTCTGAGTCCCCTCTGCCGTTTCCCCCCGCAGCAGCAAAGTGTCCCGGGACACCCTGTACGAGGCGGTGAAGGAGGTGCTGCACGGCAGCCGTGCCAAGAAGCGCAAGTAAGAGCCGCCGACACGGACGTGTCACCCCCGGCCTCGGCCTTCCCCCGGCCGGGCCTCACCCGGTGCCTCCCGCAGGTTCGTGGAGACGGTGGAGCTGCAGATCAGCCTCAAGAACTATGACCCGCAGAAGGACAAGCGCTTCTCCGGGACCGTCAGGTTCGCCATCCTCTCGCTCCTACCCAGCCTTCGGCGCTGCCCGGTCCCGCTCGGGGCCGCAGCGGTGCCGAACCGCTCGGGGAGTCCAGCGCGGCCCGGCCCGGTGGGGCGGCTGGACGGACCCTCACCCTGGGTCTTAAAACATGAGGGGAGGTGCGGCAGCCCCCGGGCTGTGCCCACCGGCCTGCCCGGGACGGCAGGTGAGGATGCCCCGTGCTGCGGTAAGGTCTCTCCGTGCTGGCTCCGTGCACACGCGCTGGGGCTGGCCCGTCACTGACTCGGACCTTCCTTCCCCAGGTTGAAGTCGACGCCGCGGCCTAAATTCTCGGTGTGTCTGCTGGGGGATCAGCAGCACTGCGATGAGGCCAAAGCAGTTGACATCCCTCACATGGACATAGAAGCTCTGAAGAAGCTCAACAAAAACAAGAAGCTGGTGAAGAAGCTGGGTGAGTGTCCATGAGGCTTTTCCCCATGCTCAGATTTCCGTGTCATGGTTAGTTGCAGAGCTGAAACTCTGAGCAGAGTCAGCCCCAGTACCAAAATCTGCCCAAAAACTATTAAGCCACCAGGCTGTTTCCAGTGCAGATCTGACAGATCAGTACTGCAGGAATGGGGCTGGATGTCCAAGGAAGGGAGAGACACAGAAAATATCCCTGTCAACAGTTTCATCCTTTGCTATGTCCCTCACTTTCCTGGTCGGGGAGCTGGAGGGCAGCAAAAGCCAGGAAACACCAGAGGCAAGAGTGAGCTTTAGTCCTGCAGTTCTTGTGTGCACAGAATGAAATGCACTCATTTTTTCTTGGTCAGAGAGAGAAAATCCTTCCCTTTCCTGAGAACTCCAGAGTGCCTCTGGTACATGGCTCAGGCAGACAGGAACTTGCCCCTCAGTCCATAATGGGCCGTGGAACTCTGAGCTTTCAGGTGATTGTTGGCTAAGCTTCTCCTAGATGGATCTTCTGTCTCGCTCATCCTGCTGTGCACAGGCTGCAGCAAACTTGGAGCTCAGCAAAGGACAGTTCCTTCAGGGAGCAGGATTTGGGTCACTGTGTTGTGTGGGGCTGGGGCCTGGCTGCTGTGACAATCATTCCTCAAAGATCCTTGGCAAAACCAGCTCCAGTTCTGGTGGGACCCAGGGAATGCTGGATTTATCTGCATGGAGGAGTTGCATGATGTCAGCTGAGTCCCTTCTGGAGCTTGGGGTGGGAGCGGGGTCCATCCTGAGCTCCTGCTTGTCTCCTTGCAGCTAAGAAGTACGACGCCTTCCTGGCCTCTGAGTCCTTGATCAAGCAAATCCCTCGAATCCTGGGCCCGGGCCTGAACAAAGCTGGGAAATTCCCTTCCCTGCTCACCCACAACGAGAACCTGGTGGCCAAGGTGGATGAGGTCAAATCCACCATCAAGTTCCAGATGAAGAAGGTAAAGCCTGGCTTCAGTTGTGTGCCCGGGGGTCGTTCTGTGTCTCTGCCATCTCTGGGTTGGGCTGTAGGTGTCCCTCGAGTGCTCCTGGAGCTGTGCTGCTTTCCTCCAGCAAGGGGAAATGTACCCAGAGTGTTCCATGGGCAGCCAGGAAAGAGGAATAATTTAACTGTGGTTGGTGGGTCTTGGAGCAGATGATGAGGAGAGGGTTGGATGTTTCAGTGCTGAGCACAATCCAGTGTGATTAATGCTGCTCCCAGCACGTGGGTGCTGCTCATGGCGTGTCCCTGGGGGGCTGAGCATGAGTGGGGCTTTGCTGGGGGTGAATTTGGGACTTGGCTCTGTCCAAGTGAACTTGGGAGCAGCTCTGGAGATCCTGAGGACACAATGTGAGGGTTTGCAAATGCTTGAGCATTTAAAGTAGCTGAACTAACGATGTCCTGACACTTGGCCTCTTGGCTCAATCATAAATCCTCCTGCCTGTGGGGAGCATTGACTTCCAGGCTGCTCAGAGAGGAGCTTGGCCTCTGCCACAGTGCAGAGAGAGAGCTGGGGGCAGAAAGTGAAGCTGGTGTGGGCATGTCCAGGCCGTGGGTCAGCCCTTTGCTTTGCCTGTGTATCTGTACCTGTGTCTGTCCCCAGGTGCTCTGTCTGGCTGTGGCCGTGGGTCACGTGAAGATGACAGAGGACGAGCTGGTCTACAACATCCACCTGGCCATCAACTTCCTGGTGTCCCTGCTGAAGAAGAACTGGCAGAACGTGCGAGCTCTGTACATCAAGAGCACCATGGGGAAACCCCAGCGCCTCTACTAAGGGCTGGGGGCAGCAATAAACCCTGCAGACACCCTCAGCTGTGTGTGCCTGTGTTCCTGAGAGCTCCTCGGGGAGGCTTTGCCAAAGAGCTCCTTGCTCCTTCCAGGGGAAGGGCTCAGATGAGGCCTTGATGTTCATTTGAGAGATGATGAGTTGAGAGAGAGATGAATTCCAAGTGGAGCTTTTGAGGGAAGGAGCCTCACTCACCCCCCTGCATTCAGAGAGGGAGGGGAAGGGAGGGATCCCACACTCCCCCAGAGCAGAGGTGTCCCAGCAGGTGCAGGTTCAGCAGTTGTGCCCACAGAGGGGACCCTTACCTGGTGCAGAGCTCACCTGAATCCTGTGCAGAGCCCAGTCCTGCTCTGGGAGGGGCAGCAGAAATGTTTAAATGCAAGTGCCCCTCACCTGCCCACACCTGCCCAGGTGCAGCTCATGAGGACTTGAGCATTGTCTGAGAGTCCAGGGGTGCTGAAGGACAGAGCTGCAGCCCAGCAGAGGGGTTGGGCTGAAGTAGAGGGTGTTTGCCATCCCCTCTGAGCCAGTCTAGCTCCATGTTCTGGGCTAAAAATGAAATTAAGTAATGTTCATAAATAAATACATTGTGCAGGGACTGGAGAGCTTAGGGAAGTGCAGCATTTAAGCTTCTGGGGGGAGAAAAAATACTTTGGGCCCTGGAAAAGCTTGTCAGCATCTGAGGGAACAAAACAATGAAAATAGCTCTGGATCCTGCTGTTAGAAACCTTTAAAATAAGCATCAGAGCCAGTCTTTGAAAGATCAACACAACACCAAGAAATTCCATTTAATAATTAAAAAAAGACAATACAAAATGCAAACATTTCTTTTTACAAAGTTCAAATAATTTTTTTTCTTTTAATCAAGTGCAAATAACCTCATGAACTACATCTTGCTCATCACTTTAATCGTTTCTGTTGGAGATGGCAAGTCCTGGCCCACTGTAAAAGGCAGATATAAATACTCCAACAGGAAAAAAAAAAAAAAAAACAAACCCAAACCCCCAACAACCTTAAATTTTCTTGACTGCTTCAAAACCTTGATCCCCGAGGTGGCTGATGTGGGTTCAGCCTTTCAAAGCCATTCTGAGCTGGGAGTGGGTGGCTCCAGGGGCCCTGTGGGATTCTGGGGGCGTTTTTGAGCTGTTTGGTGAAAGCAGAAGGGGGAAAAGCTCCATTACCAGGAGGATGTGCTGCCGCCTCACCCTTCCACAGCAGGGAGCAGAGGTGGCTGGTGTGGTGACACAGCCAGGACAGCCCTGTAACCTGACATTAGATGAGCCAGAGTTAATCAATCAAAGTTAATGAACTCTGGTGGGCACGAGGGCAGGGTTGGTCATTCCTGGGCTGGTTTTATTTTTGCTGGTTTTATTTTTGCTGGGTTTTTTTCCTTCTAAATGCTACGGACCCTTTCAAAGGTCACTGTCCTGTGTCACTGTCCCAGAGCCACAAACCCTCTCCAGATCCCTCCAGCAGCTTTTGTGCATTAAAGCAGCTGCTTGCAGACAGCGACCAAGTGACAAACAGCTCAGCCCACAGATGTGGAGCTTCCAAACAGGCTGGGAGCCGGCGGCAGCAGGGGAAAATCCACAGCTGGGATGAATCAGGACAGACTTTTCCAACTGACGCGTCCTGGGGACAAACCTCAGCCCCCGTGCCAGTGCTCAGCCCCTCACAGAGCCCGGGAGAGGCTCCTGGGGTGCTGGAGCACTGTGGATCGAGGAGGGAAAACAGGATGGAGGAAAGATGGACCCAGTGGGACAGGCAGAGCAATAAATAATGGGTTTGTTAAAAGCAGGGCTGGGCTCAGGTGTGGGCAAAGGGACAGTGAGGGACAAGTGGGGACAGTGATGGAAAGGAGCTGCCGCTGGCAGAGCTTTAGGCTGGTTGATCATTTTTAGTCCTGGCAGCTCCAGGTCTTTGAGAGGATGAAGATGGGGATGAAGGTGTGGGGAGGATGACAGCTGAGAACTGGTGGCAGGGCTGGAAAAAGAGGGAGGCTTGGAGAGGAGGAGGAGAGGGGTGAGCAGTGGTAGCAGTTGCCTGTCCCTGGGAGTCCTTCTGTCCACATGAAGATGCTGGGGGCACAAAGCCACCAGTGGTGTCCACCTGGCCCTTGTCCCCAGCTGAGCCTGTCTGGGGAGGCAGATGCAGTGAAACAAGGGTGGCAGGATGGGTTTTCCCTGGGATCTGCACCCCACTCCCTGGGGAGGGACTCCCACAGCATCCCTGCAGGGTGAGAACACCCAGGGATGGGGCCAAAAATGCCTGGTGGGACTCAGAGGCACAAAAGCTGCCCAGGTCTGTGAGGGTGGGATTGCTGTCCCTGGGGGAGAGATTTGGGGGCTGAGTGGAGGGCCAGCTTCCCTCTCCTCCCAGCCCCATCCTCAGCAGGTGCTGGCTCATCTCTGAGCCCCTGCAGGGAAACAAAATCAGTTTGCAGCAAGCAGGTGACAGAGCTGAGTCCCCTTGCAATGGGACTGGGACGCCCAAACTGTGGCAGATCAGTCTGACAGGACCAACTCCACCCCCATGGATGAACCAAGACGCCTCCAACTCCCTGCAAAAACTCACCCCAATGCCCCGAGCAGGAGAGGCACCATCTCCCCCCAGAGAGGGGCTTTTATCGGGGACAAACGTGGCAGAAAAGGCCAGAAGATGCCATTGTGCTGGTCAGCGCAGCCCAGGCCCAGCTTGCTCTGGGTGGGTGGTTTTTGTTTTTCTTGCAAACACACATTCTCGTTTCTCAGGCAGATATAAATATTGTCGTTTCTAGTAGAAAAAAACAAAACAAAACAAAACAAAACAAAACAAAACAACTTCCCTCTAAATAATATAAGGAAGACTCAAATGATTGCACTTAATACATATGAAAAAGGTAGAAAGGAGGATATCCTAGTGCACAAACATTAACTCCTGCTCTTCTCAAAGCTTGCTTTTCCGAGTTACTCTTTGGCAGAGCTTGTAACAAAGTCTGGTTTCTTGGCACGAGTGTCTGGGGTGTGTGGAGGAGGAAGGGGGGCGGAAAGAAAAAAAAAATCGAACCCGGCTGAAAGTCCTTCTCCTTTGCTCCCTGTTTTCTCCCGTGCAGCCAGACATTGTTCTCCGGGAACGTGGCTTGGCTGCGCTTCCCTCGCAGCACCAGCGCGGCTCTCCAGCGGGCCGGAGCCACCACGGTGCCGCGCTGGTGGCCTTTCCCACCGCTTCTTTGCGTTTCCTTTTCCATCCAGTCGGCTTCGTCGGTCCTTTTCCCCCAGAGCGGCGCCAAAAGCTGCGGCGTTGCCTCCTGCGCTCCTCGGGGGCTGCAGGGACAGGGACCCCCCTCACTGTCCCGGGCTGCTGCTGGCACCAGGGAACGGGGACAGACCTGGCGTGAAGGAAACCAAAGGGAGAAGCACACGGGACCACTACTGCAGTTTCCTAAAATCTTCTGCTTCGGAAGAGGGGAGCGGCTTCACCCCGGTCTGCAGGGAGCGGCGGGGAGATCGTGGGGAGATGTCTGCGGGGCGAGCAGAGGCGATCCTGCCGGAGCCAGGCGGAGGGAGGAAAAATCAGAGAGGAGAAGGAAGGGAGAAGAGGGTTTCCTTGGCTGCGGGGCTATTTGTAAGGCCGGAGGAAGCTGGAGACTTTGGAGCGCAGGAGTTTGATGAAGGAGCGGGGCAGCATCTCCTTGTGCTTCTCTGTGTACTTGAAGTAGTTCTGGGGGTGCGCCAGCACGTCGAAGAAAGCTTTGATGAGCTTCTTGTCCTGCAGGGAAGCCGAGCCAGAGGGAGGTTCAGCATCACCTCCATGCTCCCCTGAAGCCCCAAGGGCAAGGAGAGCAGGAGGCATCCCCAAAAGGAAGGATGCCCTGGGGGGTTACAGACTTGGGGGCTCACCTTGAGGATCTCCTGGTGGTTCTCAGAGGCATAGAGCCTTCCATCCCGCACGATGTCCTCCACCAGCTGCTCATAATCCTCTGCCAAAACACACAGGGCATGAGCTGCCACTTGTCCCCAAACCTCTGGCCTCCATCCTTCAGTCCACTCCTCCCAAACGCACTGGAGGTGTGAACTGCAGGTGACCTGGGTCCCAAACTGTGGGGGGAGAAGCACCAGGGTGCTGGGATGGCACCTCCCTGTGCTCACCATCGTAGGTGACGTAGGGGATCTGGAAGCCCCGGGCACTGTTGGCTTCGCTGGTTTTGAAGTTGATCCAGAGCTTGCGGGAGCGGGCGGTGAAGGCGATGGGTCGCTCGTAGGTCTGGCAGGTCTCGTAGGTGGTGATGGAGGATGGGGAGGCTGCAGGGAACAGCAAGGGGACACAGGATGCTGCTTGCCCATCAGCAGAGCTACCCCCAGCCTTACTGGGTCAAGGGTGGCATCAGGGATGGGAATTGTCCAGTCTGGGCAAGGCTGAGTCCCCACTAACCCTCATGTTACATACCAGGGATTGTTATTCCTTCCTTGCTCTGGAAAGCACCAGATAGGGCTTTTAACCCCCAAAATGGAGGCTGAGGCCCAGGTGTGCAGCCCAGCCCACGCACATCCCCCTGAGATCCAGCAAGACCCCCAGATGGCAGGGTGATGCTCATCTCCCCACTCACCCTGTCCCCAAAACTCCCCTCCTGCTGCCCGGGGATGCACCTTTGTCCCTCTCTGCCAGACCCGAGCCTTTTCCCGCCCAGCTCCTCCCCTGAGCACCACGGCCTGCTCGGTTACCTACAGTTTTTCCGCATGACCAAGACGTCGCCGCACTCATCCTCGGAGGGGAGGAAGATCTCGGGCACCACGATGAGGATCTTGCGCTTGGGCGGGGGGTTGATGTTCCAGGTGCACTCGATGTTGGCGGGGTAATTCCCCGGGTAGTTGGGGGACTCGATGTAGCCCGTGTACTCCCCCAGCTCCCCTCCACACTGCCGGTCTGCAAGGCAGGGACACCAGTCCAGCTGGGAACCAGGGCACTGGGGAGGAGTGTCCCACTGGGGGGGGTTTGCTGGGCAAGAAGGGCAGTGTGGACCTCTCTCTAGTCCTAAACACATTCATACTCTTAACCCTAGCAACACTCTCCACCCCCATCCTATTTCTTCTTCTATCCAGCAACCTCAAAAACACTCCCAGCACAATTACAAACACAGTCAAAACTTCCTTCCTAATCAGCCTGATCCCAATAGCAATCTATATCCACTCCAGAACACAAAGCATCACCTCCTTCTGGGAATGAAAGTTCATTATAAACTTCAAAATCCCCATCAGCCTAAAAATAGACTTCTACTCCTTTACCTTCTTCCCCATTGCACTATTTGTATCATGATCTATCCTACAATTTGCAACATGACATGTAGCCTCAGACCCCTACACTACAAAATTTTTCACCTATCTACTATTCTTCCTAATCGCTATCCCCATCCTAATCATCGCCAACAACCTATTTGTCCTATTCACTGGCTGAGAAGGAGTCAGAATCATATCCTTCCCACTAATCAGCTGATGACACGGTCGGGCAGAACCCCCCATGCCTGCCTGAAATGACTCCAAACTCTACAGGATTTTAAAATACTTTTGAAGGAGGACCCCACACCTGCCCCCCCCCCCCCCCCCCACTTCTGCTGACCCCAGCTCGCCTACTTTTGCACTGGGACACGGAGGTGGAGCCGTCGAAGTCGGTGGTGGTGTTGCCGGGGCAGGAGATGCAGTAGTTCTGCCGGAAATCGGGCTGGTAGGTGCCCACGGCGCAGCGGATGCAGCGGTGCACGCTCGTGTTGTAGTAGTGCCCAGGGGAGCACTGCACTGGGGGGTCAGGGAGCACAGGGGCCGTGTCAGCGGCTGGCACGGCCGTGCTGGGCGCGCCCGTGCTGGGGACCGGCCCTGCCCTACCTTTGGTGTCGCAGTCCTGGAAGGACAGGGCTCCCTCGTGGCGCGTGGTCAGGCCCCCGCCGCAGGGGAAGCACAGCGCCCGTCCCACCTCGGGCTGGTAGGAGCCACGGGGACACGGCTGGCAGGGCTTGAAGCCATCAGCAGAGTGCTGCCCAGGGGGACACTGACCTGCAGGCAAGGCATCGCTCGGCCCTGGCACCCCACACGCTCCCCTGCCCCATACCCAGATTGTCTTCCCCCTCAGCTGTGGCACCACCAGTACACCCAGAGAAGTGCTGCCCTTCCTGCGGTGCCCTCTAAATAATAAACACCCAAACCAGCAGCTCCTGTGAGCCCTGGGGATGCTCAAGGCTCTCCTGCCTGCTGGCCAATGGCTGAAATTGCAGCCCTGGACACCCCCTGAGCGTGCCCCGAGCCCCGGCTGTGCCCCCCTTACCGGTGCAGCCGGTGATGTTGGTGGCTCCGATGGGTCCGAAGGTGTCGCCGCGGGGACACAGGTCACAGGAGAGCTGCCCCTCCCTCTCCTGGTAGGTGCCGGGCGGGCAGGGCACGCACTGCTCCGTCTGCCCGTGGTAATAGGTTCCCTGCGAGCAGCTGACTGAGAGCCGGGGGGGACGTCGGTGATGCTGCGGGCGCTGCCACCGCCGGGTCCCCTCGTCACCCCGCCTCGCTCCTCCTTACCACACTTGCTGGCCAGGCGCTGCTGGCCCGGCCCGCAGCTCTCCTGCCGCTCCGGGGCCACGCTCAGCTTCCGGGCCACCTCGTACTCCATCCCCGAGAAGCGCAGCAGGAACCGCTCCTGGTTGATGGATTTCTTCAGCGCTTTGATGGCCGACTTCAGCTTCTTCTCCACTCGCTGTCGCAGGCAGTGCAGGTTGCAGCTGGCTGGGTGGTGCAGAGGGGAATGGGGGTGCAGGAGGGATGCAGTAAGAAGGGAGGGGTGCAGAGGGAAGCCCAGAAGCATTAAAACCATCCCCCAAATGCTCAGCTGCAGGTGCTGCCCAGCGTGTGCCAATCCAGTGCAAGATGAGGACTGGTTTATCTCTCCTTGCTGCATGGGGATGGCATCATGTCCCTGCTCCCACCCAGGATGTGTCAGGCCAGTGCTGTGCCCACCTGTGATCTCCTCAGGCTTGATCTCTGCCTCAAACTCCAGCGTGATCCGTGTCACCTCTTTGCTGGGGGAGTTGCGAGCCCGGCGCCCCTTCCCCTTCTTGGACGAGTCGCACTTGAGGTTGACGAAGGTGACCTGGCAGTCAGAGCACGGCGCCGAGCCACCTGCAGGGGGGGACAGGTCAGCACCCCCTCCCTGATGGGCACGGGCACCTCCCCACCCTCACAGCTCACCTTGTGTCCCTGCCCTCCCAGCCTCCTCCTGCTTGCCCTTGCTCCGCGGGTGCAGGTGGCACTTGGCATCCTTGATCTTGAAGGAGGCTTTCTGCTTGACGGGGGCAGCCACAGTCTCTGAAAGAACAGGTGGGTGCTCAGGCAAGCTGGCACGGCCCAGCCAGGCTGCTGGCAGCCGTGGGCACCCCAGGAGCCCCCTTACCGAGGCACTGCTGGCTGCTGTTGGTGGCTCTGTGCTGGCCCTGCCGCAGCACGGGGGTCCCACAGCTCACTGTGTAGCTGCTGTCGGACTCTGGGAGGGAGAAAGGGGAGTTGGCTCTGCCAGGGTGATGCAGGCAGGCTGTGCCATGGGGGGACGATGCCCAGCACCCTGCCATAGGGATCCTGCACCAGGGACCTGGCCCGTGGATCTGCAGCCAACAATGAGCCCTCCTAAACAACAGCATCCCTCCCTCCCTCCTGCACTCTGGCTGTGCAGCCACTCCTCTCCCCTCAGTTTGGGCCATGCAGGGAAATGAGGACCCCCTGCTCATGCTGGTGGTAGCACTAGTACCAGTACCTGGCAGGAATCGGGCCTTGGAGGTGCAGGAAAGGGCACAGCTGTCCTTCTTGCCCATCTTGTTGCAGGTGAGGGTGGCCCGTGGTGGCACCGAACCCGGCAGGCACTTCACCAGCTCCAAGGGACAAGCACCAGCTGGTGATGACAATCAGGGATGCCCATGGCTGGCACAGCTCAGAGACCCACGAGGGACCCCAGTGCCCTCCAGCTCATGGGGGATTCACCAGGGAGGAGATGGTGCCAGGGTGTGGCACAGGGACCCCAGCCTGGCATCCCAGAGCCCCCAGCTCCTCCCTGGCCCTGCTGGCTCCTGGCCTGACATACCCACACAGTCCTTCTTGTTCCAGTGCAGCTTGCAGCCAGCAGGACAGGTACACTGGTAGCTGCCAGGAGTGTTGATGCAGCCGAATTTGCAGCCACCCCTGTTGATGCTGCACTCATCGATGTCTGTGGGGACAGAGGGAGGGACAGTGGCTGACGGGCAGTGGGGACCCCTCGGCTCTGACACTGAATCATTGCATTTTCTCAGGACTGGGATTCTGGATGGATAAATCCAAGCCCAGCTGGGGCACCTCTGCACCTCAGGGCACTTCCAGCAGTGCCAGCTCCCCCAGCTGTGCCAGCTCCACGGGGATAAGGGACAGCCCAGCTCCCGTGTCCCCAAGGGCCAGGCAGGGTCAGGTGCAGCCCATCCAGGCTGAGCCCAGCCCCAGCCCCTCGTGGCACAGCAGACAGACCCGACACGGAAGCGCTTAGAAACGGAACCCGAAAGGCTCAGCCCTGGCCCCTCTCTTCAGCAGGGTCTGAAATGATGCTTCAGGTCAGGGATGGAGCTGTCCCTGTCAGAGCCCTCCCTGCCCAGCTCGCCCTCACTCGGGGCATTGGTGGGAGCCATCAATCCCTTTGCCACCTCGGACAGTGCCAGGGGCTCACGCTGACCGTGTAGCTCAGAAATATCCTGAGGGTCGCTGCCCCAGCCCCGGAGCCCCCGGGCTCCCACCCCGGGCCGCCGGCACCGCTGCCACAACACGCTCGGCAGCCCCTGCGGAGCGCGTTCCAGCCACCTCCCGCTGCCCGCCCCCGCCCTTGGGAGCGATCTGCCTTGTGAAATTTAAATCAAACCCTTTTGATGTTCCACTTCCCACCCCGTCACAGCGCCCTGCCAAAAACGCCGGGGATTTCTCCCTCCCTCTCTCCCGCTGCAGACAAGTCGCAAATTGTTCCTGTCGCTCTGTTTGAAGTTGCAGACACCAGCGAGTCTGGCTGGGAGCCCCATCCCTGCCCGGGGTGTG
This sequence comes from Ammospiza nelsoni, assembly GCF_027579445.1. Taxonomy (NCBI): domain Eukaryota; kingdom Metazoa; phylum Chordata; class Aves; order Passeriformes; family Passerellidae; genus Ammospiza; species Ammospiza nelsoni. The sequence continues at coordinate 1,678,857 of NC_080655.1, forward strand.
GAACCGATCGTCCCCACGGGCCCTGGGGTGGGCAGGGTCCCCAGGGGTCCCATGGCAGCCGCACCCGGGGCTGTCCCACCCCTGGGACCCCAGCGGGGTCCAGCTGGCCCTACCTCCGCAGTGGGTGAGCCCATAGAGCGTGTAGCCCTTGTGGCAGAGGCACTGGAAGCTGCCGGGGGTGTTGATGCACAGGTGGTCGCAGGTGCGGTCGAAGGAGCACTCATCGATGTCTGCAGGAAGGGCAAGGGGAGGAGGTGAGAGCTGGCACGGCAGAGGGGCCGTCCCGGGCTCGGCACTGTCCCCTCCCTGCTCCAACAAGCTGTGATGCTGAGGGACCCTGCCCTGGTACCCTCTAAGGGTCCAGAACCAGATTGCTCTGGGCATTCAGTGCAATTCTGGGCATTCAGGATGCTCTGGATATCCAACACCAGTGTGCTCCAGAGCCCTGGGCTCCCTCTCTGCCCCAAGCTCCTCCTCACCCACGGCACCAGCATCCCCCTGCCACGAGCTCCTGCAGCCCCTCTGCGCCCCAAACGGGCCAAACAGGGCCAGCATCCCCCTGCCATGAGCTCCTGCAGCCCCTCTGCACCCCAAACGGGCCAAACAGGGCCAGCATCCCCCTGCCATGAGCTCCGGCAGCCCCTCTGCACCCCAAACGGGCCAAACAGGGCCAAAATCCTGTCCCTGGCACGGGAGGGCTGCAGGAGCCCCCGGCTGCTGCCCGTGCGGGGCAGGGAGGGACCGGGAGGATGCCAGGGAGGGACAGGGAGGATGCCAGGGAGGGATCAGGAATGCTGCGCGGGCAGGTCCTGCCCCGGGACGGTGCCAGCAATGCCTGCTCGGCCCCGCGGGCACCTCGCTGGGGCAGGGAGGCCCTGGCTGGGAGGTGAACCCAGCCCGGTGGGCTGGAGCATCATTTCATTGGCCTCATTAAGTTAATTGCTGCGCTCACGTCAAACTCCCCGAGCACAGAGCCTGGACGGAGATGAAAGCAGTGGCAGCCCCGGAGCTGCCAGCCCCTCCTTCCTTCCCGGCCCTGTGTTTTCAGGAGGGAACGCTCAGGCTCAGGCACACCTGCCGTGCTGACCTCGGCCATGGGCTGCGGGGGCAGCACTGACCTCCTGGGCTTGTGGGAGATGAGTACAAAGATGTTGGGACAGGGAGAAAAAGGTGGAAGAAGCCGCATGGAGCAGCCAGCTCCATCTGGAGCGAGCAGGAGGCATCTTCTCCCCATTCCTGCCCTCCCAGAACTGGGAACCCTGGCAGCTGCCTGATTGCTGGCTTTAGCTCTGCAAGAGCCCACAAGCCCCCAGCTCTGAGACTGAAGGGCTAAGCCCCAAACCAGAGCCTGAATCCCAAGCACTAATGCCCTGAAGGATGCACGCAGTCCACAGGAAGGGCAGAGGAAGGAGCAGCACTGCTGCTGCAGCCATGGGAGTGCAGGGAGGGGCAGGGCAGGGCCCTGGGCACTCAGTGCCCCTCACCTTGGCAGTTCCTCTCGTTTATGAGCAGCTTGTAGCCCTTCTTGCAGCTGCACTCGAAGCTGCCCACGGTGTTCCTGCAGATGTGGTCACAGCCGCCGTTGTTGAGCCGGCACTCGTCGATGTCTGGTGCGGACAAGGGACACCCAAGGGTCACACCCTGGCTGGGATGCTTGGCCAGGAGAGCCCAGGGCTCCCCTCTGGATGCTGTCCCACCACGAGGGACAATGGAGGGAGCCCTTTGGGCTCTGATGGTCAGCAGGAGAACGTGGCTGGTGTGGTTTGTTTCCCATTAATCACAAAATTTACTGTTAGCAAACAACGTGTGAGATGGAAGGGGACCAGGAGGAGGCAGCAGCCTGCCCTGTCCCTCCACCCCCCGTGCTGGGGCAGCAGCTCTGCCTCTCTGGGGCTGAGGGTTTCTTTTTATGACTGTGAGGGAGCAAGCTGTAAACCTGCCTGCAGCCCTAATAAAACCCCAGACACAGGGACGTGGCTCTGGGTTATTGCTGGGAACTGCAGAACTGGAGAGGGGTGGGTGCTCTGATAAAATACCAGGGACAAGGGGTTCTGGAAGCAGTCAGCAGGTAGACAGGCAGCCAGCAGTGGGACAGGCTTTCCTTTCAGCTGGGGTCAAGTTCTGAGAGCTGCCGAAAGACACAATGCAGGCACTGGCCAGCCCTGAGGGGGGACAGTTTGGGGTGCAGGGAAAGCAGGGACCTGGTGCTCAGACCTGGCTGGGCAGCGCCCCAGGAGGGACCTGTGCATCTCACACCCCCAGAGCAGGTCTGCATTCCCTGCACGCCCAGCCCTTCCCCTGGGGCAGCTCAGGCACTGGGGTGTGGTGAGATGGGACAGGACCCTCCAGCCCCACAAGGGCTGCCTCAAACTTGACCTGACCCCCTTTTCCTCCTCCCCACAGGCTTCCCAGGGCCGTGGGGCCAAGCATGGTGTCTGCAGCAAGGCATCCCAGTCCCCATGCAGGGGGTGATCCCTGTCCCCACCCCATGGATGCAAACACCAAGCCGGTGAGCACTGGGGGCCATGTGGAGCTGAGCTAAATCTGAGCCTTTTCTGGGGGCACTGAGGACACAACGCGGACCTGGGGCACCCAGGGGTGAGCAGCGAGCCCCCAGCCCCCCTCACACCCACCTACCTTTGCAGGTCTTCCTGTCAGGCTGGAGCATGAAGCCCATGGGGCAGCTGCAGTGGACGCCGGTGGCCGCGTCGTGGCACTTGCTGTCACAGCCCCCGTTGTTCACAGCACACGTCTCTGCACGGCAAGGGGACACAAAGGCTGGGGTGAGGGACCCCTCAAAAGGCTCAAAAGGCACCCAGATGTCCCCCATGGCACGGCCTGGGAGGGGCAGAGGGTACAAAGCTCCCTCAGAGCCCGTGGAAAGCTCCCTTGGCTCTCACACAACACCAGCGAGGCCACAGGGGCGTGAAATGCTGAACACATGGGGCTGGTGTGCCCCACAGACAGGCAGGGCCTCCTGGGGGCCACCTCGGGCAGCTCCACAGAGGGGGAGCTCAATTTCCCAAACTGGGGAATTCAAAGGCACAGCGCTTGTGCCAAAGCAGCCAGACACGGGTCCTACCAGGCTGCAGCTCCCAGGGTGTGGGTGCACAGCCCCAGTGCCACACTGGGGTGGCAGGGGGGTCCTGTCCCCCTCACTGCCACCAAGGTACCAAGCCACAAAGCCAGGGGTGACCCTGTGCTGTCAGCCCCTGACCGTTACCCACTGCTCAGCCACTGAGATGTGTCTCAGGCTAATTTGGGAGACGCATCGTGTAATTAAAACACACACTCAGAGGCAGGCAGCATCAGTGGAAAAAAAAATCCAATTGAAAAAAAAAAAAAAGCTAATTATTTCAGTATTATCAAAGTCAGCTGTTGCTGGTAGGACTAGAAGGGACACTAATTTAAATGAAGCATTTTCAGCTTGACAGCTTCCCTGTGAGATCAATCCTCAATTTCAACCCTAACCACCAGAACAATGGTTTGAAGTGCATTAAGTTGTTCACAAAGGATAATAAAATACTCCTTTCAGAAGGCTGGTTGCTTGGATAAATGAGGCATTTGGGCTTCAAGGAACCCAAGATGAAAATGCCTTGAAGAAATTCCTTGGAAAGAGCAAATCCCAGGTTCTCCTGCTCTTTGCAAGCACCACATGGGGTAGGAATGACTGAACCATCCAACCATTTGCCGCGGGGCCCGGGAGCTGGGATCGCTCTGTGCTCGTCTTGCCACTGCTATTTTTATGATGTCCCATAATAAGAGAACAAAAGGGACCATTTTATGAAATTAATCGCCAGCACAATTACAAAACCTAACGGCAGGGGAAGGATTTCTGCAGATATTGTTCCTCCAGCCAGGTCCTCGCGCTGCCCGGCCGTGCCAGGGGACAGGGACACGGGGCGGGGGACACCGTGCCCAAGGGAAGGGAAACTTTCTGAAAGGGAATCGTTTGTTCAACGCCAGCCTTTGTTCCAGCAGCTGATGCAGGGGCAGCCCGGGGAGGATCGATTTAACAGGGTCAGCGCTGAGATGAGGGGATTGGTTTGGCTCAGGTGCTGCTGCCAGCGGGATGGAGCTGGAGGAGCAGCTGCAGCAGGGAGGATGGGGCTCTCCAGAGAGAGAATGTGGTGCCCTGGGCACAGCCACTGTGCTCACAGCCTCCTCCAGCACTGTGAACCCCTCCTGGCTGCTTTGCACCTTTGGGAATTTCGCCTGAGGTTAAAGCCGGTCCCACTCACCATCCCAGGGTGGGTGCCCAGGGTGGGCATTGGGTGTGAGCTCGGTTAGCACAGCCAGAGCACCACTACAAGAAAGGGGAAACCCTGTTGTGGGTTGGCAGAAAGCTTGGAGGGGGCTGCTGGGGTACCTGTGGGGCACAGGAGGTTGGTGGCACAGGGCTGGGCTCTGGATTGCCCCGGGGAGCAGCAATTGTTCGGCGGAGCTGGCAGCCCAGGGTGACTCACCAGCCACCCAGGGCTTTGGTGAGGCCTCCATCGCTCAGGCAGGGACAGGACAAAGCTCCACACACACACACACATACAAACACACACTCAGACTCTTTTCCACCCTCCTTACAGCCCAGCTCTGCCTCACTGCTGTGCCATGGCACCCCTTGCCCCGCTCAGCACCTCAATGCTGGTGACACTCTGGCCTCACCTCCACCTTCTGAGAAGTGACAATCTCAGCAGGATGTGAGCCCACGAGCCAGAGGGGATAATTCCATGATAATAGGGCGCATTACAGCTGGGCTGGCTGGAGCGTGGTGATGACGCAGATCTGGGGTCCCCCCTTCACCCACCCCTGTGTGAAAGGCTCTGCAGAGCCCCCCAAAAGCTGCAGTCTGCGCTCCCTGTGCTGGGTGTGCCAGGAGTTTTCCTGCACCCAGCACATCCAAGAACAAGATTCCCCACCACAAACAAGTTGCTGCACCTTCTGCCTCAGTTTCCTGGGTGGCAGATCAGAGGCATCACCTTACCTTTGTGAAGGGCTTGGAGACCCCACGGGGATGCAAAGAAATCCCTGGGGAGGTGCCCAGCCCTGCAAATGGCCATTGCAGCCCTGCCATTGCATCTCTCTGGGCTGAGAGCCACTGTGCATGGCGAGGCCAAGCCCTGGGACACCCTGGAGGTCCCACAGGGGACCATCCTCGAGTGGGTGGGCTCTAGGAAGGGGTAACTGGGAGCGCACAGCACAGAGATGGGCACAAGCATCCCCCTCCCCACCAGGCAGCTCCTCCTGGGTGTGGGGTAACCCTGCCACAGCCACAGCACAGCAGATTGTCACCCTGGAACAGGCTGGATCCACCAAAGCAGCGTGAGAGCCCCGTCTCATGCAAGCACAGCAGGGGAGGGGTCCCTGCCCTGTCCCCCAGCCCTGGGCTGGCCTGGCACTGGGGTTTGGAAGCAGCAGCAGCGGGGCAGGGTTAGTGAGACATGCGGTCAGGCAGCAGCTCAGCCCCCAGCCCCGCCATGGTCTCCAGAGGAGAGACCGTCCACGGTTAGACCCCTTGGTAGAGATAGAGAGAACAAAAATATTTACCATTAGAAAACGTCTCAAGGATAACGTGTTGCTGGAAGTGTCTCTCCCCTGTTTAACATTATAAAAAAGTGATTTAGAAACAGTGTCCAGCAGGGAACTCGGTTGGTGTCACACATCAATGGGTTCAACTCTGCTGCATTTCCAGCCTGGTGGAAACTGTCCCTGTTTCCCTTTGGGCTTCTTCTCTCCCACCTCCCAAGCATTCGAGGTCCCTCAGGCTCTCCAAACCCCCTCCAGCTGTGCTGGGCTGGTTGGAGCCCCATGCGAGCGGGAGAAGCGCGTTGTGAGCAGCGTTAGTGCAGCCTGTTAGTGTGGGGAGCCGGGTCCTGGCCGGGAACAGAACCAGAACCACAACCAGAACCAGAACCAGCCCGAGGTCATCCCCGAGCAGAGCACGCAGACACACGGGCATTGGGAAGGCAACCACATCCCCCTGTGTCACTTGCACCCTGCGGATTCAGCAGCCAAGCCAGCAGTGAGCCCAAACCTTGGCTGTGTTTGAGCCTCTCAGCCTCCCCTGTGGGTCAGAGCACCCCAGAGCTCCCAGCACTGCCAGCCCCCCAAACTGGGGAGCACTGCAAGCTGCCTCGGTGTGGGTCAGGAAATCAGCCATAAAACCTCAGCTGGGTTTAGTTTCCTTCCCCATCTAACTGTATTTCTTCCCTTTCCACCCCTTCCCACTCCACCACAAGCAGGGGGCCAGCAATAGCCCTGCTGCACCCCAAATATGGGTGGGAGGGAGCGGCAGTGATGCCCTGGCTAATAAATCTTCCTGGAAAGCCAAAATCTGCATCAACTGTGACAGCTGTTTTTGCATCTCCCCGCGGGCACTGCACCCTTGGCTGCTGGAGGGCTGCTTTATGAGCTTTTTTAATTCCTTTTTTTTGTTTTTTAAAGGCTGCTTTTGGAGCATAAATATAAATATTTAAGGTCATTGGCTTCCCCTCCCGGCTCCCCCTCCCCCTCGTGCCTGCAGACATGTTGGGAGCCATTAGTGATGGCCCCTGTGCTTAGAGGCATGTTCCTCATTATCTGCATTTTTAAAAGCAGCAATAAAAAGCAGAAAAATGAAAAACACCGGCCGTGGCCTAATGAAACTGTCACTCAGAGGGGCTGATCGTGCTTCCTGCCTCGTGGTGTGATCTGAAGGGAACCTGGACCAGGGGCCTGTCCCGGCAGCCCATCAAACACACCGCGTTCAATTTCAAAGCCCGTGGCCCGGGGAACGACTTTGCGTTTCCCCTCGCTGGAAACTTTATTCCCCTTGAAATGATGAAATATTCTGGAGGAAATGGGGAAGGGGCGGTGAAGGGGGGCAGCGTGGATAGGGGAGGGCTGTTTGCTGTGCCCCAGCCATAAAACGAGAATGGGTGGGTATAAATATCCGAGCAGGTACCTCGGCTGTAAATCTGCTGGCAGGGCATCCCTGCAGGGCAGCTGGAGGAGCACAAGCCCTTGGTGTTCCCACGGTGGGGCTGGGGATCAGGAATGCCCCAGGCAGTGCAGGAGCTGGGCAGGCCCCTTCCTGTGAGAGGGGACTGCAGAGCCCAAAGGCATGAGACAGGCGTGGGGTGCTGGTGGGCTTTGGGCTGGTGCTGCTCCTAAAATCCTCTAGTGCAGTGTTTGATCTCCCCTGGAAAGGTGGACAAGGGGAGAGCTCACAGGGATGCTGGCTGTGGTGGGAGATGCCTCCCCAGCACAGGGACAAAGAGGGACACTTTGGCCAAGGACGAGAGGATGGGTGATTTTGGAAACCCCCAAATCCCACCCTCACGCCTGTAGCACCCAGGGTCTGAGCGCAGAGACCACCCTTCCCCAGCAAACAGACTGCTCTGATGCATCCCCCAAACCACGAGGTGCTTTGGAGAGCTGCTCTCTCTCACCCCCACACCCAGCAGGTCCAGGGGCACCCTTGGTCCCAGACATGCCCGAGCCAGACGCCGCACACAGAGCCCCTCATCCAGGGGGAACCCCCCAGCGGGCACCCCCAGGGTCCTGAGCTCCCCACCCAGGCACAGCAACAACCCCCGGGAGGCTCCTCAGAGTGGGGACAGGACGCAGTGGCTGTGGGGACAAACACGAGGACGGCGGGGACCAGGGGCTGTGAGCGCTGCCAGCAGCCAGGAGGGGTTGGGACCCACCCTGGGGGACAGCGGTGACATTAAAGCAGCAGCGAGCTGATGGGGAGCAGGGCTTTGCTGGGGGCTCAGCCCCAAACACCCCTGGAGCTGGCAGGGAGAGCCAGGGGCTCAGGGGGGATCCTGTGCCCCGAGGACGGAGCCGTCTGCGGAAAGCACGAAGGGTTTTCTGTTCGGGCACAGCAGGGACACGGGCAGCCAAAACCTCTCTTGCTTCCAGTTCCTTTTTCTTTTTCATTTTGCAGTAAGAACTCAAATGTCTCAAGCAATTGTGGACTTAATCACTCCCCAAATATAACATTTTTTAAATCAAAGCAGCTGTTAAACAGCACAAGCATATGAAACCAGTAAAACTTCTATCTCTGCTTGATGTTTTACAATTTGAAAACACACACAGGAAAAGGACAATTCTGGGGGTGGTTGAGTTGTCAGGTTGTTGGGGTTTTGGTTTTGTATATTTTTTTTTTTTTTGCAAGACAATTGCTCCTGAGCCAAGGCCCCACAACACCAAGTTGGAACAGATTGCCATGGGCAAACCTGCCCCCTCCACATGCCTGCTCAGAAGCTGCCAGGGACAGCGACAGCAACAATTCCCAGCACGAGGACACCCTCACTGCTCTCTCTTCAGCAGCACAGAAGCACAGCTATGTGCCCCCAGGTGTCCCCTCAAGCACCACCAAGATCACTTCTGCTCCCTGTGGCTGTGCACACACATCCCAGGTGCTGCAGCATCCCTCACACACAGAGCTGAGCATCCCCGGTCTCAGCAAAAGGAAAACGCCCAATGCCTGGGGAAAACCTTCACCAGGCCAAGGACAAATCCCCCAGGGAGGAAGAGGAGCCACCCCACAGCCCAACCCCTGTGTGGGTGATGCCCTGACCTACCTATGCACGTCACCCCGTCCGAGTGCAGCAGGAATTTGACGTGGCAGCCGCACTTGGGGCCCTGGTCGGTGTCATCACAGGTGTGCTGGCAGCCCCCGTTGCCGTAGTTGCAGGTCACTGTGGGAGCAAAGCACCAGTGTCACCACGGCCCACGATCCTCTTCCTTGTCACCACGGCCCCCGATCCTCTTCCTTGTCATCACAGCCCCAGCTCCTCTTCCCTGCCTACCATCCACATGTAGCACATAAAGCTGGCTTGGAAACACCTCATCCATATCCTCAGAGACTCCCCTCCCTCCTTCCCTTCCTTCCTCCCTCCTTCCCTCACAGATAATTCCTAAAGCCCTTCACTTTCCCTGTGGGATTTAGGCACATCCAGGCTGTTATGTGGTTTCTTATATCTTCCCTCTGCATACCTGCTAAATGCCACTAGTGGAGTCCAAGCAGAGGGGACTGGTGGTCTGGTGGACCCTGACCCTGAATCCAGTGCTGCAGGGGAGGGATGGAACTTTCCTGAGCTTTGGAATGACACAGGAGCTTTTGGGAACCCCTGCCAGCCCTCCCCAGGGGGCAAGGTGTGCTGTTCATTTCGTTTAGGATTAAGCCTTCATTTCATCAGAGATTTTACACATTTGCCGCACGCAGCAAATGAGAAACAAAATAAAAATAATTGCATAAACACACACATATCTATTTAATAACCCTGGCACTGCCAGTGGGATGCTGGCAGGAGATCAGACAGGCTGAGAGCACCACAAGCCCCAGGGAGAGGATTCCTGCGCTCCTCACATGCCAACTGCGCTCTCCTTGTTCACCTCCCCTTTGGAAAGTGAAACACTGGGACAAGAACAGGGGATGCTGAGCCTCTGGGACCCCCCTGAACTGCCCTTTCAGCCTGGTCGTGTAAGGACACAACATCCCAGAGAAAAGGGGGCTGCCAGAAGCATTGTCTGTAAGGGCAACAGAGGCAGAGCTGAGCGTGCTGAGCCTCAGGCTCAATGAACCAACAGCTACCAGGGGTCAGGGCTTTGCTGCAGGGGCAGGAGGTGTGTGTGCCATGGGCACAGGGTTGGGGGGTCCCTGGGAGGGTGAACCCCCAGCCCTGGGGTGCTCCTTACGTTTGCAGTCCCGCTGGTTCTTGGTGAGCTCGAAGCCGGGGCGGCACTCGCAGGCGATGCCCCCTTTGGGGGTCTCCCGGCAGATGTGGGCACAGCCATGGTTCTTGTTCATGCAGTTCATGCCTTCTAAAAGAGAAAAGGAGGCAGAGAAATGCTCCAAAAGCTGCTGGCACTGGGCAGCAGTGGCAGGGGGACATGTGAGGTGGGATGGGATAGGGAGTTGATGGCAATGAGGGGAAACCTTGTGGGGACAGGATAACCCTGGCCAGCTCCTGGCACAGAGCTGCTTGGGAAGGTGGACAAAACCACCTGGAAGCCTTCAGCCTTTGATTCCCTCCCACCTTGGGTGAGACCCTGCTCCCACATCTCTCGGTGGCTTTAAACCCCACGGAGCTCCAGACCCAGCACCTGCACCCCTGTGCCCAGCAGGGCCCACCAGTGTGGCACCAGCAGGAAGGAGCAGCCAGCTCATCCTCCTGCACACACAGGGGATGGGGACACAGGAGATGCCACTGCAGCTGCTCAGCTGTCCTGGGCAGGGTGGGATTCCTGGGGAGTGACCAACACAGCTGGGAAGGGGGAAGGAGGAAAGCAAAAACACTCAGCTGGCTTTGCCAAGCAGCAGAGATAAAAATCAGCAGAGACGCAAAAATCTCTCATTTCCTCCTATTTTGGCTAAGAGGTTGCTCCAGATGGCAACAATTTAGAGTTAATACTGAGAGGAAGGGCTCGGTGCTGTGCAAGAACTGGCAGGGGAAGATGTGTCCCAAGGTGGTGTGACGATTTCCAGGTCCTTCTATTTATCAGCAAATTCCTCTGGGCATGGGATTAATGTCCCCAGCTCAGTATTGCTGTGCCTGGACAAGGGACCTGTGAGGGTTTTGCTGCAGGACATTTATCACCTCTCCCAACATTCCTACCACAGATTCACTTTCAAATCTGCCACACCAAGAACCCAGCAGCAGCACCTAAACCCAGGCAGGAGTGGCCAGAGGTGACAGAGGACAGACCTGCCTGATCAAGGCAGGGGTGGAGGGTGGCCCAGGGCGTGGCAGGGCTGAGCACTGACCTTCAGGGCGCTGGATGCAGGTGTGCTGGTTGTCACTGAGGAAGAAGCCCTCCCTGCAGAAGCACTCGTAGCTGCCCATCATGTTGACACAGGTCTGCTGGCAGCCGCCGTTGCCCTCCGAGCACTCGTCCAGGTCTGCAGAGGGAAGGGGGCAGGGGGTGAGCACAGCTCCCTGGCTCACCAAGGGCATGGGCACCGGGTGGCACAGCTCCCTGGCTCACCAAGGGCATGGGCACCGGGTGGCATAGCTCCCTGGCACACCAAGGGCATGGGCACAGGGTGGCACAGATCTGCTGGGCAGCTCCTGCTTCCCCCCAGCTGGACAGGGCGGGGGATGAAGGCAAAGCACAGCAGGAGTGGCTGCAGGGATCTTACAGCTTCCCTGAGTGGTGGCCTCATTTTACCAAAGGGAACACCAGACCACAGAGAAAGGGGTTTCCCTTGTCCCAGAAATCCCAGAGCACCCAGGATGCTCCTCCAGGATTCTGGCTGCAGCCAGCCCCTGCTCCCAGCCCCTCAGAGCCTGCTGCCAGCTGGGGATGCCTGCACTTCATTAGGAGGAGCTGGGAAACCTTAGCCCAGAGCAGGGATAATTACTTGTAAGGAGACTCACATCCCCTGCTCTGCCCTCACACCTGGTTTGGTTTAACAAGCCGAGGCTGCGAGGGGCTGGGACGTGGCCCCGTGGCAGCAGCAATGCCCTTGCCCCGGGCTGCTCCTGCAAAACCTGCATTTAATGAACAGTAACTGCCCATTGCTCTCTCCAGAGGCTTTCTGGGGACAGTGGTGCAAGCTGAACTCACCAGTGCCCTGAGGTGCCAGACCAACCGGGATGCCAGGCTTGGCAAAGATAAATCTTGCCGTGGCCACCCCTTGCCCCCTCTGCCCGCGGGGCTGGGTGATGGTGTCGGGCTGGGAGCGAGGGGCCCCGTGCCAAAGAAAACCTCCTGTGAACCCGAGCGTGGCACAGCCAGGGCTGAGGGGAAAGCTGAGCCCACTGGAACCATGGCTGAGCCCACGGCACGCACCGGGGGCTGCCAGCAAAGCCCCCTCCCCAAACAGCACAGCACACCCAAACCCCCTGCTGTTGGGCTAAACAGATGGACAGATGGATGCCTGAGCAGTGCGGGTGCCTCACACTGTGCCCCAGCCCCGGGCAAGCCCCGAGGGTTCACTCAGAATTACCAAAGCAGGGCTGCAGCTCTAGCTGGAAGGGGCAGCAGAGCCCAGGAGCACCCCACAAAGTTGCTGCCTTGGAAAGGAGGGGTTGAAAACACCCCCTGACCCACAGGGCAGCGAGGGCCGACACCTGGGCTGCAGCCAGGCATACAGGGACATCCTCTGCATGGCGGGGAGCTCATGGCTTCCCCCAGTGCTCATCCCAGCCAAGCTATGGCCTGCCGATGCCAATAACCCTCCTCAAATCCCCCTGCTTAGAACAAGGGCTTAATGTCTTGCAACTCCTCCTTCCAGCTCTGCTCAAAAATGAGGAGGCAGCCGTTCAAACCCGATGGCTGAAATGAGACTCCACTTCCCTAATACCTGTTTTATTAAAGGCAACAGAGATGGGCAGGAGCCAGCAGGGCCTGTGTCAGGACGGGGGCTTGAATTCCTGTCCTGGTTCAAAAGGTCGCCCAGGATGGGCAATGGAGGGGCCTGTGGACTCTGGTGGGCACATACCCTGACCCCTCTCCAGCTCAGCTCCTGCCCATGGCACTGGCAAAGCCTGGGCACAACACACTGCTTTGCTCTGCTTCTCTTTCTTTTGACTAAAAGGGGATGCAGGCAGGTTGGGCAAAGCCGGTCGGGGTCAGAGAGGAGATGCTGGGATGAGCTAAGGAAGGGCTCAAGGTGGGAGCCAGCACGCTCCCCCCAGATCCCCGCCCGGCCGGCTGCTCCCCAGCCATCCCCATCCCCTCCCACCCAACTCTGTAAACACATGACGTCCAGCTTTCCTTTCTTCTTCCCGGGCTCATCCTCCCCCGGGAGAGGAAGGCAGAGCCAGCCGCCCGCCCGCGCCTCCTCCCAGCTGTGTAAATCTCCCCCGTCCCCGAGGAGGCTGCAAAGATCCCGGTGATGGCGCTTAATGCAAAGCGTATGTGTCCATAATCCCTTCCCCCTCCTCCTCCCCCCAGTGATGAGCTCATTAATGACCCCTCTGCAGACACTAATTGGAAAATAGCGTGAGCAGCCGGCAGCGGGGAGGCGGTGCCCGGAGCCCCGGAGCCCCGGAGCCCGCACCGCGGGAGGAAGCGGGGCCGGGCGCGGGCAGCCCGGTGGGCCCCGGGGCTCTGCCGGGAGCTTTGGCCCGGCCGCGGCCGGATGGAGCTCGGGGCGGTGGGAAGCGGCGGGGAGGATGCGCGGCCGCTCCGTAGGCAGATGCCGGGTTTGTCTTGGCCCGGGGATTATTTACCCAGTCCCTCCGCTGGTTCCCATCCCCACCGTATTTGCTATTAACTCATCTATTTTGGCAGGTGCAGGGCTGACCCCGAGCACGAGCGGAGCGAGCGGCAGGGCCCGGGTGAGCTGGTGCTGCCCTCGGCAGCGGCACAGAGCCGCTGGCCCGGCTGCTGGCTGCAGCAGGATGAGGCTGTGGGGAGCCTGTGCCTCACCCCAGCAACTCCAAACACAACTCTCCCAGATGCACCCGCAGAGTGAGTTTTTCTCCCAGCATGGATGCCAAGGGAGGATGCTCACCCCGATGTAACGGGGAGCAATCCTGTGTGCCCTGTGAGTGCCACCACAGTTCCATGGCTCTACAGCACTCTGCCTCTCCCCAAGCCTCCCAGATGGACCCACAGAGTGACTTTTCCTGCCAGCATGGAGCATCCTCCCCTGGCACCACCGTGATGTAACAGGGAGCGATCCTGTCCCCAGCACAGGTGTGCCCCGGGAGTGCCACCACATTCCATGGCTCTACGGCACAATCTGGGTGTGCTGAGTGCTGGGAAGTGCCTAGCAAGGAAAGCCAGCAGGTCAGCCCCAAGGTGCTGGAGCAGCTGAGGAGCTGCAGGCACCGCCATCCCTCACCCAGGCAGTTGTGGCCGTCGTGTGCCAGGCGGAAGCCGTCGTAGCAGGTGCAGCGGTAGTTGCCGGGGATGTTGACGCACTCGTGCACGCAGCCTGCGTTGTCCTCCCGCTCACACTCGTCAACATCTGCAGGGAGAAGGGTGGGAGAGCTGCAGGACTGCCCTGGGTGCTGCCCACCCTGGGTGCTGCTCCCCTTCTCCAGCATCTTTGCCACCCAGCTGGTAACGTGCCCCGGGGTGTTCTGCTCTCTCTGCCAGCAGGTCCTCAGCTCCATTATCACCTGCAGCATCCCTCCAGAGTCTACAGAACCATCCCCATTCTCCCCAGCGTGGATGCTGGAGCCCCAGCCAGCCCAGTGTCCCACAGCTTGAGCCTGGTGCGGCGTGCTGGGAACCTCCTGGGATTTCCCAGAGTGCTGCCAGAGCCCTGCAGTGCCTGGAGCGCTTTAATCCCTCTGCTATTTGTACTCGGCCCATCCTGACCCTGAACCTGCTCCCAGCTGGGAATTTTCCCCTGCCCCAATCCTGCTTTCCTGCTGCTGCTGCCCCAAGGACCCCATTTTCTTTCCATTCCCTACTCAGTTGTTTTTATATATAGATATATGTCTATACCTATGTCAACATCTAGATTTACACCTATATCTACATCTAAATTGATTTGTACACCATCTATATCTCTGTGTCTTAGTTTTAAGTTTGTGTTTTAGCTGCTAACACAGCTCTGCAGCCTCAGGGTCAGAAATCCTGCAGGAAAATAAGCCCAGCTTTGTTTAAAACAAACTCCATGTGATCCTTCATGGGCAGCCCCAACCATATCAGGGCAATGGCTGCCACCATCACCAGCAAGGACACTCAGAGTCCTCTCTGTCCCCACGCACTGTCAACAGGCCAGGAGTTTGGGGCAGAAAAAGGGAATAAAAGGTTTGAAATGGGCCAGGGTGAACAAGTGCCTTTTTTGCATGGGTTGATGAGCCACTGGTGGCCTCTGACCCGCTGGGGCTGTCACTCAGCAGGACTCTGGCCCTGCCAGTGCTGTGTCCCTACCTTTGCAGTGCTTCCCATCCCCGGTGTAGCCGGACTTGCAGATGCACTTGTAGGACTTGGGGGTGTTCTGGCAGATGGCATCGATGTGGCAGTTGTCGGTGCCCTCCACGCACTCATCAACATCTGCAAGAGAACAGGTGAGGGAGCAAAGGGGAGAGCCCAGGACCACCACCCCAGGTGATGGATCCCAGCAGCCTGGCTCCCCAAGCAGCCCTGAGGATGGGCTCTGGTCATGGTGAATCACTGGGTCCCCTCCCAAACAGCACAACCTGTGTCTCCTCTCGGACACGTCACCCTGAGACTCCCTGGTCCTTTTCATGTGCCTGATGATAGGAAATGCTGCTCCAGCACTCCCAGTCCAGGCTGGAGCCAGCCCAGGCAGAGGTAAAAGTCTCTGTCTCCAATTAGCTGTTTCCTGAGCCAACCAGGCACCCAAATAATCGTCATCACTTTCTATTCTTAGGTGCCAAGGAATGTGCACGAATTAGCAGGGACCACACTAAATAAACCTGGGAGCCAGGAGTGAGAAGCAGGAGGGAGAACTGGGAAAAACATCAAGGCTTCCATGGGGACATGGACAAAATTTGCATCGTCCCCATCCCCCTCTGCCCCTCAACCCCCTCTCTGGGATGCAGTGCTGTGGTACCCAGGACAGCACGTCCAGAGCTCCACGGGCTGGCAATGGCCTCAGGCAGCAATGCCCAAGGGTTTGCTGAGACAGGAGGCTGTGGGAGTGGAGGTTTTAATGGTGTTTGGGAAGTGGAGAAGCCTCAAGCACAAGGAGTGGAGGTTTGTGAGCAAAAGGCTGTTGAGCTGGCTCTCAGTGCCCTGAAGCGGGCACATCCCCTCCATGGCTGCCAGTGCCTGCAGATCAGGTGCTGAGGGGCAGGTGGGGCTCCCAGAGCAGCCCAGGCTCCGGCTCCACGTGGGGAGCACCAGCTCTGCTCCTGGAAGGATTTGCCTCCACCTCTAGGAAGCTTCTCACTGGGGAAGGGGGACCTGAGAGTCCCTCCAGCTCCCCTGTCCCCCCATCAGGAGTAGCGAGAGGCTTCAAAGCTCTCGGCTGCCTTTAAAGGACTGTTATCAGCAGCCCCAAGAACAGAAGTTCTCCAGGAGCTCCCCAGAGCCCCAAACCATTGCTGCAGGCGGCGGCAGGGCAGGCTGGGATCCCCGCAGCCCCAGCGCGGTGCCGGGAGATGAGATGTGACTCCAGGGATGTGCCTGACTCCAGGGATGTGCCTGACTCCAGGAGATGAGACTGACTCCGGGGATGTGACTGACTCCGGGGATGTGCCTGACTCCAGGAGATGTGACTGACTCCAGGGATGCGCCTGACTCCAGGGATGTGCCTGACTCCAGGGATGTGACTGACTCCGGGGATGTGACTGACTCCAGGAGATGTGACTGACTCCAGGGATGTGCCTGACTCCAGGAGATGTGACTGACTCCGGGGATGTGCCTGACTCTGGGGATGTGCCTGACTCCAGGAGATGAGATGTGGCTCTGGGAGATGAGACTGACTCTGGGGATGTGCCTGACTCCAGGGATGCGCCTGACTCTGGGGATGTGCCTGACTCCAGGGATATGACTGACTCTGGGAGATGAGATGTAACCCTGGGAGATGTGCCTGACTCCGGGGATGTGCCTGACTCCGGAGATGTGCCTGGCTCTGGGAGATGTGCCTGACTCCAGGAGATGAGATGTGGCTCTGGGAGATGAGACTGACTCCAGGGATGTGCCTGACTCCGGGGATGTGCCTGACTCCGGGGATGTGACTCACCCGGCCGGCCGGGAGGAGCGGAGCTTTGTCTCCGCATCGGGAGGCGGCACGTGCCTGCGCATTGTATAAATATTTACAGCCCGCATTCATATTTGTTATTTGACATTAGCCATGGCCCGCGGCCACCACGGCCTCCCTTGGGCCATTAATCACCGGCTGCAGGCTGAGCCACCACGGTGGGGACGATGCAGGGATTTCACAGGGACCAGGGCCCTGCTCCAGGCTGGCACCTACAGCAGCCATGGCACTGGGCATGGTGCCACCGTGCCAGCACCCAGCATCAACCCCTGCCTGTGCCAGGGCACCCAAGAGCCACTTGTCCCTTTGCGGGCTGTTCAGCATCCCAGTGGCTTCGCCTCAGGCTCCTGCATCCCTCCCTGGGCTCCCAGAGGGGTGTCGGGAGGTTTGGCACTGGAGCAGGGCGATGTGGGCATGAGAACCCAGCAGCAGCAAAGCTGATGCTGACCCAAAGGTCTCCTGAATCTGCAGATCCTGGTCCTGCATGGTTGGGAGTTCCCCTTCAGGTGTTCCCCCAAAGTTATAAATCAATTGTGATGCTTTGAGTCGTGGTGCCAGGGTGAGAGTTGTCAGGTCTGGCACCCCGGGCACCCAGCCTGGCACACCCTGGGTGGGAACCAGCACCCAAACAGTTCAGACCATCCATCAACCCCCATCTCCTTCCCCTAAAAACACTCAGAACATGAAGCATCCACCAGGCATAAATCACATCATTGAAACTTTCCCAGCCTTTTGCCAGGAATCTCACTTTTGGGGGAATTTTATTTCCTATTTATTTTTCCTTCTGCACTCTCAAACTCAGGACCAGGAACAACAGGCATGAGGCACCGAATGCACCTCTGGCCCTCTCCCACTCACACATGTAGAGCATCCTTTTTTTCCTATCTTTTTTCTTATTCTGTAACTTCAAAAGTTGTCTAACTTTGGAAAGATTACACAGTAGCAAAAGTACAAAAGAAAACATTATCAGTTTTCCACTGCAATTTTTCCAAAGCTAGAGTCATTCTGAAAGGTTACAGGATTCTAAAAAAAAAAAAGAAAAAAAAGAAAAAACCAAAAAAGTGTGTTTGTGGGAAGAGTGAATAAATACCCTCCTGGGCACTCCAGGAGCCATCCCGGGATTGGCAAAGATCCCAATTTTAGAATGCTGAAATTTTGGCTCCTCAGTATCCCTCAGAAATGATGTAGTGAATTAAAGCAAAACCTTCTGAAAAACTCAGTTTTTAGCATTTTTGTCAACGCAAGCAGCATTTTCCCATGAAAGGGAAGGTTTTCTCTCAGGCCAGCCCGTTTTTCCTGCAGGAGAATTTTCTCCATCCAAAAAGCTGCCTGTGGCCTCACTGGTGCAGGTGCTCTGAGCTGCTGCCACCATGTGAGAGGGTTCATCTCCAAGACAAGTGAAGATTAAAAAAAATTTTTTTTAAATAAAAAAATCCTTACAGATGCTCCTGTCCCTATTTGATCTCAGCAGTTCCTTGCTGGGGTGTGCCCTGCTTGTCCCCCTGCTCCAGAGCAGCTGCTCCATTCAAGGTCCCAAATCCAGGTGGGTTTTTTGGAGAGTTTGCCAAACCTGTACCTCTACACCTCCTCCATTTCTCCCTTCCACAAACAACCAAAATTTTGGCATGATTTTCACCCTAAACCGCCTGAATGAGCCCAAACCGGGCACTGCAGATGGGCACACCATGCCCCAAAGCCCCGGCACGGGGAATTCTGCACCCGGGCGGGAATTTGGTTGGGATGGAGATGCTGAGCGTGGCTGGGGGCCGCAGCCCCATCTCGCTGGGGCCGGGCAGGGCTCCTCGGAGGGCACAGCATCCCTGGCACTGCCAGCCCGGGCTGCGCCAAGGGCAGGAGGTTGCGGCGCTCGCCCCGCGCCTCGGGCCGCGGTTTTTATTCCGTTGTGGGTGGGATTTTCCAGCGCTGGCTGTTGGGCCCCGTTCCGCTCCAGCTGCAGCTTTATTCTCCATTTCAAAGGCGGCGCAGGCAGACGGCTTCAACGCCACTGCCATTTCGGGCGTGCCAAAAGCGGGGGCACCGCCACCTCCCCGGGACCCCCGAGCGCCCTGACCCAGGGGAGGCACGGCGGAGCCCCCTGTGCCCTGCACTGCTCGGATATTTTTAGAGCCTGGATTGAGGCTCTTTCCTCACTTCCTTATTTTGTTTAAAAAAAAATAATAATAATAAAAGATGGTTTTAGCCCTAGGCCAAAAGTCCTAATAAATTTGAGGAGGGGGGTGAGACAGGACAGCAAAATCTGGCCTGAGAAATCCTGAACAAACAAACCCACCGTCCTTTTTCCCCTCTCCTGCAAGTGCTTCAGCTTTTTCTACAAATTAATTTTATTCTTTGTTTTTATATAGGCATATATATTAACAGCCTGTCTGTATGGGGATGTGTGTGTAGCTGTTGGCAGACATGCGGAGTTTCCACTCGGCCTTAATGCCAAATTAAAGCTTTATAACTTCAGTAGCTCCTTTTACCAGGGTATTAATAACCACCTCAGACACTGTGGTGCAGTTTATTAATCATTTGTTCGTCCAGGGGTGACTCGTGCTGCACCACAGGCTCAGGGCATGGCCACGGGCAGTGGCAGCCCCTGGGAGGGGATTTGGGCCAGGAGAGGGGAGCAGGATGCTCTGCAGGGCAGCTTTCTGTAAACTGGCTAAAGAATTATCACCTGCACTCAGAGATGCTGGCTCAGGTGCTGGGTGATGCCCTGCTGCCAGGACGGGGGTGCCAGCGGGCACTGGGCAGGTACCTGTGCTCAGGATGGCTCAGAGGGGATGTCTGCATCTCACCATGCAGTGGAGACCCCCAAACCAGCCCCGTGCCCTGCATATCCACCCAGATTCCCCAAAAGCAGGTGGGGCACAGGAGGTGCAGCCCCAGCACTCGGCCCTGTGCAATGATGGAATACAGAAGGAGGAGGAACCACAAGTCAGAGAGAGGACCTGGGGCCATTCCCAGCCTGGGACCCTCCTGTTCAATGCCCAGACCCTGCCCCATAACCCTCACCATGGGTTGTGCTTCCCCAAAGCTGTTAATGACCCAGAAAAGGGCTTTTTTATCCCCCTCACTTATGTTTCCCACTCCCTTGAGGGCAGAGTCCTGAGCTGTCCATCCCCTGAAGCAGCCCTTGTCATCCTGATGGATCCACCACCATTCCCTGGGTAGGAAATGCTCCCTCCACTTCCATCCACTTCCTTGTGCCAGCCCTGGTCACTTCAGCCTAATTCCATCAAACCCCACAGAGGGTTTGGTGCCCCACACCAGCAGCCTGCTCGTGTCCCCGTGGAATTGTCACTGCTGTTGTTGTTCCTTTGGCTTATTGGACTGACCCGGCCTTGCCTTAAGAAATGTGTTTGTTTTTTTGCTCTGGGAGCAACAATCTCAAGATCTCCAGCGGGGACACAGCCTCTCCAAAGCACAGCCAGGCATCCTCCAGGGCTGCCAGACAGAGCAAACTTTATCTGCCATCCCGGGCTTCTCCTAAAGCCTCTCAGGGGACTTAGAATTTTGAAAGTGAAGGCTAAGGTCAATCATGCATACTGTTTTCCTAAACTGAGTGCTCTGGTGTGGCTGTCTGTGCAGGAAAAAAAAATCTATATAAAAATAAAAGACAAGAACCCCCAAACTCCTGAGCAGTTTGGAGAGAGCAATACATCGGCACTGGAAGACTCAAGGTGTCTGAATATTTATACTCCAGTTGGCAGTTACAAAAAAAGTCTTCTTCCCTCCTTCCTACCCACCCCCTCCCCTTTTTTAATCTCGGTACAGGCATGTTAGACGTCCTCAGTCAAAGATCTCCTTTGAACTGTGCATGTGAAATGTTTACAGTTTTACATTTCATATTTCAGCGGGGTGGAGGGGACAGGCACAACAGTCACACACTGTGAATGCTGGAGAGGTAGGAAGGCAGAGGCCAAGGGGGAGGAGGTTTGCCTGCAGTGGGAGGGGAACCAAAGAGCATCTCCACGCTGCAATTGGAAAATTTTAAGACTCCTTGAAAAAAATACAGAAAAATAATCCCTGGCGGTGTGTAGGGTTTGCAGGTGCATGGCAGCGCAGCAGCCCCTCACGTGGGACAGGGGCCAGGAGGGCTGGAGTGAACCATCAACCACCCAGGGCCCAGCGGGCTGGGCTGAGGCTGCCATCCCACCCAGGACCCTGAGCTGGGCTGCTGGAACGCCAGCGGGGTGCTGGGATCCCCAGGGAGACGCTGCCTCTCCCCGCTGGCCCCACGGCACAGCATCATCCGAGGGGATGTGCGATCAGCTGCAGGGAGAAGTGGTAAAAGCTGGGATGTGTTCCCAGAGGTGAGGGAACTGGCACTGCCCGAGGAGGGCACAGAGCTGCCAGTCCCTGGGACCGTGTCCGTCTGTCCTGCCAGCACGCAGGGAGGGATGGATGCTGGCAGGCAGCAGGTAAGGGCACTGCTCCACTGAGAGCAGGAGCTCGGGACAAGCTCCTCTGTCTGGAGGGCTCTGAGATGGACTGACGGACCAGAGGTGGGGACTGGCAGGGACGTTATCTACCCAAACCCAGAGGAGTGCTGGGCACAGCAACACGCGGGCAGCCTGGCCTGTGGAGCGCAGATGTGAGTGTGCGCCAGGAGCCTCCCCATGGTTATTTAGATTTATGTTGCCAGCTCTCCTCTTGAAAGCTTCCCTAGCCCTAAGCTGACTCCAGAGCCAGCCAGGTCCACTGGCAGACGCCCTGCAGGCCCAGCAGCCAGCTCTCTAAATCCTTCCTTCCCCACAGACTAAACTTTGTGGGGTAATTCAGTACAAGGAACGAGCCAGCGAGCCCAACCCATGACACAATGTTATCCCACCAAGAAAAGACAGATGGGAGAAGAGCCCTTCCCAGCCTGTGACAGTCACCTGGCAAGGGTGGCTGTCCCTCAAAAGGGCAAAAGTTTTGGGGCAATGTGTGCCCCATCTTTGGGGTGTCACCTGCCACACACACCTGATGCTTTTGAGAAATATCCTGGTAACACACGTCCCAGACACACAGAGCGGGTTCAAAGAGCTCAGTGACAGTCAGAAACCCAGGAGACAGCAGGATCTGAGGGAAGGCACGTGTTGTACCTGCCATCAGTGATGCCCATGAGTTCAGCCTCACCCAAAAGGGACCACCAGCACCAGAGTCCTCGCAGCCCCACACACACCAGCCTTTGCCTCTCTGCAGACAGCTCCCCCTGCCCAGCCCACAGAACCCCCAAAGTGCAGCCCCAGCGTCAATTCCCCAGCAGAGCCCCCCTGGAGGAGCCAGCACTGTCCCAGGCAATGAACCCCAGCTCAGCACTGAGCTCACCTCTCTCCACCCCCACTCCACCCCTCTCCTTCCCTGAAGGGATCTGTCAAGTCTCTGCACGATGGAATTTCACTTTGCTATTTTAATGCAATTCTGGCTCAGGCTTAAATGGAACTGGAAACCAAAAGGCCTTAATAAATAAATATTATGATAAGAAATGAAAGCAATGCATACACTCAAGATAATTTGAGGGGGGATAAAAACCTAAGCATTCCTTTCTGTGCCTAAATCATAAAGCTTTATGTGAAGCTGGACGCCTTCTCACCAAACCTTTGCCCTGGAAAAATCTCTCCTGCTTGCCCAGGCTGCCCTCCGGAGACGTCGCCCATTGTTTTAGAAACACTTTGAGCCAGATAAGACAATAGCCTTGAAATTCCTTCTAACTTTGTCGGTGACAGGGCTGGGGCGACCATGCGCGTGGCTGGAATCCTCCTACAAGAGATCTTTCATTATAGCCTGCGCTCCGAGATTTCATTCACTCGCTGCTCAATCTCACCGTCCGCACAAACGCCGCAGCTGCCACAGCCACAGAAACCTCGCATGCCGTGCAAAGAAAAGGAGAAAAAAACCCCGGCAGATTGTCCAGATAGTGGTGAATGAAGGAGAAAACCCCCTTTGAGGCAGCCAACGGGACCATGTATAGGGCTGTGTGTGCTCCGCGCGCTCCCGCGCGTCTATAGAGCTAAAAAATCCGAGCTAAATATAGAGGTGCTATAGAAAAGGGAAGGTATAGATAGAGCGTACATAAAGCTCCGTGTGTGCGTCTGGGAAGGGGAGGCTCTGCCTCAGTACGGGAGCTGTGAAACAGAAAAGCCCGAAGTTGATAAGGATGGGACATAGCTCTCCTTCCACGAGATAGGGAAAGAGCTCCCTTCATTTTCAGGCTTAGCTGTGCTCAGCTACCTGAACTTTCCTGCTGCCCAGCATCTGAGGTTCCCCCGTGCCCCATGTGCAGCCCCCGAGCACAGACGCAGCCTCCGGGCTCTGCCACCCCTGCCCTCCAGCCCAGCCCCTCGCCCACCCTGCTGCCCCATCTGCCAGACACCAAACCAGCAGAGCCCCCCAAGCCTCCCCAGACAGCCACATTTCGCCTGTGATGGATGCAGACTTGTTCGCCCACCCTAATTTTCTGCCCCTGCACCCCCTGCCTTGAGATAAAAGAGTCCAAACCCAAACAACTAAAGTCTAAGGAACGCAACTCATTAAAGAGTTCACAAACCCAAGCCCAGTTCCAAGGCAGTAGGCGAGAATATCTGCAAGCGACATTTAAAATCCCCTCCACTGTTTGTTGTTGCTGCTGCTGCCTTCTCCAGGCTGCACTCAAACCCCAGCTCTAACGAGGAGATCCGGCTGCCCAATCCACACATCAAACAGCAAACCTTCGAGCAGGGAAGACTTTCTCTTACCTTGACTGGCTTTATTCGCCAGCGTGCTTCCAGAGTGGAGGAGAAAGAAAAGGATGGAAAATCCAGCAATCTGCAAAGCTCCCATGGCAATCCCAGTCTGCAGGGAGGAGCGGGGGCAAGAAGGGGGATTTCTAGTGCTTTAAAGGAAACAAGGGGCTGAGCATGCGAAGGGAAATCAAAGGGAGGAAGGGGCTCTCTCCTTGCCGTGTGTGAGACAGAGGGAGGGAAGGGAGCTGAACTGATGGAAAAAGCTGCTCTGGGTTCAGTTTGGGGCTCTTGGTGCTGCTGAAGAGGAGAGAGCGAGGGAGGGAGACCCAGGGCAGTTGGAGGAAAGTGGACTCTATCGCCCTCTCTCTGGCGGCTGCTCTGATCCCTTGTCCTCCGTTGTTTTTTTTTTTTTTTCCCCTTAAATAATCCCAGCCAATTCCAGTTTTGCAAGAGCAGCAGCAGCAGCAGGAGCAGGAGCAGCAGTGCTGGAGGGGGGAAGCAGGCGCCTTGCCCTGGTGCTGGGGACCTGGGAAAGGGGAGTGGAAAGGAGAGCCCCATCCAAGCAACGCCCTTTTTCTCTCTCCCAGCCTTTCTTTCTTTCTTTCTATTTGGCTTTGGTTACTCCTTCACGGCTCCCCCCCTCGCACCCCCAAGGCTGGGCTTTGCCTGCAGGAATTTACAGTCTGCGCTGGAGGAGAAGGGCCAGTAGCCATGGAGACTGCTTCCCTGGGAGCAGGGAGGTCAGGCGGAGACCATGGGCGATCAATGCATCAATGCAAAGCCCCCCGCAACCCCCAGACCCAGCCCGCACCTCGCAGCCCCTCGGCCAGCCCAGGGCTTGGCGTGGTGGCAAGGGGAGGGGGGCCAGGGGGAGGCGTCCGCCATGGGAAAAGGCAAGGGGTGGGAAAGAAAAGGACAAGGGGAAAAAAAAAAAGATATAATTAAAAAACCCGAGAGTTTGCAGATGGCACGACCCGGCTGGGCTTGGTGGCTTTTGGAGAGTTTCGGGGTGCTGGGCAGGGGGAAACAGGGCCGGAGAGCAGCTCTGCTGGCTGCCCTGGGAGGTGGAAGGAGGGTTGGGAATAAGGGTGGAGGGGGAAGAAAAAGACCTTTCTGAAATGTTCAGGGATTTTTTGTTTGCTTGCGGGACCTTGCACAGCCCAGCCCCCGGAGCTGGGGGCACCCCAGGGAGGAGGGGGACCCCTGCCCCACCCCGTGGCCATCCTGGTGCTGGGAGCTGCTGGCACCATCTCCCTTCTGGGTGTTCCTGCTCCCTGAGCCGGGAGAGGCACTGCCAGCCAGGAAACTGCAGCGGGAGATGAAGGCTGGAGCCAGGAGCGGGATGGGGAGGAAGGTGTGCAGTGATTCCACCTGCCCAGGGACAGGGGTCTGACAGCCCCAGTGGTCATTGTGCCCATGGGCCCCCTCCCAGCCCACTGTGCTGCCCCTACACCCTCCCCAACCCCTTTTTGTCCTAATATCCCCTAAAGATACGACAAAGGGGGCTGGAGGCAGTGGGAAATGTCCAGCTAAGCCAAGCACCCACGGCACAGAGGAGGGACTGCAGCTGCACAGGAGGATGCTGAGGAGTCCCTGGGTCTTTCCCTACAAAGTCACCCCCTCCCTGGGCTGCCCTCATGGCACAGGGACCTTCCCTTGGGGAGGGGGTTTGCAGGAGCACACCAGTAACCCAAACCCATCCCTGGCACAGCCAGGCTCCGCGGCAGCTGGTAAGGGGAAAAGGTTCACAAATGATCCTTAAAGCTGTAAAAATATGTTGTACACGAAATATGAATGTGGAGGTGTTGTCCTTAGGCTGTGCTGGGAGAGGACCATGCCCCACCAGTGGGTATGTGCCATCCCACTGGGCACTGCTGCTGGGGGAAGCCAGCTCCAGTCTGTGCCAGCAGCTCCTGGGTACAAGAGCCCCTCCCTTGAGGTGGGACAAGGCTCTGGGCATCTTCACATCCTGATCTGAAGGCATCACCAGTGGGGTGCCACCACCCTCCTGTGCGTATCACACCAGCAGCTGTGCCACTGCTTTTCTTCCTGGGCTGGAATTTGCTGCAGAAACACAAGTCCCTTATGGCAGAGACTCCTAAGAGCAGAGTTAAAATGGAAACTCTGCTCTGGGTTACGCCGGCAGATCTCTGTGCCCGGCCACCGCACCTCGCACCCCGTCCTGTGATCCTTTATCATCATAACCAGAGGAAAACTAAACAGTCCTCCTTGTTTCCCCTCTAACCTATCTTCTAAATCTGGAGACCGATCTCACGGCACGAGGGACAAGACCTTCAGCAATGTTGATTTATAACTGAGCTTCTAAATTGCAGGTTTACGCATTAGTATAAACACCCATAAACCAGCCCTAAATACACAGGGCCGTGTGTAATTAAAACGCCAAAACACCGAGCAGCCACGTGACAGCACGGGGGAAATGAACCAGCTCCTCAAACTCCTCACTCGTGCCCAGACTGCCTCCCTGGGGACACAACTCTGGCCAAGCACTCCCAGTTAAACCAGTGCCTTGCTGGGAGGGGGGTCATGGCACAGGAGCCAAGGGGCTGACCCCCATGTCTCGCTCCTCCAACGGGGTTATGAAGCACCACAGCGAAGCAGTGGGGTTGGAGCGAACTGCTGATGTCCAGGAATTCCCAGAAAAGCTGCGTAATCTTCCCAAAGCATTGCTGAGTCCAGCAATTGATGCTGCCCGGCAGAGTGGCCAAAGGGGCAGAGGTGGTGCCAGGGCTGTGCGTGCTTTGGTGCCCCTCCAAGCACAGGGGAAAGCCGGGCAGATGGGGATTCCTGACATCACCCAGGGAGTGCCACGAGTCACACTGACATCACCTGCAGGGCAGCCCAGCGCTTTGGCCCACAGGGCTGGCGCGGATCCGTGCCCAGGAGCTGATTCCAAACCCTTCACAGGCATCGCCAGCCCGAGCCTTGTGTGTGTGTGTGTGGTGGGGAAGGAGGTGGCAGCACTCTCCTCCCCGCTGCCTCCACTCCCCGTTGTGCACTTCTGGGCAAAATCCATTTGCTTTGGCTTCATGTAGGGCCAGAAGATTCGGCCCATTGTGCTGCGGCGCTGAAGAGCCGGCGAGGAATTGTCAGCCATGCTGAAACGGTTACATGGGGAGTCATGAAAATTTACTGCACCACTCTCCGCTCCCTCGCCAAGAAATAAAAGCAAAAGATCACAACAGGCATTTTTTTAATTTGAAGCAAAATTAAAAAAAGAACGGATCTGCGCTCAGAAAACAACAACCACATCCACAGATCAAAGCAGCTGTTCTCCTCTCATTCGGGGTTTTAAGAGGTTTCTGCAGCTACAGAGATGTTTACACAGGGAGAGAGATACATACATTGTGCTGTCTTGATGCTGCCTCTCCCCCCTTCATCTGGCAAAACATTCCCTGGGAGGCGATATGAGGTCATTCCTAGCCCCTGCCTTGTTTTCCTCAAGCTGCAAGGCTGCGGGGCAAGAGGCAATTCAGTTCCCATTAGCGCACACACACATTTGCGCTTGGAACCCTCCCATGCACATTTTGCCTGGGGGGGAGCTCGGGATGGACGGGGAACCAGCTTGCTCCCAGAGGGAATCCCGGCAGCCCAACTGGATGGACGGGGAACCAGCTTGTTCCCAGAGGGAATCCCAGCAGCCCAGCTGCCCTGAGGGCCAGCGGCTTTGGCCGAGCCCCTGGGAAGGGACACGGAGCCGGGAGCTGGGCTGGCATCTTCTGCAGAGCGGCCGTAATGGTTCTGTGGCTTCCACCGCTTTTACGACGAGAGGGGCTGACCGGCTCTGGGGAGCACTAATGGGCTGTAAAAGGCTCCTTCCCCTCTGCCTCCTTGGCTCCAGCCCAATTCCAGCGGCGCTGAGCCCCTCTCCGGTGCCTGCGCAGGGACGGGGCCGTGGGAACGCGCCGGGGCAGCTCTGCGGGCACCTCCTGGCATCGGCACCTCGGTCCGGCTGCTCCGTGGGCAGCAGAGGGGCTCTGGCCGTGAGCCAGCCTGCGCTGTCTGCGCAATCCTCCGAGAGGATTCTCCCCACCTCTAGCGCGGATTTAATGCCATGTGCTAGGAGCGAGCCGCATCTTCGGCTGCGTGTGCTTGTGTGATGCCGAGCCAAAAGCAGCTTCTGAGGCTGCACAAGAAGCTGCTGAGAAGCAAAAGTCCCCGAGGCCCTTAGGGCTTGCAGAAGCAGCTATTGAACCAGGCAGGGATGCTGCAGGCAGAAGAGTGAAGCAGATTTGCCTTTCCCTCCTGTCCATGAGAACCAGAATGATGCCAGTCCAGGGCAGGACCCCCCCATCTCTGCTGCACCCAGCAGTTGGGGGGATGGATGCTGGTACCACATCCCCACCCTGAACACTGGAAGGTGCTGGCTCAAGAAAACAGCAGCCCAGACATTTCAATGCCCCAGCGAGGGCTGTGGTCTACAACTTGGAACAGAATAGACTATTTTTAAAAGCCGAGAGGAAAACACAGCATTCCCAGTAACACGCCAACAGCCCAGGCTCACGCGGCTCAGCCAGTCCCCAACGCTCATCCCTCATTTCCCCAGCCTACAGCTTGATCCAGATGCCTCCAAGGTGGGTAAAAAAGCACCAGGTCCCGCTAAATGACTGCCTGGCACCCTGTGACACCTTTTTTCCAGAGTTATGGGCTTCCCAAAACGCTGCCTGCGACAGGCCTTGTTTGTAATTCCCCGTTTGCAGCAGGAGAAGGTGACACACGCTGAGGTGAAGTGACTTACCCCGGCGTCACCGGCAAGGCCCATGGCAAGGCCAGGAATAGCCCCGTTCCCAGTTAACCACTAACCACACTTATCCCAGAATAAGGGTCCCTTTTTCCAGCTGAATTTATAACAGCTTTCCAAGTGACATAAGGGCTTACAGAAATAGGCAGGCTTTTATTCCAGAATAATTACTGGGAGATCGGGCTGGAGCGTGTATAATTACACTGCCGGTGAGTGGGACCCTGTGCCACTGGAACACAGCTTTTATCTCATCCTACTTTTCCACGAGCACATGTACGTCAGCTGGGAGATCGTCAGGATGTGGGTGGAGAAGGAAGGGGCTTTGGGAAGAAAGGAAAGTGATGTATCACTCCCTACAGCTCTGTTAATCACATTTCCCATAGAAGATGATAAAAGGTCTTCGGCTACTGAAGTCAAAAGGAGTCTTTGGGGCTGTGCTGGGTCACACCCCAGATGGACTCAGCGACGCTCAGTGCATCTGCTTTGAGTCAGACACAGCTTTGGAGCAGGTGGGGTTGGTAAAATACATTTTATGTCCCACACTGGTAAAATCAAGCTCAGAGTCCAGGTCGAGGCCCGACCACATTTCTGACAAAAGCTGTGGGAACACATCGTAGGAAAGCATCCTTTGAAAGTAACCCCATCATTCATCAGGTGCTGATGTGTCTGTGCATCGGCAAGAACGGTGACTCAAAGAACAGGACTGGGGGGGCTCTGGGGCTGCTCTGCTGCCCACAGCCATGACAAGGCAGGGGTTAACTGTGACACCACAGGAACTCCAGGACCCAGACACACATGTTTAAAAGTAGCACTTCTCTCCTTAAAATAGTTTATGGATCTTACTTGGGGATAAATCCAACACCCTGGAGCAGAAGGAGACCTATTAATTCCTGAGTTTTTTCACGCCGTAGTAAAGCAGCGGTTTTATTTGCCCGCCTTGCGTAAGATGTCAGTCATTTTCCCACTTGCATTTCCATCTACAATTTAACAAGGCAGCAGTTTATTTCCAGAAGCCCCGGCCAGACCCCAGCCAACTGCGTCAATATTTTGTTGCTTACACAAATGCCACCATTAAAGTCAATACTGAGTTCCGGGGGAGGCTTTTTTCCCCTTTCTTTTTTGTTAGATGATATATGCAGAGCTCTGGAAATATGGGAGGGTGAGAGCAGCCTCCCTGAGTCTGTACCTGGTGCAGAGGCACGGGCACTGCTCAGGGCACTGACCTGACCAAAGGCATTTGCTAATTGATTCATTCTTCCAAGAGACTTAACTGCCTCTTGCCTTTGGAAACCAAGGCAAAACCCGAGCCAAAAGTCAGAAAACTTAGAGAGACCCTTATTGAGTGCAGAACACTCCAGAGGAGGGAGCTGCCTGGTGCCAGCTGCGGAGCGGACAGGGGCAGGCGTCCAACCCAAAGCGGCCCCTTTGCAATCCTGCACAGCTCCCCGGTGCCACTTTTGGGATGGGGAGAGAGGCAGAGCTGGGCTGTGCCAGGGGCTCCCCGCCTTCCTCAGCCTCCTGCTTTGGGGGGTCCTCCTGCTTTGGGGTGTCCTTGCTGTGCTGCAGCAGGTCACCGTGGGCTGACCATGGCTGCTGGCTCGTTTGCGGGATGCTCCTGCAGCCCTCGCCGTCCTGTTGCCTTTGGCACGCTCTCCCAAAAACCCTCAGAGGTTTTCTGGTCCAGCATGAGCTCATCCCTCTGCCACAGCCTCCCCGTGCATGGGGCTCTCAGGGCACCCCCAGCACCTCCCTGAATCCACACCGCAAAACTGGGGGGTTTTAACCCTACACATGGCTAAAACATCTGATAAAATCCCAAAGGGAACAAGGAGAGCCCAAAGAACAAGGGGCTGACAGCCCAACCAGCTGGGGAAGCCCTGCAGGATCTCCCTCCTAATTCCTGCATCAGACCACTTCTGCATGAGAACAGAGCGGCCTTAGTGTGTCAACAAGCCCTAAACGCCCGAGGGCAGCTGGAAGTGAGATGACATTATTTTTTTTTTATTTAAAACGGACTTCTTAACCTACAGGAAAGTAAATGTTCTTCTAGGATGGCCAAGAAAACCACACTGGGATTTTCCAAATGGGCATGACTGACTGTTTATGAGCAGAGGCTTCCAAAGGCAGGAATAAATGGCTTGCTCTCAGCAGGTTTTCCTTTCTATATTTACCCTCACCTGAAATGAACATTATTGCACACTGCAACACTTATTCCCTCTGATCAGGGGAGCGGGTGAAGAACCGACCAGCCGCAACATGTCAAACAAATTGTTAATCTGGTGTTTGCACGGGCAGGGGGAGGAGGGAGTCCCCTGGGTTTGGGGCAGGCCCCAGGTCCTGCTGACAACTCCCACCCCAGCTCTGCAGGAATGCTTGGCCTGCCTGCTGCTGCTCCTGGCTGCTGGGAGCTGGAGCTGGGCCCTTCAAGGAGCTGATCCATCGGTCCCCGAGAGGTTTCCAGCCCTGTGGCACCCAAGCAATCCTGATCACAGGCAGCTGGTGGGAGGAGGTGGCATCTGGTGCAGGGACCTGCCCAAGGCTGCACGAGAAGACTTCTGAAGAGCAAGAAGTGCACTCAGATGGCAGCTGAAGGTTCAAGCATTAGATAACCCTCTCCAAAGCACTGGGCTTTGCCATCCATCTCCACAAGTTCCAGGTTCCTCTGGCTGTTTCTCTGGCTGTTCTCAAGGTGGGAAGTCCCTGTGGATGCAAAGGGGTGGTGCCTCTTAGGGACAGGTCCCCTGCAGGCACAAACCATCCTGCTGTTGCCCAGCTTGGCCATACGAGACCTAGAAATGTCCTTGATAAGGGGCTGGGGGCTGAGCCATTGTGAACCAAACCTCACCATGAGGCTGATCACTCAGCTGTAAAATCTCTCCTAATCCCAGCCCTGGGGAAAGGAGAGGACAGGGAGATCACCTGCCTCTGCAGGACGTCGCCCACATCACATGGCTCCCCGGGTCACGCTCACACCCACCAGCACCACCCTCAAATCTGGGCTTGACCTCCAATTTACCTTGAAGCTCACTAACTAATTGTGCCAGCTGGAAAAGGGGTTCCCATCGCCCCAGGAAGCACAGGGGGATTAATCCTCCCTGGCAGTGGGGGAAGGTGATCACTCATTAGTGTCTGGGGCTGCCAGGGGCACTTGGGTGTGGGCAGCAGGGATGAAACAGCCTTGCTCTGCTCACAAGGCTTCCATGTACTCATGCCAGACAGGACCTGGCTTCTTTTTCCCAGCTCAAACTTTTTACTCTTGGAAAAGTCTGTCCTTGTCAGAATAGCTGAGCAAACCCTTCCCCAGGCAGCCATTCCAAGAGAATTTGTGTTAATACAGATTAACGAACATAAAGCAATCTAGATAAACCGCATAAGCCAAAAACACCTTTGAACTTTTTTTTTTTTTTTTGGATCACAATTCCTCCCCGAGCGCTGTGTGTGGTTTGGGCCTCCCTGTACCTTCAGCTTCCCCAGCTCTCCATCAAGCCACAATTTAGTCAAGTCAGCAAATACAAAGATTATCCAGAGCCAGGGGCACCAGCAGCAACCCAGTGCTTTGCACGGGAGCCCAAACCCAGTTTTGGGTGTGGGGGTGTCCAACGGGGTGAGATGGCATGAAAAGCCCCTCCCCAGCTCCAAGAACAACTCCCAGTCACAATGCTTGGGCCGTGGCCAGGCTGCCTGTGTGACCATGAACCAAACCCCTCCAAGCCTCAGTTTACCCAGCACCAACCCGTCCCTGAACACACAGATGACAGATTGGTCTGGAACACCCTGAGACCCACAGGAGGCTGGGCAGGACAAGGGCTGGTTTGCTCCCCTGGCTGCTCCCTGTAGCTCAGACACAAGGGCTGGTTTGCTTCCCTGGCTGCTCCCTGTAGCTCAGACGTCCTCTGTGACTGAGGTGGCAAAGCCAGCTCGTGCAGATGGGATGTCTCACAGGAAAGGTCATGCACCACCTGAGGAGTAGGGAACTGACAGATACCACAGCTGCTGGTGGGGCATTGGTGTGTTCTGGGCACAAACACACCTTGCACGCCCCTGCCAGAGCAGCACTGCTGCAGGCACTCACTCCTCCAGAGGATTCCCAAACAAAACCAGGGACTATGGCAAACCCGGCGCCAAGACATCCTCTCTCCTGGACAAGGTGTAAAATACCCTTTTTGGGACACTGGGAGCTCCTCAGGGTCCTGGTGTCTGCCCACGTATTTGCACCAGCATCCAGCACGGGAACAATCCAAACCTTGTCTGGCGCCCAGGAGCTCCTGCAAAAATAGCTTTCCTGGCGGACTGGGCAGAGGAAAACTCCAGTGTTCCCCTGCTCTCCTCTCCACGCCCTCCCAAAACACCTGCTAACACTTTCTGCCCTCCACCCTCATTGCCTTCCCCCTGTAAGGCCGATTTCCAACAGCCACGGATGCAGCTCCAAATTGCCTCCCGTTTTGGAAGTGAGGGCTGTGAGACTGTGACACGGCCAGGGCTCTGCCTCTGCTGTTGGGATGGGGTTTGGTGTTTCACAGAGAGCCTCTGCGGCTGCTCAGCTCGCAGCTCACAGCTCGGGGCACTGTGCCTCCCTCCCAGGTGATTTGGACCGGGACACACCAGGAAGTTTGCTTTCACCTCCTCTGTCGGCGCGTGGGCGCGCAAACAGTGACCGGCTTCTCCGCTGCTCCCGCTCCTTTAAATGGGGACTTTCATATTCATCAGGCTTGGAAAAACATTGCCATCTCTTAAACAAAAAACCCATTTCCCCTTCCACGGGGAAGGTATTTCTGTTTGCACTGGCAGGCTCTCCCCCTCGCCGCGCCCAGCACGGTCGTGACGGTGGGGCTGCAAAAGTGTGGCCATTCCACAGGTGAGGAAGGCCCGGCCACGGAGCTCTCTCTGCTCCTGCCAGGAAAATGGGAGCCTTCCTGGAAAGCTGAGCCCTCTGCACCAGGCTGGGCTTAATTCCTTAGGGAACTTGCTTCAAGCAGGGCAGAGGAGACCTGTGTGGGCTCTCCTCAGTGATGAGGCAGATTCACGGCCCAAATGGTCCTTTTCCAACGGGATCACCAGGGTTACAAATTTCTGACGTGATAAAAGGGCAAATCGGAAATCTCCCTATGGAGTTTGCTGCCTAACACTCCAAGTGCTCACCCTGAAAGACTCAAAATCCCAATTTCCTCGGTTGGGATTTCAGCTAGATGGCTCGGCTAAAATATAAATGAGATTAATCTAATCAGAGAGATGGATGGAGCACATTATAACAGTAGATTAAAAGAACCCACCCAGACCAATTACCAGCGTTCCTGAAGTCCTCTGCCTTTGTGGGAAGTTAAACCCACTCAGGAATTAGATTGCCTTGCAGAAATCGGCAGGAAATGCATTAAAAATGCATTCCTCTATTGCAATCCTTCATGTCACCAGTCACATGGGAAAGGAAATTAATGCAAGGGAAATGCATATATATTTAAATACAATTTCCTCCTCTGAGATCAGGATTTATGGGATGGAAGCAACGGGCCCTGCTCTGAAACAGAGACAAGAGCAAAGTGCAGTGCCCTCAGGAGCTGTGCTGTTCTACTCTCTATAAACGCTATTTCCCCATCCTCAGCTTCCTCACACGAAGCTAAGGATCAGAAACGGGCAGGAGTTGGGTCTGGCACTGCACAAAAATGCACAGGGAGCACTAAGAGAAATTCCCTGTCCCTGCCCTGTGGCCCCGAGGGCTCTGTAATGCCTCTGTCATGGATGTCACGGATGCTGAGGAAATAAATTAAGAGTGGGGAAAAAATGCTGGGAGGGAGAAAAAAAGCAAATTGTTTATTGGCACACAAGGAGCATCATCTCAGCGTTTGTGGGTTTGCCCTTCGGAAGGTTTAACCCCAATCCCAGAGAAGTGCGGGAGAGGTTACAGCAGGTGACCGGAGTCAAGCCACCGGAAAGGACAAGGGACAAACTCAGAGGAACGAGGGAGCAGGAAGGATGCTCCGGGGACGAGGGAGGAGGAAGGATGCTCCGGGGACGAGGGAGCAGGAAGGATGCTCCGGGGACGAGGGAGCAGGAAGGATGCTGCGGGAACGAAGGAGCAGGAAGGATGCTGCGGGAACGAGGGAGCAGGAAGGATGCTGCGGTGGCTGCACGGCCGGCAGCGCTCCCTGCAGCTCCCGCTGCCTCTCCCCGACAGCTCCGGGGCCGCCCCTTCAGCCGAGCCCCGGGATGGCAGGGCCGGGATGCGATGGCAGGGCCGGGATGGCCGGGATGCGATGCCAGACCCCGGGCTGCCCCCGGGTCCCGCCGCCGCAGCCGCCTCTCACGCCTCACACCGGGCCCCCCTTCGCTCCCCCTCCTCTGCCCGTAATGGGAGCGCCCCGCCGCGCCGCCTCAACACAGCGCCTGGCGCGGCCCATTGGCGGAGCAGGGGAGTCCCGGCCCGCCCGGCCCGAAGGCGGCTTTGAGGATGGTGGGCGCGGGACCCCGGGGCTGGGGCAGTGCCCGGTGTTCACTCGCTCCGTGCCCGCTGTCCGTTCGCTCCGTGCCCGCTGTCCGTTCTCTCCGTGCCCGCTGTTCATTCCCTCCGTGCCCGCTGTCCGTTCTCTCCGTGCCCGGTGTTCACTCGCTCCGTGCCCGCTGTCCGTTCTCTCCGTGCCCGGTGTCCGTTCGCTCCGTGCCCGCTGTTCATTCCCTCCGTGCCCGCTGTCCATTCCCTCCGTGCCCGCTGTCCGTTCTCTCCGTGCCCGCTGTCCGTTCTCTCCGTGCCCGCTGTCCGTTCCCTCCGTGCCCGCTGTCCGTTCTCTCCGTGCCCGCTGTCCGTTCTCTCCGTGCCCGCTGTCCGTTCTCTCCGTGCCCGCTGTCCGCTCGGCGAGGCGCCGCTCCCGGCCGGCACCAGGGGTCAGCCCCGCGCCGGGGATCGCGGGCACGGGAGGGAGCCGGGTCCGCTCACAGCCGCAGCGGTGATTTGTCTGTACACAAACCTGCACGTTTTCACTCAAAAACTGCTCGGTAAATGGATTTAACCCCCTGTTCCTCTCGAGGCTGTGGTTCGCGTTCCTTCCCTTACTTTTATCTTGTTTTTCTGCAGCCAGTTCTCTCCTGGAGCCAGCTATGGGCAGTCACTGGTGACATTTCCACACTGACCAATGTGCGTGAAATTGTCATTAGAGCGACTCTGGACTGCCAGGGGTCGGCTTCTCCACACAGGTCTGCGTGTATATAAATATAAATATACAAAATATAAATATATAAAATATAAATAGAAATATACAAAATATAAATATGTAAAATATAAATATAGATATAAATACGTATCACTATATTCAGGCTTGGCTTTTCTCTGTCTCCTAGCAAAAAAATGTGTAAGAATGGGGATGGAGTTGGGTTTGGGTCTGACTGAAGAAGTACCAAGAAAATAAGACAGCTCCTGGAATAAGCAAAAAAAGTTTTCCTCCCTACAGGGCAGTGGATTCATTCCCTCCTCAGCCTTTTAATTTTCCTCCATGGACAATATTCTCAAAAAGATTTCCCAAAGGGCCTTGGTTCCATTCAGGAGGAGCTGCTGGAAGTTTGGTGTGGGTTTGGAAGTGCAATCGACGCCAGCAAGAGTTTGGGAACTCTCAGGAAGGAACTTCTCCCAGCTGCAAGCTGAATTATTTCTGATCACATTCTCCACGTCCCGGGCAGGGGTGGAATCCATTCTCCTCCAGTTTCTCAGATCTTGCCTGAGCTTGTAAAAATTCATCCAACAACTCCACTGAGGCCAGCAGGAGATGACCCTTGGCACATCAGGATCTGAATAAACCTTCAACTAGAAAAAGCAGCAGCCTTTTTTCCTCAGAAACCTGTCACTGTTTGGTGGGGAAGGCAAGGGGCTGTGGAGCTCACTGAAGTGCAGAGCAGATCAGGCCTTTTAAACTCAGTTAAAAACTCACAGATTCTGCCTGGGGCCTGTAACCTCTGCTGAGGTGTCAGTCCCAGCCAGGGCTGTGAGGGATAAAACCTCATGGTGCTTCAAACCATTAAACCAGCTCAGTGTATTTCATGTCAGCCTGAAAACCCGACTTGCCTTGTTATTAGAAATGGAACATACGGCATAAATTTAGCAATCCCCGGTGTATTTAGCATTTCACATCAGTCAGATTTTACTCGACACGAAAATCTGAACTTTAACCTGTATTTAAATGTCTGGATTTCTTGCTCTAATTTGACGTACTCAAATGTCCTAGTTCCTGGCAAGCCCCAGGTCTTTGCTGGGTAAATGTTCTGAACCATGGCTGCCCAAATGGGTACTGGTGTCACAGGAACCACTCGCTGCTGTGCTGCAAAAAAAGATTTCAGTGGCTATCCCCAGTACATGACAGCCCCCAGGAACACAGTCCTTGCAGATGTACCTTAGTGGGGGTAAAAATGAGCTTTTCTAAACCTCCATCACATGTAGAATACAGCCACAATGGCTGCAGACCCTCGCGCTGCCTTTAACAACATTTGGATATGATTTTATGCATGAATTAGACTCAAAATAATAATATTCAGTGTTTGGGTCCTTATGACTGCCTGCAGAAAAAGCAGCTTCAAGCAAAGCTCCCAAACCCCCCTGCAGGGTGAGAACTGCCCTGCTTTGACACAGACCCCCAGCAGGACTTGGGCACAACACTGGGGCCACACACAAGAGCACACACGTGTGTCTAAGGTTGTTTATTAATTCGGTCTGTTCTAAGTTGTACAATTATGAAAACAACAAAACGACTGCTGGAAGCCCAGGAATATTTACAATCTCGCCTTGTTGTAGTGAGGTCAGTCTATGTTGTTGCACAGATTGGTTATGTTTGGTACCACAAGATGTTTAAAATTCAGACAAATTTGAACAGATTAACAATTGTATATACAGGAAATAAAAGGAAATTCAAGTATCAAAATACAGACAGATTAAATAACATTTGTATTACAAATCAGCCCCACTGCCATACATCACAATTAGCAAAAATGTCCACATTGCAAACTGAACTCGACTGTCTCTGCCCTGTCAGGGAATCCCAGGTTATTCTTCTGTGGGTAAGAAAAATGTCTGAGCTGGGTTGACTTAGCGAGAACAGCACAGGTACTTTTCTTTTGGGAAACCAAATTTAAGGTAATTTCAATGAGAGATCTAAAAGGGAGACCTTTGCAACACGGCAGCGTTGTGAGCACTGTGCCAGCTCCAAAGCAGGATCTGAGCAGAGCCAGGGAAATGCTGCTGCTGCTGGAAACTTCTGAGGTGGGTGGAAGGAGCATTAAAGCATTGGCTCCACCTCAGCTGCACACAGAACGGGACGAGTTTGGGGCTTTTTGGCATCTGCTCTGTGTCTCAGCAGCCTCCTGAAGGTCCAGACTTCACTGCAGGTACAGCCTGGAAGGTGCTGCAACTTCTCTCTGGGCGGGGGGACAGGCGTGTACCCCAAAAAAGTTGCATAATTTCTTCTAAAAAAGAACAATCCCAAAGCAAGTTTAAAGTCAGTGAAACAGCTAAGGTTAGCGCTGTTTTTTTTTTTTTTTCATTTGTAAACACAAAATAAAAAAAGGATAAAGCATCTTCAATTTGAAAAAAAAATCATCCCCTCCTATAAAAGGAAAGACAAAACTTGGCAACTGTTTGCCAGCCGTGAGTGAGGGCTCAGCCCACAAACCAAAGTCTGTGAAACACAATCTGTCTTTAAAGAGAGGAACAGAGGAGCCCCAACTCCTCCCGGGCAGGTAATACAGCAGATGCAGTTGGATGCAAGGTCATGTTCAGCACCAGAAATTTGGGGCAGTTTCCTCCAGATAGCACAAAACCCTGCAGGGAGGAAGAGCCCGAATACTGCACAGTGGGTGGGTGAGGATGGCCAGGAGCCAAGGATGGCACAGCCCAGGGTCACCCCACCACACTGAACCGCCAAAACAACTGCTCTGTCTGTGAGAAAGGTGAGAAAGGGAGTGTCTGGCTAAAGAATGGATCACTAAAGACAACCACAGGTTTACACGTGGGGCTGGAATGGACCACCAGGGTCACCGAGCCCAGTGCCTGAAGATTGGAGTCTTCATCACCACGTTACCTCCAAGCCAACCTCCAAAAAAGCTCACGTGTCAGCAAGGAAAGGTGTCCCTCCTCCCAAGCAGAGGTTCAATTTGCAATCTCACCAAAGACTTGTTGCCAACACACCAAATATTTACACTTACACCAGTATGAATTGCAACATGTGCATAACAAGGAATGTTAGGTTTCTTAAATTCATTGATTCAACCCAAAATCTCCACTCCCCCTTCCCAATCCTTTACAGGTCTGTGCCCTTGGGATTATGGTTCACTTCCCTCTCAGCCTCACTGGTGAGAGAGACTAAAGGAAATCCTGACAATACAGCAGCAAGTGGAGTTAAACAGGAATTATTGGGCACAGTGTTCTCGTGCAGCAGCAGGTCCCACGGCCCTGACAGGGCCTGGCGAGATCGCGACAGACGCACTGCGCTGCATTCTGCATCTGAAGAATTCAAATCACAACCATTTTAACATTCTCCCCAGAGAGGAACAGTCTGAAAACACGTCAGTCACAGCCCAAACCACTGTGAAACGCTCTGGAATTCAGAATAAAAGCAAGCACACAACACCTTTGAGGTGGTGTCTTTGGGGACACTGGGCTCGGACGGGGCCAAGCCACCCTCAGGCTGATGTGGTTTGTCCTTGGGGATGGACTGTTTCAGTGTAATGCCCAAAATTTAACTCCTTATTTGTTCATCTTCTGAAACGGTTGCACTAATTAAATAATGAGCTAGTATCAAAAAAGTGCTAAATCACAATTGAATATACTTAAAAAAACCCCAACCCTTCAGGGCATAACTGCATTTAAAAACAAGACAGGTGCACAGAGGCTGGAGCAGGGAGCTGTCCCCAGGAATTCAGTGCGGAAATGGGAAGAAATGGGGTCCTTGCCATAGAAATGTCAAGTATTGCAACACGACAGTTCGGGGGATAAGGAAGCTTTGTACCATCGGGGATATTGGCCACAGCTGCTCTGGGGTGAAGGTTCCTTCGCAGATTCTTTTCCTCAAGTTCCTTCCATTTGCTACAAAAGCGTGGAGTGGCTCGGAGAACACGATGCAGACTTACCCTGCCAGGTTCTCACACAGGAGGAAGCGATCTCCAGGAATTTGGCGTTCTCTCCTGTTCACCCAGAGCTGAAGCAGAGTAAGTACCATCAGAAATGTGCACACCACGCCCCAGCTAAGACTTTCTATCGTGCTCCTCGCCGGATTGCAGGATTCTCAGCAAATAAAAATCTGTTGGTTTTCTTTTTTTTTCCCCACCAGAAGGCTGCAGCGCTACATTGAAACCGTGAACCGGATTTGCTCTGAGTCTCTTTGTTAAAAAAGAAATGAGTTGAAAGACGTTTTGTCTCAAACTAGGAAAGGCGACATCGCTCTTGGCCTCCGAGTGTGGAGCTTTCCTTTGCTAGGAATGGAGATGAGCAGCTTTCCTCGGCGGAGGCTGGCTCCCTGCCCCCCTGTGCTCCGGCAGCCCTCACCGAGCAGCCACGCACCCACCCGTGCCACAGGGAGATGATCTTCGTGTCAGGAGGCCACTGCGTCCCAGGTCTCTGCCCCAGCACTACATCCCGTGGTAGGAGACGGCTGCCCGGAGCTCAGCTTCGCAGAGGCAAACAGAAAGGAAGATAATGGAATGAATGTCCGAGTCACACAAAAACACGTGCTGGGAAAGGCCGGGCGAACGGCCCGGAGATGGGACACAAAATCCGTCAGGGTACGGACACAGAGCGGCAGTGGTTTGGTTTGGGAAGGGCTGCCTGTGATCCCTGCTGGGTTTGGTCACCCTAAGAAAGGCACACGCTCTCCTGACCCGGATTTAGGGGTGTGGAGGGACCTGCCCTAATAGCTGAGAGCAGGGGGAGGTGAAGGGCTCAGAGCTTCTGACATTGGGGGGACGTGTGGCAGCTCTGTGCTGAACACCTACACACAGAAACCGTTCTGCCACCCACACCAGGGAGTGAGTTTCTCCTAGAGGGACACAGAAACCTTCATGGCACTCTTAGAGCTTGGAAAAGTGCTGATGGAACCCAAACCCAACCTTCTGGAGCACCTCAGGCACAGCAGTGTTCTGCTGTCCACAAGGCCTGGGCTGGCAGGGTGGCACTGCATCCCTGGGCAGTGCTGACTCTGTGTCGGGGGACTCTATAGTTCAGCGTATGAAATGTATGAACTAGATTGAGCTTTCTTTTGTGTTTTGGTTTTTTTTTTGCTTGAAGACAACATTTTTACTTTTAGTCCTCTCACTGGGTTCCCACTGGCTGAGCCCTCAGTCTGAGGTCAGTTTGCCATTAAGTCATAAATGACTTGGGAGATCAAACTCATTCCTGAGAAAGAGCTAAAATAAGGACTTTTAAAACATCAGATTTCATTGCAGGTGAGGGGAAATGGAAGATCTGAAGCAGCAGCTCCAAAGCCACAGCAAAACTCAGGCAAGCTGCTACTGGGCCCTAACACCAGGGGCAAATAACCCAGGGCTGCTCCCTGACCTCTCCCTGTGATGCTGCTTGTGGTGCCCAGCTGACACCTCCCCTCCCCAGCCTGGGGCTAACAACAACACGTGCCTTTGGAAGCCTAACCACAGGCTGCCACATGAGAACTACACTCAGCTCTCACGAGAAGTCTGGTGAGTGTAAACACAAGGACTATGAGGGAAAGAAAAACCTACAAAGGACTGAAATGCATGCCACCAAACCCCCCCTCATATCCGAGGGGACAGAGCTCACAGTGGGAACGATCACACCCGGCCCAAACCAACGTTCCCCCACCACCCAGAGCAAGTTCTGCACTGGGCTTTGAGGAAGGAGACTGTGGGCAAGGGTGGCCGTGAGGAAATGGAAGTGCCCATGTGTTATTTGCAGAGAGCATCACAGTGGTTAGTGTCGGTTCGAGTGGCAGGAAGGAGAGGTGAGTTCACTGAACGGTACACAGCCGTGGCTCAGCCGGGAAGAGGAGGATCTAGGAGGAGGGAGTGTGTGCACCGGAGAGACAAGAGGTCTCCATCAGTCCAAAGACAAGGTGAGATAGAAAAAAAAAAAAAAGGCCTGGGGAGTATCACATTGCCCCAGGGATTCACAGTGCCAGAGCGAGGGGGGAAGACGTGAAAACGGTGGGCGGCTTTCCTGGATCCACATCTCCGCCTGCCAGCCTGCCCTCTCTGCTCTTCCCGCCTGGCGGGCAGCTACAGCGTTACCCTTGTTTCCGAGAAAGGAGATTCACAGTGTTCAGCAGGTACAAAAGCCGGGTAAGTCTACAGTCTCCTAAGTGCTGCTGCCTCGGACGTGGTGCCTAGGCGGGCTCAGGGCGAGCAGCTGGAGGAAGAGGGAGTTTAGAAGAGCAGACAGATCAGATCGCAAAGGCACGGTTAGACGGGGCGGGCGCGGGCGCTTGCTTTAGAAGATAGTGGTCTCATACTTAGTGCTGAGGGTCCGCTTGGAGTCCTGCTTGGGGTCCACGACCCAGGAGACACTGGCATGAGACTGGGAGTCTTGGTCCACTTCAGGAGGATCCAGCTAGAAAATAAGGAGAGAAAGGGCATCTTAGGACACCTGTGCTTCTGGGACAGAATGAGCAGGGAGTCAAAGCACAGAGTGCCTGCCTGCCTACTGCCCGTCCCAAGAATGTGCACGTGTGCAAGGAAGCAGCTCTTGCTGGGGAGGCATTTGAGCCCTTCACAGCTAAAACGTGTCTGGCCACGTCAGTCCCAGCACCCCAAGATGACTCCCTGCATTAGGCTGTGAGTCCCTGTCACCATCAGCGACAGCTTTGCTCATCTCAAACAAGCATGAAAAACGGAGCGCTACAGAAATGGGACAGAGGGAGACAGCTCCTGGCAGGTGAGCTCCCAC
This sequence comes from Ammospiza nelsoni, assembly GCF_027579445.1. NCBI lineage: Eukaryota > Metazoa > Chordata > Aves > Passeriformes > Passerellidae > Ammospiza > Ammospiza nelsoni. The sequence continues at coordinate 1,720,829 of NC_080655.1, forward strand.
GTGATTCACCCTCCTGACCCAGCACAGCTCTTTCCTCTTGTCCTGCTAAATCAGGGTGCCACGGGGAAGCTACCACCCCAGCAGGAGCAGCGGGGTTAGCTGAGAGCTGCCACACTGCATCAGCAGGGGCGGGAGGGAGCAGCAGATCCCCAGGGTTCATCCAAACCCCTGACACGGGCCAGAACGAGCATGGGGATGAACAACAACGAGGCAGGACACAGGGGCACAGCAGGATAGAGGCAGTGGGGAGGCAGCCCGGGGCGGTTTGGAATGGAGGATGGCAGGAAGAAGGGTAAAGACCTTCGCTCCAGGACTAACAGACTGCAGCGGCAGGTAGGAGGGGCGGTGAGTTGTACAGGTGTGACAGTAACAACAGCGGGTGTCGGGAGGGAGCGGCACCTGAGCGGGGGGAGCAAGCAGAACACAGACAAAAGGAGACATTAAAGGAAGGCGGTGGCTTGTGCAGCAGTCCCTGCTCCTCAGCAGCTCCAGTCTTAGCTGGTTTTGGCTATGGGGAATCCCATACTGCAGCTCACCTATGTATCTCACTGCAGGGTTTGCACACGGAAGCTTGTGCTGGACCCAGCAGGGCACTAAAGCCCCATCCCACCTGGGCTATTTCCACCTCTGCCTGCCCTCCTGCTACCAGGAGAAGCCCCAGCCCCACAGCAGAAGTGACACAGACACAGACCTGCAGTGCCAGCAGCAGGACAGGCACCTGGACCCTGTCTGGCCTCCCACCATCACCCAGGGCAGGTGTAGGGGTGTGGTGCCCATGAGAACCCCCAGCTCAGCCCAGCAGGTTGCTCCTGCCCACACCCACGTACCGTGGATTTCCTCATGCCTGCTCGTGGTTTAGGCACCGGTTTGGAAGATTTTGTTTCAATCATTTCTCCTGCTCCAGCACCCAGAGGCTTTGCTCTCTGGGCTTGCAGGGCGAGCTGGTAGGCGACCTCGAATGCCTGCCCCAACGTGAGGATGATCTCGTACGTCAGGTTCTTGGAGAGAACACAGAGAACACAAAGCTGTCAGATCGCCCTGTACAAAGTCCTCCTTGTGCTCAGAAGCTGCTATGGGGTCACAGACCTTCCCATCAGCAGGTCACATCCTGCTGTGTCCCTGGCAAAGCCACTGAGCTCCAGACATGAGGAGAGCCTGACTATGCTGCCTGCCCCAGGTCCCCTGCCCACCCGTAAAGCCCCACCAGCACTTCAGTTCAGCAGCATAAAGAAAAACAGCCCAAAAGTCTTGTGCAATTTTGATTCTGCCCAAGTATAAAAGCAAATCACACTTCTACCTTCTCTGAGTTGTTAAATCAGCCCATTATGCTGAACATAATTGAGAGCATGTTAGGGGTTTGTGCACGGCACATTCCCCAGGAGGGAAAGCTCCTGCCCTGCTTTATTCAGTGCTGGAGACAGCAGTAATGAAACCAGACAAATATTCTCTTTGTCCACAGAGGTCCAAAGGACAGGCATTTGGAACCAAGACTACTTTATGGTAAAAATGGGTGAAAGAACCCTGGAAAGGAGCGGTCTGTGACCAGCCAATAATGCTGAGGGATGAAACAAATGGGCTGTGAAGGACCTGTGAAGGAGACGTGACAGGGCAATGCACTCACCACATCCACAGTGCTGAAGACATGGCAGTAGTGATGGCTGGTCTGCAGGTCCTTGGTGATGTAGGCAAATGTGCAGAGATCCTCAGGGTCCTGGGCAGCACAGGAGATGTTCCGGATCTCGTGCTCAGCAATGACATTCTGCCGGGGTCAACCACAAGCACCCGTCACCCTTCTGGGGATGGCAAATACACCCTGCAAACAGTGGCTGTGGAGGGTGTCCTGGGGACAGGGAAGGGGGGTCTCCCAGCCAAACCAGTCCCAGCTCCCTCCCATGGCAGGAAGAAATGGAAACGTGGTCCACAAGCAGCCAGCCTGCCAAGCCTTTGGCACTCAGGTGATCATCACCACCTTGGTATTCTCCCCCAGCCCCAGAAGCTCCCCAGGACTTGCTGTGGCTTCTGGAGCCACAAAAAGTGACCTGCAGTCCCCAGGTAGGTGGGATTGCAGGCTGTGTCCCTCCAGACACTAACTTTGAGGCATCTGCAGCTCACCTTGTTGGAGGCATCGATGAACTTCACCCCTTTGTATGTGATGGACAGGATTATGGTTGGGATCTTCTTCATATGCTCCGTGGATTTCTTCAGAAACAAGAATATTCAAGTGACCAACTCTGAATGGATGCTCCCTCTTTACCCCCACCCCAGAGACTCCCAGGCCTGTACAGGAATCTGGGGATCTGGGAACAGGAGGAGGAAAGCAGAGGTGGAAGAGACAAGGACCTAAAGAGAACCCTGCCACCACTTCCCCACCCTCCCAGATGCTCTGGGTACTGGGAACAATGCTGGAAAGGGGGCAGTTCACCAGAAACAGTGGCACTGCCTGTTTGGTGGACAGGGTTTGGGGAACCACTGAGGTCCTCCCCCCAGCCCACATCATCCCCCAAAGGCTGCAAGTGAAGGCCCCAGCCCCAGGGTCTCCCTACCCTCATCTTGGCACAGGCGTCCTGGGTAGACTCTGTCCCTCGGAGGTCTTTGATCAACATGGAGCCCAAGTACTGTGTGAGGGAGGGAGAGATGTTAAATCCTGCCACTCCCAAGGCAATGGCAGCGCCCTGAGAGCCCAGAGCTCCTTATCCTCACCACCCCACAAAGCAAAAACCACTTACGTTGGCCTCGTACCCGCAGGACTCGAAGATGAGCTTCTCGGGCTGGTGCTGCCAGTTCTGAACAGGGGCATAGGGGGCTGCCAGGCTGGGGGGGCGCAGGGTGAGCCTGGACTCCCGGCGGTCCTCCTGCAGGGCAACGAGCACGGATGTGAAGCCAAAATGGGTTGGAACAGCTCTCAGGGGGGCTTTTTGAGCTGAGGGGATTGAGGTTGGCAATGGCCAAACGCCCCTGGAGCTGGGTGGAGGCAGCATGTAGGGTTAAGGTGCCAGTGCTGATGGAAGTGTGAGCCATCCATTTTTGAGGTGAAACTGAGCCATAAAGAAGCTGCTGGCACTAATGCCTGAGGGAAGCTGAGCTGACCAGCTCCCTCCCTGCATCATCCTCATTTCTCCCTGGCTCCAGAGATGGGGGAGCCTGTGCAGAGGCCGCCAGGACACACAGCAGCACCCACTAACCTGTGCTTTGTAGCGCTCAGCTCTGGAGTAGGGAGCAAGCTCAGTGCCACGGTCGTGCTGCCTCTTGGCAGTGTCCCCGGAGGGCAGCAGCAGATCAGCAGATCTGCCCGTGCACGAGTCGTTCTGGCTCAGGGGAGACGACGTCTGGGACATCAAATCCTGGCACTGGAAGGAGCAAACACCACAAAGGAACCCAGTCAGCTGGGGCTGTGCTGTGCCCCCCATCACTCCCTCTACACTGCCCAACACAGCGCGCATTGAGCGGACTAACGGGGTCAGCTCCTGCTCTGGGGGTTCCTGCCTCAGTGCCAATCCCACCATTTACCTTCTGCATGAGACACCTGATTTGCTCCAGGATGGTTTCAGCCATGCACTCAGCCCTTTGTGCCCAGGATGGTTTCAGCCATGTACTCAAGCCTTTGTGCCCAGCGTGCTCCAGGATGGTTTCAGCCATGCACCCAGCCCTTTGTGCCCAGCATGCCTCTGCCTCTGAGAGCTCATCCCAGCAGGGCAGGGACACGCTGGGCTGGAGGCAAGGTGACTCCAGAGGGGTGGGCTCCCCTAAAGCACCGAGCTAAGCACCCGAGGGTGATGATGATCAGCCAGCCCCGCCGAGGAGCGCCGGGAGCCGCCACCAGAGCGCGCCCAGGCCCCGCAGGCACGGCCGAGCCTCGGCACAGCTGCGGCCGCATTAGTCCCATTCAAAGCACTCGCTTGATTTGCCATTGACGTCCGCCCGCCCCCCGCGCCGCAGCCAGCGCTGGAGCTCACCAGCTGCAGCGCCAGGAAATGCTGCACATGGCCCATTCTCCCTCCCCGGGCAGCATCTCAATCAGCTGAGCCGCACGGAGCAGCCTCTCCCTGCCTCAGCCCTGCTGCTGCCCACGGTGCAGATCCTTCCTTGGCTGCTGGTCCCTCCCGGGCTCCTGCTGCCTGGCACAGGGCACAGGGCAGTGGGTCTGTGCTGGGCACCCTCCCAGTGCAGCACCAGAGTGAGCTCTCTCTGTTCTCACACTTGAACCCAGCTCCTGAAGAATCCCCTGTCAGCAAGCATGGATCCCAGCTCGCTTCAGCTGAGTCTGTTTGGGTTGGAAAGGCTTGGGAATCCAAGAGGGCAGAGCTCTGCAGAGGGCAAGGACCAGATGTTCAGGTTGGGTAAACTCTAATCACTCCAATTCCCGCTCCAGGAAGCTGATTAGCAATCTCTGGGAGGAGGCAGCACGACATGCTACCCCGTTCCTGAGCTCAGGGTCGCTCTGAGCCCAGCAGCTTCTGCCAAACTCAGCTCTCAAAAGCCAGATTCAGGAAGAACAGGGAATGTGATGCTTCCCTCCCAGCCAAACCCTGTAAAAAGGGCCTGACAGCCAAATGCTGCCACTCCTGCAGCAAAAATCAACATCCACACATCCTGTCGAGTGTTGTTTGGCAGTGAGAGCAGGAGCTCTCAGCAGCCCAGCCGGGCCAGGGAGAGGGCTCTGGATCCCAAGGGTGCAATCAAACACCAAGTCCCAGCTGCAGCCCGTCTCCAGCTGGGCTGGTTCACTGCTGCCTGCTGAAAACTCCCACATCTCTGACCAGGAAACAAGGGCAAGAAAGTGGGCTCAGAGCTCCCTTCTGTGCAGGGCAGAGGTGGGAGTGGCACCTTGCACCCCTTCAGTGCAGACACCTGATCCCAAGGGGCAGCCTGACCTTTCCCATGGGGTCAGCATCCAGAGGCTGACCCACAAGGGCTGGAATTATCTCACCCCACTCACTGCAAGGTTGTCCCTGCACAAGGGGCACAAGGCCACCCCTGGGTGGCTGGAGAGGATGAGGTGAGCAGCTGGATGGACACCACTGGCCATGGCAAGATTTCTCCCAGCACTGACACGAGCCAGGCAGGGAGCCACGAGCAGGGACTCACTCTCAGCTGTGAGAACCGTGGTGGTTTGGCTGGGGGCTCCTCGTAGGGTCTGTCCGCCAGCGAGGCGATGATCCGCTTCCGATGGCCCAGCAGGTTCACTTTGAGCACCTGCAGGGAGAGATCAGGGTCACCACGGGCACAGAGCCACTCTGAGAGACTTGGAGCAAGTGCCACCCCCAGGGAACAGGGCAGGAGCTCGCTGCCCTGGCAGGACAGGGGTCACACTCACGTTCACTATCTCAAGCTCCCAGAGGTTTTTCACAGTGTCGATGGAGCTGTAGCCACTCGAGAGGAAGGACTGGATGTAATCCTGCAGCCCCAGGGAGTCGAGCCATGCAGGAACTGATGGCTGGCTATTCCCATCACAGCCCAGGGGTTTCAACTGTGAAAGCACAAGGAAGGTGTTAAAAGCTGCAGGAGCTGGGCTCCCAAGGGATATGGGTGAAAATCAGTTTACAGGGCATCACCATCTCCACCAGTCAGTAACAAAAGCACTGTACAAACAAAGAATGTGCTTGGGATCAAGACTGGCAGGAGGAGCAGTCCCAGCATGGAGCTACCACCATCCACACACCCTGGAATAGCAGTGTACTCCTCCTCCTCCTCCCTGCTATTCCCCAGAGCCTTCCCACAGCCCTGCAGATGCAGGGTCTGGCTGTTGTTTCCCCTGTGCCCACAGCCGTGCCTGGCAGTGCCCACCCTGGCGTGCTGACCTTGGGGAGGGAGCGAGCAGCCTGGAGCAGCTTCCGCCGGTGCTGCGGGTCCCCGATGCCGATATCCCGCAGGTCCTGGTCCTCCATGACATTGCAGCCCTGTGGGGACAGCAGGGAGTGCGGTGGGAGCAGGGGACAACAGGAGCCACACTGCTGTGTGAACAGACATCACACAGGGCACCCTCCTGGCTTGACCTCCAGCACGTCCTGGCAGCAGCAGCAGCAGGAGGAGGAGGAGGATAAGGAAGGCTTCCAAGGCTGGGAACTCTGCTCCATGTACTGACCTTGGGCACACAGAGCACTGCCCTCCCCTCCCTGAGCTTCCAGCCCTTAGCCCCAGGGCATGGCTTACAGCCACCTCCGTGGGATTCCACACAGAGAGGCTTTAAACATCCTCCATGCCCGGGCAGGGGCTCTGGGTTCTGCTCAACCTCCCCACACTGTGCTGAAAACCCATTTTGTGTCCCCTTCCCCCTGCAGAGCAGAAGCACACGGACTCCATCCCCCTTTGAAAGCCTCTGTCCCAGCCTACGTCCCTGCCCTCCTACCTGGTCACAGCTCAGCAGGACACGTCTCCCACGGCTGGCAGAGCCACGCTGCTGTGTGACTGAGGGTTCCAGCCCAGACCCCCTCCCTGGCCCTGCCTCCCTCTGCTCCCCAGAGAGTCCCAGCAGGTGAGTGCTGACAGCGCTTCGCTGCTCCACATTTTGGTTTTATAAGAGAAACCCAATTAAGGCCGGCCTCAGGGAAGGTGAGGGCAGGTGAGATTGCCAGGCACCCTCCACAAAGGACAGCAAAGGTTTCCTGCCCCTTCCCATCCACGCTTTTGTGGAATTTCAGCACATGTGCTTTGCTGAGTGCTACCTGCTTTAAACGCAGTGAGCTGCCCCAGAGCAGCCTCCTCCTGAGCCTGTCCTTGCTCCTGGCCATGCCAGCAGCTGCTCTCCTCTTCCTGCCACTTCCATGGCAGGTGTGGTGACAGCAGAGGATGGCACGTGGCTCTGCACCCAGGAGCTGCCCTTCCCTCAGCCACAGAGGAATTAACAGCAGAGATGCCCAGAGATCTCTGCCCTGCAGCCCAGACCAGGCATTTAGCAAACAGCAAATGAGCAGTGGGTAGCAGGAGGCAGAGCCCTCAACACCCCCTGACAGGGCTCCTCTGCCTCCCCCTCCCTTGGCAGCTCAGCTCCCACACACTGCATTCCTGGAGAGCAGAGCCTGAGCTGACAACCACGGCACAAAGGCATTTATTTGTCTGAGAGTTGTTTAAACAACAGAAAAGTCTGGGCTGAATGGCTCTGCAGCCAATGGGGAAGGGTTCATTCAGTGTTTTTTCCCAAAGGCCAGTTCACAGACTGTGCCAGTCAGGGCCATTGTGCTGGGAAGAGTTTCTGCCACTGCCCCAGAGCCCTGTGAACACCAGACCATGGCCAGACCCCCCTGCCCTGCACCCCAGAGCCTGTGAGCGAGGCCAAGGGACACCAGGGGCTCACCTGATGGAACCACAGCACATGAACCGTTCTGTGCACCCCTCAAGTGCACAAAATCAGGGAGTAAGAAGAGGCAGGTTGCTGCTGAAAGCTCCAGGCTGCCCATTTGGTGCACAAGCTGCAATTCTCTTGGACTGGGAACAAACCCCCAGTGATTAACAGGAGGAGCTGCTGCTGCCAGGGCAGTGACCTCTGGCTGGTGGGCAGCAGCATCCCACCAGAAAGATGGAAACATCCCCTCCCCTTTCTTGTTCTTGAATTTTAAGCCAAAGAGCCACATTTAATGTGCATTCCTGTAACAGCAGGGGATTGTGTGCTGGGCTCTGGGGAGGAGGGAAGGGATTAATCGGGATTAACTCCCCTGACAGACACCTCACCTGGCAGGAATGCAGGATGTGTGTGAGGAATTCATCTCCCAGAGAGATGGCTTGGAAAGTGCTTTTTGAAATGGACAAAGAGGGCCAGAACAAGTGATGGGATTTCTCTCACAGCTTTGGAAAGCAAAATATTACTGCCCTGTGAGGGGGAGGAACAGGGAGGGACTGAAGTGCCCACAGCATGGCACACCTCAGGTACCTGAAAATGCCTGGCCTGCTCTGCTCCCTTGACCTGCCCATCTTGGTGCTCTGAGGCTCCATCCCCCTGCAGAGGGCCAGGGCTGAAGCTGGGGCAGGGCAGGAGATGCTGCCAAGGGCAGAGCTCACAGCCAGCCCTGCCCTTGGTGCCACCCAGACAGCAGGAACAGTCAGCAGCCAAAGGAGCTGTGACAATGGCAATGAGTAATTTTCATGTATAAAAACCAAACAAACTTGCTGATCCTATTTACACTTTCACTCATGCTCAGTTTCCAGGGCTGAGCCCTTTTTGGTGCTAATCCCCTTTGGCATGGTCCTGATCCCACACAAGCAGCACAGAGCTGGTGGCTCTCCCTCTCCCACAGGGCACCAGCGCCAGCCCCAAGGCAGGGCAGTAGGTGTCCTCCCACCTTTGGCATCTCAAATTCAAAGAAAATTGCTTGCTCTGTAGCAAGGGTAGAAGGTAGTTAAACACTGTGAAGCCTACAGCTTTCTCCTGCACTCCTTATTTTTATGTGTCACGTTAAATTCCCTCGGTGGCAGTCTGTATTCTCTGGGAACTTAACAAGGATAGACAAAGCATAGCAGCTCTGAACAAATCATCCCAGCCCCTGGTGCAGGAGAAATGTCCTTCAAATCCATCTGGATTTCAACTCCCATGCAAAACAATAATCTGCCACTAAAAGAGAATTAAATACAAAGACACCAGAGATCTTTTAACCTTTGCCAGCCACACAGAGGAGCCAGACTTTAAACTTTTCTGCACTCAAGATGCCCTCAGGCAAGAGCCAAAGAGCAGAGCTGCTCTGCAGGGGCCACTGCTGCTTTTTGCTTTGACCCACAGGGCAGCAGATGCCACCTCCCAGTGCCCCTCTGAGGGCACAGGGCAGCCCCAGCTCCCACCAGCCCCTCCCCAGGTCCTCTGAGAACAGGGCTCCAGGATGTGCTCTGCCATCAGCCCAGTCCTCCAGCAGCAGCCTCAGAGATGCCAATCACAACCAAAAAGACTTTTTTCCCATTTCATTCCTTGTGACGAGTGCTTTTACCTCGCATGTCCCTCCTGGGTGCCCCAGCTCCGTGGGGCTGAGCAGAGGCAGGGAGGCTCAGGGCTGGCCTGGGCCAGAGCTCTCCCTGTCACCCACATTTTGGGGCAGTGAGGGACACCCAACAGCCCCTCCACCCCAACATCTCACCATGTGCTCTGTGAGGCACCAGCCCCACCTGGGCTCAGCCAGGCAAGGTGAAACGCAGCACCTGGGGCACATTACCTACCAGCAGCTGCTCTGCTCTTCCTGCCTCTTCTGAGAGGCAGAGAGCTGAAGCAGTCAGAGGGCCCTTCATCCCCCAGGCTGGCCTTCAGCTTCCTCTGAGCCCCCTCCCTGGAGAGGCACCAATACCCAGCACCACGAGGGAACTCCTGAGCCCTGTCCCTGCCCTCCACACCGCCCCGAGGGAGGGCAGGGATGTGCCAGTGACCCCTGTCCCCACTGGGAGCCCTGTGGGATGCTGCTGCAGCCAACCTGCCTGCAGAGACACGAGTTCTTGGAAAAAGGGCTGGCTTTGGTCACACCTCAGTGCCTGCACTGTAGTTAAACAGCCTGTGAGGCTCCAGGTTTCTCATTAAAGGCAGCAAAAGCAGTCAGAGGTTACCTGGCAGAAGGCAGCGTCCCCTCCTGTGACCGAGGTGACCCCAAAGTGACTGAGCCAACGGCAGCACTGCCGAAACCTGCCAGATTCCTCCTCCAGCAGGACACTCTGCAGGCACTTAAATACCCAATTTTCAGATGCTGCTTCCTCCCCAGAGCCTGGCATCCACCCATGCTCCTGTTCCAGCTAAGGAAGGGCCTGGGGCAGCGAGTGCTCCCTGCAGGACTCGTGGCTGGGCTGGCAGCACAGGGGCAGCACTGCCATGGCACACCCTGCACGGGCAGGATGGCACCAGGATGGCACCAGGACGGGGCTGCTCCAGAAAGCAACAGATGCAAAACCCAAACACAGCGTTCCCAGACTCCAAAGGCTCCTGCAGACACCCCAAGCAGAGAGACAGATGAAAGCTCTCTGTGCATACAAAGTGAACACAAAGCTCATTTTCTTTTTCCCCTCAGTGCATTGGAGACAATTTGCATCTTGTTGAAGATTCTGCTGTCACTGCTACTGCTCTGCTTTTGGCAGAGATGGAGACAGGTCCAGCTCACAGCTGGGCACACCCAGATCTCAGAGCAGGGGGACCCCATTTGATCATACAAATCTGTGTTTGTGATCTGTGGAGTTTGGTGCCTTCCCTTAAAGGCATCTGCAGTCTGGGGTACTTGAGTGGAAAGCAGGGGAAAAGATCTGTTTAGTCCCAGCTCTTCACAGAGCATCAATGGGGAAAGAGGCTCATACACAAAACCCTACAATAAATCTGAGATTAGCACACAGCCACTTCACTTTTAATTTTCTTCCCCATGCAGACTGGCAGCGTGACAATGGCAACAGAGGGAATCGGTCATGGTTGTCAAGTTCAGGCAATTTTATTGAGAGAAAAAAAAATTAACTGCAACTTTAATGTTGTTTTTTTTTTTAATGTTTATAGGGCCTGGAGCTACTAATGAATCAAACATAAGTATCCTCTAAATTGCCAGTTCTGGTCCACCCACTTTGCTCCTCAAAATCCACTTCAACCTCTCTGCTCCCTGTGGAGTCCATTCCTATTATCCAGGGAGCTTTGGCACAGCTCTGCCACTTCCCAAGATCCTCAAACTTCCTCCAACCCCAGATCCCTGCATGCCTCTGCTCTCACCATTCTCTGGCAGAGACAACCCCAACACCCCTACCATGGTGGATAAAGCAAGTCCTCGGGAACCACCAAGGACCAGCCAGAACCCACTGGGGAGATGTCAAACAAAATTCATTTAATTGAAAGAAGTGATTCCCACTTGGGGCTCGGCAGAGACCCTGACCCCAGGGTCCAACTCTACTCTTAGGGGGCTCATTTAGTGCTGCACAGTCAGTCTGGGGACACTGGCACGTGTTCCTGGGGGCTGACAGCAGTGACCAAATCCAGAAACAGCTACCCAGAGCTTCTGCCCAGCTGAGGAGAGGTTGCTCCAGTTCCAGCCTGACACAGCCCAGGCTTGAGCTACACAGAGCTCACCTGAGTCTGCAGGAAAATCCCTGCACCAGCTGTGGTCAGGCCATGCTCTTGCTGTGTTTCAACCAGAGCAGATGCAGTAAAACCCCATCAGGGGTCTCTGGTGGCCCCTCACAGATCATTCCTGGGTGCAAACAGTTACTGGAACGTGCCAGAGCAGTTTTCCCCAAATGGCTACTATAAAATGACAAGTTCTATATGAAAATAGAAAGAAGCTCAGGGGCAGACACATTCCCAGAGCATGTCCAGAGCCTGGCTGCTGCCCAGGGGACCAGCAGCTGTGTGCCAAGCTGGGCCATTCTGAACTGGATCAGGCAGAGCCGAGTGACTGAGGACATAGGAGATGCCAGTGCTGCAGCAGGGCAGGTACCAATGAGGATTGTGCAGATATCAGCCCACACCCAAATCCCAGGATCTGAAGAGCAAAGGAGACTTGGCTCTGTCAGATGTGGACTGGGGCTGTCCTCAGCTTGGGAAGGCATGAGAGGTGCTGAGCTCAGCTCACACCCCAGCCAAGGTGAGCCAACCTGAACCAAGGCCTCAACTCCACATTTATCCTGGTTTTCCCTGCACACACAGAGAGGAGAAGGGAAGGAAAGGCTGTTCAGTTAGTGAACAACACCGCAGGCTAATCTAACACGGCCCTGAATTGCACTGAATCACATTAATGTCAGTAATCTAAATTATTTGCAGACACCCCATTCTTCCACCACCATCATTTTTCTACCACTTCTCCCCAATTATAAAAAAATAAATAAAATCCCCCAGAGGAGCCCAGGGCACTACACACAGAGAACAGATTTCCCTTTCTGACGCTGTCTCATTGAATCAGCATTAGCTGCTTTCCACACACTCCATGGGAATCCAGGCTTGAACAATAAAAAAAAAAAAGCTATAAAAATGGTTAATGTTCTCTTTTACCTGCTCATTTGTGAATCAGAATATCTTTGAACCGAATAAGAAGTTCAGCTCCAGAACACTGGTGCCACTGCCAGAGCACATGGGGTTTGCCCTTCTCAGATGTCAGCCCAGGGGAAGCTGTGGGGCAGCAGCAAGATCCCACCCTGCAGGGGAAGGGGAAAGCTTTTGCAAGCATCTCAGATACATTTATGGGATCTGTGGGATCACAAAACACCCTGTGAGGGAACAGGTAATGGCATTTCCTTCCCACTTCTGTGGAGGAATTCCGCCATCAGTTATTGCAATTCCTTCTCATTACAGGGGCCACGTCCTTCCCCTCTCCAGACAGGCAAAGTCCAGCCTGCTGCTTCCCTGGGTTAATCTCTGCTTGCTGCAGGGACCAGGAATGCACTGGGCATCCCAAAATCAATTTCCTGTGCATTCTGGACATCCCAAAAGAGGCATCTGTGGCAGAGGCACTGGTGAGCACAGCAGACATGATGGGGCCAAGCTCCAGGAGCAGCAGAATCCCTCTTGGTCCGTATTCCTGTGACATTTTTCCTGCTCTCCCAGCTCATTTCCCACCAAGGACAATTAAGCCCATTTATTGTGCGCTTTTCTGGATGACACTTTTCACTCAGTGCTGTAGTTCTGTGATGTGACCTTTCATTCCCCTCCTCTGGTGAGGGATGAGGCAATGAGGCTCAGTGAGGCTCCTGGAACTCGGCGCACGCCACGGGGCCGCGTTCCTCCACGTGGGAGGCAGCAGTGCTGCTCCTCCTGGGTGGTGGGCTGGCCATTCCTGCTTCACTGGAGCTGCTCACACTTGGCAGGCAGTGCTGCTGAGGGTTTTATCCTACTTGCAGAGCTGGATTTTTGCTAAGTCAAGGACAGCACAGCCACTGCCAGCAGCTTCGCCGCGGTTCTGTTCACCCAGCGCACAAATAAACTTTCCCCTCTGATGAAGGAATCCCAGCGGGCTGCAGAGCAAAGGGGGAGGATTGGAAGCACTATCTCCACTTGAGCTGTTCCTAATCAGCTGCCTGCGCAGGCTGCTGCCCAACTCCAGCTCCACATGAAAAGCAGCAGCTGAGTGTCCCAGTCTGAGTGCCCCGGGGCAGTGGTGCTGGCCATGAAGGTCACTTGGTGGCAATGCAGAGGGTGAGGGAAAGAAGCTGCTGTCTTGGACAGTGGGGTTTGTGCTTGAGAGAGGCAGAATAACAGGGAAAGCCTCTTCCCTGCCTTGTCCACAAACAGAATGTGGCTACTCTAGGAAACTTGAAGGGAATAGAAGAATTCCTGCAGACACAGAGATGTGGCCCAATATGCAGAGGTAGAAAGAGAACTCCAGTGTTTTGGAAAGCTAAGCTACTTAAATTCACCTTTTATCACCCCTTTCTTCCCTCAACCAAGCCAAAAGATTACACAATCCCAGATCTGTGCAGACTTTGGTCCCTACCCAGGAACACATACAGGGACGAGGCGCTCCAACGTCACATCACATCCATGTCCCAAAAATCCTCCTGACTTGTGCCAGCAATACCCACCCCTGAGTGAAGCCAGTGCTTGATCAAGACCAACTTTGTCCCAGATGCAGAGCTGGAGCTCCCAGGAGCAGAGAGGAGGCTCCAGAGCACCTTTCCCTTCCACAGCACAGCCTGTGAGACACTCGTGGCTCCCACTGTCACCTGCAGGAGCTGTGGGTCCCTGAGCCCCTCTCAGCTGTGGCTCAGCAGACCCCAAGAGGAGCAGGACCCTCCCTGCTGCCCATTCCAGCTGCAGCCTGTCCAGTGAGGCAGCCAGCACGTGGCTGGAGCACAGCTAATCCCCTAATCCCCAGTTCCTGGAGTTCTGAAAATAACGGAATTATTATTTTTGGAAACAACACATGTTTCTGCCTTGCTATATTAACATCTAATTAAGAAGCCAAATATATTTACAGAGCACTTTTCAAACTCCCTTTACACACAGTGTGCTCATGAATCACTTCCCTACCTGGGGGTAAAGGCTCTTGTGACATGGGGCATAGATTAACACAGGAGCCAGCTGAAAATACCCAGGGAACCAGAAATTCCTGAAAGCAGACCTGGCTGCAGCACAGGCCACCAGGGCTCCAGCAAGCCCAGCACCCCCAGTCTGAATCTCTTACAACCCTGTCCCACACTGGGGGCAAACAGGGCACTTTAAACCCTGGTCCTCCAGTGAAGAACAGCACCAGCACCCCGGTGCACTGTCAGACTGTTTTTAACCCTCCTCTGAGTTGTTATCTACTACAGGCTGAGTATCTTCCTCAGTAATTAAAGGGCTCTTTTAGGACACTGCCCTGCTCTGTAGCTACACAATCTCTGCACACTGAACACTCTTCTCCTGCAAAGCTCCTGGTTTGCCCCCCAAAAAGCACCTGGGGATCCCAGAGCAAAGGGACCATCCTGGCAGGCCAGAACACCCTGCAGCTCTCTGAGCAGGGAGCAATGCAATGCAAAATCCTGCACAGAAAACACTTGTCATATCAAAAGACTCCAATTTCCTAGTTTGGGCTACTAAAACTTAATTAACCTCGTAACCCACCTGGTGATTTGCAAGGCATTACCCAACGTTCTTTGGATCTTGAAATATTGAACACAGTGAGGCCCTAAGAGGGACTAATCCTTTCATAGAAACTGTTCAATTTCAGGAAATTAACACTCTCAGTTTGGAATATTCTCTGTTAGACACTGGATGGGCAGCCAATAAAGCAATGGTTGTGCAGAGAAGAGGACTGGGCACCCAACACTCAGAGCTTGGTGTCCTGAGCCCCTGCTCTGCCCAGCTTCAGTGTTCACAGCTGTTTTAATAATTCATCCAAAAACATCAAAAACACCACTAGAACCAAATTAACTACCTGTTCCTCACTTGTGCTCCATCTGAAGGTTTTGCTCCCTCAACACCAGAAGCTGAAGGCAAGGAACAACACAGAGGGAAAGATTCTAAATAATTCAACTTTCCTGCTGTGCTAATGTATTAGCTTGGAGTTCTTAGGGCTGGGATGAATGGATTTAAAACCAGGGTTGGCACAGGTGCCAGGGTCAGCTCCCAAGGAAAGGAGATAAGCAGCAAAATGGAAATCAGCTGGGCTTTGCACAAAATCTTTGTGAAATTATTTGACCTTTTAAATTTAACAGGAATGAGCAAATGAGTGTCCCATGCCCTGAATCCAGCAGCAGCCAAGTCCTGCACTGGGAGCAGCCACCCAGCACTGGACAGGGGAGAGAAACATCCAGCCATGAAGAGAGCAAATCCTACCACACACCCAACACCACTACACAGAGAGACACACAGAGGAACCTTTGCTACTGGAGTTTTGAGTTTTATGGGGTCCATCACAGCTGGGCAAGCAAGGGAAAGGTGTTTTATCTGCAGCTGCTGGGAGAGAGCTGCCACCAACCCCACAATGATCACAGATCCCTCAGCAGGGGATCCCAAGAGGATCTACAAGGTTATTTCATTTAAATTTGTTGTACCATCTCCAAACAGCCCCAGCACACGCAGGGATGCTGAACCCTCACACATCCCTGGCCAAGAATCTACTTGGGACAGGCTGGGTGGGACACGGGGTGAAAACCACAGCAAACCCCAGCTCTGGAGGGGAGTGTTGAGGGGAAGGGAAAGCAAATGGCCTGGCTGCTTGCTGTGGAGACCAGGGGGCACAGCTGGATAGACCCCACAACATTTATCCTCCTGTCCAGGTCATTTTGTAAAGTATAATTACACTCTGCCTTTAAGCAGCCCAGCAGATGCTGCTCAGGTGTGTCCTTCCTTGAGCCTCCATCCATGCCCTTTCCTGTCTCTCTCCTGTCCCTCTCCAGCTGCTCCTCATACCCTCCCCACCAGTGGTGGCCACTGTGTGCTCCCAAACCCCCTCATCCAGCTTGCATCCTCCTGGTGCCACCTCTCTGCACTGTCCCCAGCACCAGAGATGTCACTGCTCCTGTTCCAAGGCAGGATGCTGCATTTGCCAAAATTACTTTTCCAAGGTTTATATCCATTTTTTGTTATTTGCCAAACTTAGAGTTCACATTCAAAAGTATTTCTTTAAGCCATGTAGAGAGAACCCCTCCTACAGCACCAAGATTTTCCCTCTTGGCAGTTCATCCATTATTCCACACGAATTCCCGGATTTTTACACCGTGCTGCTTGAAGTTTCTAGACACTGGTTATCAAACCCCTCAACCCTGAGCATTACCATGTCGTCATCATTAGGTTTCAGAGCCAACAGTGTCAGTGCAATTAGGTACAGCTCATTAACACACTGCCTGCATGCTCAGAGCAAGTACAGTTCCAACAAGAGGTCTGTGCCTCCTTCACAGCCCAGAGCACAGACTGCTCAGGGCTCCTATCAAAACACCAGCGAATTTCAGTTCCCATTTCTGGAGTAAATTGCACAGTAAAAATTTAGCGGGCAGATGAAATAAAATTTTAGCGAGAAAACCAACAACACCTGAATTAAATGCAAAAACCCAACACAACCCTCATCTATTCCTTCTGCCCAACCTCCGACACCCCCCAACACCATCCTGGTGAGCAGCAGGACCCGGCTCTGCCCGGTGCCCACTCGGGGCATCGCCAAGGTGGGAAGCTTTGGCCAAGGCATCCCCCAGAGGCCGGGCTCCCTGGGGGCACTCACCAGGAAGCGAACATCATCAAAGCCATTCAGGAGCAGCTTGCTCTCGTACTGCTGCAGGCCGATGGACTCCAGCCACTCCCCGACGCTCTGCTCCAGCATCCGCGAACCTGACGAGAGAGGAATCGGCAGCCGCTTGAACAGGGAGAAACCGTTCAGGCGGTAGCAGCGGCACTCTGAGGAGGACAGATGGCATTGCCACATCATAGTCATTACCATAAAGAAACTCAAAAAATTATGCTCAGAGTACAACAAATCAGCGGGCTGACAATTCCTCTTGTGTGCACAGAGCATGGACAACGAGCTCGCGCTGCCTCGGCGGGCTCCGGGTGCAAATCTCTCTGCAGTTCACACTCAGAAAAGAAACTCCTCGCCCGGGCAGAGATTCAGAGGCGCTGCTGGGGCGCTGAGATCACAGGCACTGCTGTCAGGGCTCGTGAGTTCCTCGCCAGGCAAGCACATGAAGCCCAACCCCGTGGGGATGCGGATCCACTTCTCGGCTCAGCGGAAGGGGGCGGGAGGAGAGCAGCAAACTTCCACCCGAGGCATTCCCAGGCAGTCGCAGGTGCGAGGGAAGGGAGCGGAGCTGTGCCAGTCCTCTAATCCACACGCCTCTGGACACAGCCCCGGCTCAGCGGGGAGCACGGAGCAGCCTGGGAGGAAACAGCTTCATGCAGCCGAGCCAGCTCGGACACGGTGGATGCTCGGGAAAGCAGCAGGAGCCCAGGCAGAGCGGCTGGCCGCGGGAAGACACGCAAGACAAAGGAAGCACAGACTGCAGCAGCCGAGAGGAAGGGCTTGTGCTCTTCCTCCCCAGCAGTCCTGAGAGAGGCGAACCATGGCAGGGGCTTGGTCTCGCCGTTTCTGTGTTATGGGGACCCCAGGCTCACGTCTGGCAGCCCTGGCTCTGTCATTTACCAGCGATCCGATCGCTCGGCATTCCAGCACGCCGCCCGGACCTCTTGGCATTCCAGCACGCTGGCCCCAGAGAGCCCAGCCCCACCTCTGCACCGTGTGACAGCACAGCCAGGATGGTTCTCACCCAACACTGCTGGTCCTGCCAGGTGCTGGGCACGCACCTGGATTTGCCCTTCCTTCATTTTCTTCAGCCGAGCGCAGCCGCCGCACGGAGCCCCTCGCTCAGATGGGGAGCAGCTCTGCAGGAAGGAGGCATTTCGGTTCCCTGCTTCCGAGCCCACAGCAAGAGGAAAAAAGCAAATGCAAGCACACTCTCTCCTCTTCCTGCAGCAGCTCAAGTCCGAGCCATGCCCTGGCACCTCCCCCTCAGCCTCTGATAAAGGAGATTCCTCACAACACCTATGGAAGCCCTGGCAGATGAGCTCTCCCTTCCCTCATCCCTGGGATGAGTCCAGTGACTTGTTACTTTCCTCTAGTAAAGATCAAGACCTTAAGTATGACCAAAAAAAAGTTCAGAGATCTCCTTTTCACCAGGGAATTTGCTATGCAAGACAGGCAGATTTCCAGGCTCCCTGGCACGTCTGTTTCCAGCATGGATGCAAAGAAAAGGACGATCAGGAGACCCCCGTTCGCTTCCTTTGAACCTTCAGGTCAGCTGAAGCACTTTGGTACCTTCCAGCCATCCCTCCCCACTGTGCTGCAATGCTGCACACGCAGAGCTCACGGTGTCACCTGCAGGTCCCTGGGGTAATTCCTGCTGTCTGCTCCCGTGTTGGTATTCGGGAGCGCCGGGAATTGAGGAGCGCCGGCCGGTCCTTCCAGCGCAGATCACAAAAGGCTTCTGCCCCCCTGCCCTGAGCCAGCCCATGCCCCGGGGCAGCAGCTCAGCCCGGACTGTGCGCCAGGAGCTGCCTCTCTCCGGGTCTCCGTCCTCCCCTCCATCCTTTATCCTTTCCCCGCGGTCCCTGCGCTCCGCCGGCTGCGGCGGCGGCTTTGTCTGAGCCGCGAGCCCCTGGCTGTCCCTCCCTTCTCCTCATCCTCTCCCCCCTCCCAGTGCTCCCACCCGCCGGGAGGGAGGCAGCGGCTCCGCAACTCTCCAGTGGAAATCACTGACTCCTCAGTATTTACTCCATGATGGACAACACGGCTTGGGGGTTTTAAAAAATGATGTCACAGGTTTGCTCCGACAGATCCAAGTGATTTGTGGCTGGCTCAGAATTAATTTATCAAGAGAGAGGTGAGGAAGGGCTTGCTGCCTACCACAGCATTCCTGGGAGCTGTCGGGGTATTGGCAGAGGGAATGAAACCACAGCAGCTCCTTCTCCTGAGCTCCTGCATTTAATTTTTAAAATTATTTACTCTATTCAGCCTTGCATGCACTTGTAAATACATTTCTGCTTTCAAAAGGGAAACCTACAGTGATACCAAGTGCAGGTTTTCTGTTAACAAAACCCTTTCAAGTCATGACAAAATGAAGAGAGGGAAGTATTTGGAGGGAGGGAATGGAAGAGTTTCTTTTAAAAACAGAACAGACACCTAAAACATTCCAGGCTGAAAACGAAGATGCCCCAAATACACCTGATATTTGTGTGTTACAAGGATGATACAAGAACAGAAGAATCACAGTACTTGTGCCTCCTGGCAAGATCCTGATCACAACTTCTGGCTGAAACAAACTCCTGTTTCTCAGCTCCATCCTTCCCCCTATGCTCCACATTCTGGAATCCTGCCTTTGCTCTGCAGGAGCCCTGGCTCTGCCTCTCTCCTCCATGTCAGACCTTTCCCTGCTGCTATTGATCCATCACAGCCTGAACCGGTGTGGGAAGGGCTGTCAGAGCAGGGAGCAAACCCACACAGCCTCAACTCCTCTGCAAAGCCATCTGATCCTGGAATGCAGAGCCTGAATCAGGCTGAACTCCCACTGGGAACAGCGGGTTCCTCCTCACCTAAGCAAAAACCTGAGTGACAAATGGAGATGATGTGAGCTCTGTCACAGCCCGTGTGAGCTGTGTGTGCAGATCTGTATTAGCATCTCATCAGGAGGAGCTGCTGCCCATCCAGAGTCAGGGCTGTTCTGCTGCAGCAGGCTGGAGGTGAAGGATTTAAAAGGACAGAATCCCCTGTGGTGGCAGCTCTCCAGCAAGCCTGAGTTCTGCTTTGGCTCACAACTCAAAGGCAGAGAAGGGAATTCACATTTTGAGGGTTGTCCAAGAGCCTTTTTCAGGTGCATTTAGAAATGCCCAGTCCCTGAGGCACCTGGCACATCAACCACATGCAAAGGGCATGGCCCCCATGGCACCCACACTGGCACCATCCAGCCCTGCCCAGCACAGCTGCTGCCCTCAGGGAAAGAGCTGGGATGAAAATCCTGCGGCTGCATTCTGTAAAATTAAAGGAATCTTCCCAAGGAGTGTAGAATTAAAATTGCTGGCAGCAGCCTTGAGCATCATGTGGGAACCCAGGTCTGCTCCTCCTGTGCCAGAGCATTCCTCTCCCTCCCAGAGCCAAAGAGGTTAAAGACATCCACACACAGGAGCCAGCACCTTGTTTGTGTGCAGAGCACAGCCAGGACAGACAGACAGACACAGGCTGGGTACCCTACCTGAGATCCTGTGCTGCTCCTGGGAAAAGTCAATGCCTTCGCCGATGGAACTCATGATCTTTTCAATCTGGAAATAAAGAAAAAAGCATGTGTTACATTATTAATAAAGCTTCAGGAAAAGGTAAAAGCAGCTCAGGATTTCACCTCCCACGTGACAGCTGAAGAAATGCAGGAAAGGATGTTAAGGTATCTCTGAAGCAGAAGAGGTTCCCTGGACACCCTGCCTGGGCAGTCTTTGTTGGGATGGATGGACCACAAGGGATATGGAGAGGCTGAGGCTCTGCAGAGCCTTCCCTTCCACAACCTGCCAGTGCCTGGCAATAAAAAGCTTCAACAAAAGCATCCCCCAGCAGAGCCTGGGGGTGAGAGGGAGCCCCAAACTCCTCCCTCACCCTGCAGGAGCACACAGCCCCCTACACCAGCAGTGAAACTGCAGCAATGTTCTCACCCCCTCCTTCCCAGCAAGCTGACTGGGAGCTCAGCTTCCCCACACTCTGGACTGTTGGGCATTTTTGTTTTGGCTTGATTTATTTTTTAAACCATCATATTTCCCAATGTCATGCATGGAGCAGGTGATTCCAAAGGGTTTGAAAACAGATTGTGTGGGATAACAGCATCACGGGGCAAATGCCTGAAGGACCCAGGAGAGGGAGCAGGAGACAGCTCCATCAGCTCCAGACAAACCTCAGGCAGTGAGGAAGAAAAGGTTCAAACTCTGCTGGAATGGGTCTGAGTCCTCTTAAGAGCTGCACAGAAATGGCTGCATTTGCCACACACACAAAAGAATAAATTAATTGCAATTCCCAGTGAACTTTCAGGAGACTTCCCTAAATGAGAAGAGAAACTTTTCAAGCAATTTTTGAGCAGAATTTATAAATTGAGGCTTCCAATGTGGTGGTGCAGAGGGAGAACTGACAATTCCCAGGTTAGTTTGTAAGAGGAAGACAAACTGCAGCTCAGCTGGTCAGTTCAGAGCCTTCAATACTCAGCACTGAACTCCACTGTTGCACAAAGAGAAACACACTTGAGAGGCTCAGGGCTGGTTGCCTACCCCAGCCTTTAGTCTATAACTCAGCAGAAAATAAAAAAAAGAAAAAAATGCCTCCAGTAAGATTCCCAAAAGGAAATCTCCCAAGCAAACACCCCTGTGAGGCACTTCTGAGTGGTTGCTGCTGAATGCAAAGTGACTGGCCACAGAGTGGGGGAATGAACCTCAACTCTTACTCAACTTTTTTCCTCCTGGTCATTTAAGGACATACTTGGGGAAGGAGTCCAAGTTGCCCTGGATTTCACCCCTGGCTGCCTCTGCCCTGCCTGGCTCCCAGAGTGATGCTGTGTTTGGTGCAGCTGCACAACTCCCCACTGCTGTGAGCAGCTCCTGGGGATGCTGCAAGGGGCTGGATCTGCCTGCCATGCACCCTCAGGGGCAGCTTGGAGCTGAGCCCCACCAGAGAGGGGTTCTGGTGAAACAAAAAGAGCTCTTGCAAGGCTCCTGCCAAGGCAGATCTCCAGAAGCCTCTCCTCCTGCAGGGAGCAGCAGGCACTGCACTGGCAGGGTTAAATCTCACCAGGGACCAGGCAGTGCTGTGAGCTGTGACAGCTTTTAAGGATGCAGGTCCTCTGCCCCTGGAAAACCATGAGGATGAGCACCTCTGTTGGGCTTGAAATACAATTAACACCCATTTACTGAGAGATTTGAAAATCAGCTTGGGAAAACATCAGAAGCTCCAGAAGTTTAAGGACATTAAACTTTGCAGATTGGTGTCCATCAGTTCCAGGACAAGGTAAATCTCTGAGCTGGAGCTGCTCTTGGAACTTGTCTGGGAATCTCTAGCTGGATTCAAATTGCAAATTAACTCTGAGGCCAAGTTCCTTTGTTTCCATCGTGCTGCTCTCTCATGATCTGAGAGAGATTTGATGCTGTCCAGGCTCAGCCCCCAGCACTGCCAGCTCTGCAGTCCCAACCCTGCCTTGAGGACTTGCAGGTGCCTCTGGAGCACTGAAACACCCACGACCTTTCCTCAAAAGCAGGGAATTGCCTTGTGCTATATAAAACTGAATGGAAATTAAACAATCACGTGGCAGAGGATTTACCTTCCCAGCCCTCCTTTGCCAAGTGCTGGTCACAGTCCCAGCTGTTACCATTACTGCAGAGGGAAATCCTGCCCTGCCCTCGGCTCTCCACCAGAAGCAAACACCTCAAACAGACTCACACACCACTTCAAACACGGGTTTATGGCTGACCAGCCTGATTTAACTGTTAGGAGGCTGCAAAGAGAAGCATGAGGGGAAGGACAAACCTAGAGAGGGAACCAAAGCTTTAGAGCATCCCCATCCTCTGCAGCCTCTCTTCAGCTGCACTCCAGCATGGACACGGGGCTGAAGAGAAGATACCTTGAAAACAGCCTAGACTACAGTTTTTTAGGCTGTCCTTTCCCACTGGTTAATAATTAAAATACAAAAATACCATGTTTAAATATAGCACTGCAGCTCAGACTTAGTTGTAGCCTGAACACACAGTTCTGATTTGTTTTGGCTTAACCTGTATTTTTCCACTGAAGCACCAAGTGCCCATCTCTGGTTGTGCTGTGGGGTTGATTTGGGGTGGGGATTTTATGGTTTATTTGTTTTATAGCCACAGAAATAAAACCATAAAATACTTCCACCCTCTAAATTAATAGAACCATATCTGTTATCTCTGATGCAGAGGGGCAGTGGCTCCACGTGGGACAGACAGGGAGCCCTCAAGCCCCAGCAGGGAAGGAGAAACTCCTGCACAGCTGAAGTACTCTGGGAGAAGGAAAGGCTGCAAGGAGAGCAGAGTGCCCCTCATTAACCCCACAGCAGGAATGTGCCTGGAAGGAGCTGCGGAGCAGTTACCAGGATTGGAGCTCTTGGACTTAGTTTCACATTTGCCTACATTTGGTGAGAGACACAAATGTCCCAAAAAAAGGAGCTGGGTGTGTCTGAGAGTCCAGCCAGGGCTGGGGCGAGCTCTTCCAGGCAGGCAGGGAACATAGCAACTGGCCAGTGCCTCCAAAACAGAGCCTGACTCAAAACAAACCATCCTGAGCACAGTTCTGCTAACAGAGGAAGAGACATTTGTTTGCAGAAGGCCAGCGAGGCCAAGCCAGCCTCGTGGCATGCTGGGGTCTGTCCTGGTGCAGGACAGGAGGAGAGTCCTGCACAGCGATTCCCCACCTCACAGTGCTCATGGCAGCAGCAGCCAGTGGCTCCTTACACGGGCAGGATGTCAGCCTGCAGGAGCAGCAGGGACACAGGGGTGCACAGGTCCCACAGCTGTGCAGAGGGCAGTGACCCCCCTGTCCCCAAGGGCACACAGTGCCCTGCGGAGCCTCTGCTCCCCACTCCACACCCTGCCCTGATGGATGCCAAGTCGTGGTGTCCACACTGATGTCTCCAGTTTTTCTTCCTCAGCCACTGCTGAAGTTTGAAGCCAATGAATCCATTCAGACTGAGGGCCATTAAAGCAGCCCCAGTGCTTTAGTCCCCAGAATAAAGAGCTTCACACAACACAGGGCAGGAGCCTCATTTGGGCAGCACCACACTGACCATCACTCTGTCAGGGTGACACCCAGTTTTGGAGGCACCTTGATGCTCCTGGAGCTTTCTGAAAGGGGCTTTATAAACCTCACCTTACACTCACCAGCAATGCAAATGCAGAAGTTTGTTCTCAGTCTCTGCACGCAGCATCACAGGCTGCCAAGGACACAGCAAGGTCACCCTAAGAGAACTAAAATCACAGAATCCTCAAACACTTTGGGTTAGAAGGGACCTTAAAGCTCATCCAGACCCACTCACTGCCATGGGCAGGGACACCTTCCCCTATCCCAGGGTGCTCCAAGCCCTGTCCAGCCTGGCCTTGGACACCTCCAGGGATGGGGCAGCCACAGCTGCTCTGGGCATCCTGTGCCAGGGCCTCTCTACCTTGTGTGGGTCAATGACTTCTGCTTCCTCTGTGGCCCCTTCCCAAACTCTCAGCTTAAAAATCACCAGTGATTCCTGAGCACCAGAAGAGGACCTGCAGTGCACCTGCACAGGCCTCAGACTCTGGGCAGAGGAGTTACTCAAATAAAGGTCTGTAATTAAATAAAACCACACAGAACCAAGCACACACTATCTGCCATATGGAGGGCATTAGTGCACTATAATGACACCCTGCAGCCGGAGTATAATTAAGAATATAGCAGGATTCCCATTATAAATCCTTATTACTGAGGGTTCATAACCTACTGTACAAACCTGCCTGGGGCTCAGGCTCAGCACACAAGAGCAGCTCCAGCAGCAGATTTCCGTCTCAAAAGCTACTTACAAAGTTGGGTAGAAAGGTTATCAGTCTTTTAAATTTCTGCAATTCCAGGAGAGTGTCAGGAGTTAAGACTTCATTATTTCCAAGCTTTAACAGCTGGGGGATGGGGCAGATTTGGTTTCAAATTATAATAAAAAAAGAACCCCCAAACAAGCTGCTTCTACAGTTTCAAACCCCTCTGAGCACAGCAAACCCCCAGTGATGATGTGAGCACCCCCATCAGAGCCCAGCAGGTCAGCTCTAAATTCCAGGGGAGAACTATGGGCACGTGAGGTTGGCAGAGGATGCTGTGGCAGCACAGAATCACTGACATTTCCATTCTGTACCAATAGCACAGCAAACCTCACGTGACTGATTGATATTTCACCCCTGAAGGAGGAAGGGAGGCTGCTCAGACTCAGCTGGGATCTACCCTGGAGCAGAAGAACAGCAGGATTGCAGCATCCACCAGCATGTCTGAAAGGGATGGAGCAAGAGAGGGATCTGGGATGATACCTGCTGACTCCTTAATACAGGTACAGATCTGCAAAATTTGGATTTGGGCCATGAATCTCATTTCTAGGTTGGTGACAGCCCATAAACCACTTCTGGTTCAGTTTATGATGCTTCAGCTTCTGTTCTCCCATTGCCATCCCATGGAGCACACGGCTCATATTTCACTGCTCAATATATTCCATGTCTCCAAAAGACACCAGCCTGTATGAACTCAGCATAACAAACACCAGAGGCCTGGAAAACATAATGCTCCATTTATTAATTCAAAGCTAAACTGCACCAGGCAGTTGTTCACGGCACATTTGAGCACTGGTACCCAGAGCTGCTGTGCTCCATCCTCCCCCAGCAGCCTTCCACAGCACAGAGACTTGCTGAATTTATTTCAAATCATCCTGCAACTGCTCACCAGTGATAAAGGCAAACACATTTTCTGGCTTAATATGGTCTCTCAGAAATTCATTTGGATGGGGACCAGGGCCTGTTGCTTCACGCCACTCTCCAGCCTCTGTTTTTGTACAAATCCCAAAGTTACAAATCCAAACACGTACCAAAAGGAACTCATGGTATAAACTTGAATTTCACAACAGTGTCTGATGGATCTGCAGTATCACAGCCCTCCAAATATCAATGTTGTTTTGACAAACAGTAAAACCCAAGACTGACATGATAAAGAGAATGGCCAAACGTAGCAACAGAGCTGCCCACAGCAGGGGAGATTTTTACAGTACTGTTTCCTGCAAATACCTATCATTTTGCTTCCAAATGCTACCTGTTTTAACTGCAGTCTATATAAAAACTTTTAGATTTCCAAAACAGATCACTGGTTTCACTGGCCTCTGGTTTAAGTGGCAAACTGACCTCTCTTTCTAGGTTCTGATCTTTGATAGCTTATTGAACTGGACAAAGGCTACTCTGAGTCACAATAAAAAAGGCAAAACCCCCAAAAAGGCTTGAATCAATTCACTGTCTGTCCATATTCCTGCCTCCTTACACAAACCCCAAACCAATAAGGCTCTCAAGCAAGGCTGTCTCTGGCCTGTGGGGCAGAGCAGTGAAGCTGCTCCAGGCTGGAGAGAGAGATTTAAAGACATTTTTTTAAATAAAAGCTTCAAAAGTGCTGGAAGATGGGACATAAAGCGGAAGAGAACATAATGAAGGACTGGATTTAGTCAGGACACTGTGGCCGGACATTTCTGTTCCTGAAAAACAAAAATGTCCCCAAAATGCCAGTGATCATAAGGCTGTTACATAACCTAAACATCCCATCATTCTCACAAGAACCAAAAGCTCCTGATTCACAAATATTGAGTTCACACACTTGAGAAGCTCCCAGAAACACACACAGAGGTGGATGGAGCTGCTGCACTGGCAAATATCACAACCCCTGTTGTGTCCAGCCCTGGCTGCTGGAACAAAGCATGCCTGGTCTTTACATTGCCCTTTCAGCACACAGGTTTTCCTGTCAAACCAGTAAATTGTCTTGCTCTGGCTTGGATTGGCTCAGTTCCACATTGGCTCAGGATTCCAGCAGGCTGGGACTTTGCAGCACATTTAAAAATGGTGGAAACACAAAAGCTTTCACTTCAAAAAGTTCATCAGGCTGGAGGAAATCTCACCACTGGGGGCAAAGAGAAGAGATTGGACATGAGGGATGATGTAAGAATTCCTGACCTTAGCACAGGAAAACCAGGAGGAAACATTGGGATCTGGAGACAATGGAATAATCAGCCCAATAATTAAGCTGATTAAGAGCCTGCTGGCCATGCTTGTTTAGCAGAATCAAAACCAAAAATACTGACCCCACTGCTGCTTCTGCCCTAGACAAAAGTGAATTACAGCTATTTCAGGCAAAGGGGGAACTGGAATGTGAGCTGAGGGCAGGGGACACCCAGGGACAATTGAAGCCACCCTGCCTGGTCCCACCAGCCAAACCCAGGGCAAGCTGAGATTTGAACACCCGAACCAAGAGAATAAATGGAACATTTTGGGAGGCAGAGCTTTTATACACCATGCAATTTCACCAGGCCACAAAAGCAGCAGCTCTTCCTGAGTAACAAGGGGAATATTTGCATTTTCTTTCAAGGGTGCTGGCTGGCAGCTCTGAATTTCAACTCCTGGGTGTTTAAAGGCAGTGGCAGGTTTTGCATCAAAAGCTTTCCACAAAGTTTGACATTTCAATGCAAATGTTGTTAATCCTCCACAGTGAGCCTGTAATTAAGACACTGATTCCACAGGGTGCTGCAGCACCCAACAGTCCAGACAAGGTTTAAAGGAACCCACAAGGTTTAAAGGCAGCCACAATCTCCATCAAGCTCATTCCCAGCTCCAAGCCTGAGGTGGAAGCACCACAGCTGTGCCATCTGCTCCTGGCATCCATCCTTAGGGGACATCAACAGCCCCAAAATGGGCCAGGAATTGGTGAAATACTTCATCCATGGTTACTGCAGATGCAAAGCATTCCTTTCACAGGAGACATGGAGCACCACTCCAGTTAGTCATCAGAGATGAATGTCCAGTGCCATAATTAGCTACAGAATACTCATTAGTTCTTCAACTAATTCACTTGGGAGGGAAAAAAAACCTGGTGGACTGTGCACCTTCTTTTTTCTAAAAAATCATAAAGTGATGTGCATGTTTTATTCAGTTCCCTAAATTTTTTTGAAGGATGTTTAATCTCCTCCTAGGAGCACTTAGGTTAGAACACAGAACTACAACCTCATTTTGTGAGATGGGTACCAGAACCTCCAAAACTGAAATTCAGCATTGGAACAGATGACTTGACAGCAGGCAGATGGAAGTGGAGGATGTCAGGGGATTTTAAGGGATGTCAGGAGCCAGGTCTGAGGGTAATTCCCAGCAGCCTTCCTTGTTCTTTGCCCTGATCATTTAACAGATTGTTTTTCTTACCAGCACCTATGAGGTAGAAGAGCAGCCCCAGGCCTTGACTGCAGAATCCCTGCTCAGAGCCTGGAGCATGAACCAGGCTGAAGGGCAGGTCTGGAGCTGCTCTGGAGAGCAGGAAGGCAGAGCAGAAGCAGGTTAATCT
Organism: Ammospiza nelsoni; assembly: GCF_027579445.1. Lineage (NCBI taxonomy): Eukaryota > Metazoa > Chordata > Aves > Passeriformes > Passerellidae > Ammospiza > Ammospiza nelsoni. Next base: position 1,748,776 of record NC_080655.1, read on the forward strand.
GCCCTGAAAAGGGGGCTGGGGGCCAGAGCCCTCCTCCCTCCCTCAGAGATGCAAATCCAGGTTGTTCTGCACCAAACCCCTGAGAGCTGCTGCTGCCCCACTCATCCCTGTCTGCTCAATACTCATGAGCCAATGATAAAAACCAAATCCATCCCTTCAGCCCACAGACAGGTTTGGAAGGATCCAAACATTTATGCTGAGTGAGAGTTGCATCCCCTCACACGCCTCTTGCCCCCACCAGAGCAGGACTGAGCATTTTCACTCCTCACCCCCCTGGGCAGTGCCTGGATGTTGGATGTGAGAGTTTTTCTGCCCTGCTCACACAGAAGTCCCACCTGGCAGCAGCTGCAGGGGTCAGGAGCAGATGGGACATGGGCTGAACGGGCTCCTGGGCAGCACAGAGCACAAAGCAACACTCTGGGCCAGCTCCTTGGCACAGGGGAGCTGCAACTGGGAACAGGGATGAGCTTTGCCAAGTGAATAACTCCTTCCCCATCCCACCCTTCTGGCAAAGCCAGCAGCACCTTCCACTTCCAACAAAGGGCATTGGCAGCGCTCGGCCAGGGCAAGGACGTGACCCTCTGCTCACAAGCAGCAGATTTTCTGTCCCCAGCCAGCCTCCAGAGCCCAGAGCAGGGTCAGCTCAGGCTCTGCTGCAGATCTCATCTGTCCAGGGACAGCACAGATCCCTCCCAGGCCCCTGTGCCCTGCACAGACACAGCTACAGCTGGCCAGGCCAGCAGGCAGAGTCCTCAGCTGGGAGAGCTGCACAGGGATCACCTCCCTCCTCAGTCACCTGCATAAAGGCCATTAAAACTAACAGAATAATATAAATCTGCCATTGTTTCCCCCCAGCACAGAGGGAAAGCCAAACCATTGCTAACAGGGATGGCTCAACAAGGTTTATATTGCCCTGGTAAATGCAGAGGCTGCAAGGTGCATCCAGCTCTGAGCAGCTGCATTATCCCATCCAGGGAACTAATCTGACACACAACCACAGAATTACATTTATGTTTAAATCTCACTGATGCCACTATGACCAGCCAGACTTTAAAAAAAATGAGATTTGCCCCACTGCAGACAGATGTGAATTTTTCACATTCTTTCTGTGATTTCCTCACCTAAACATGAGAGGAAGGAAAAGCAGATTCCTCTCCTGGGGCTTGTCCGGCTGCCTCAGGGGAAATGAGGGATTTGTTTACAGGCAGGAGGAAGCAGCTCTGAGGGTTCATCTGAGCAGAGGAAGCAGAGGCAGTGCAGGCAGCTCAGCATTTGACCTCTGCTACCAATGCACTCGTGCCAAAGGCTTCTGCCCTTTCAGTGTCTGCTGCAAACAGCTCAAATAAAAGCACAGGGAATTATCCAGCCCTTCCAAAGAACCTTCTGCTGCAGAGCCTTTCCCTAAGCCATGGTACAACTGACCTGGGCAATTAACAGCGAAGCCTCTCCAGCCCAAGCAGCTGCAGAGGAAAATATCTATTTGGCAACCCTGAGACCCAGCAGGGAGTGAGGGGGAGGGAGAGAACGGACCGAGGGATGGGTTCTCACGTTGCTTTTAGCATCTCTAAATACCTCCCTCTTCCCCAGATGATAATTTTCTCTCTGAGTTAGGGCTGGAGAGGCAGCTGAGCATCAGCCAGTGCAGGGGCACAACCCTCCCCCGGGCTTCCACGCCCGGCACACGCGGCTCCACACCCCCAGCACCACGCCAGGGCTTTCAGTTCCTTCCCAGAGTACAAAGAGTGGTTCATCCGAGCTTATCTCTCCTGCAGCCCCACTTCTCCCAGCACAGAATCATCCCCAAAGAATGTTTCAGTAATGCTGCAGTGCTGAATTTCAGAGGGACACTTAATCGTGCCCCAGTGGCTCTCCAGGGCCAACTTTCTGAGCATGAAATATTTAACTGTCCGTGGGCGTCCGATATGATAATAAAGTGAGTGCTAACCAGCCGCTGAAATGAGCGTGTGAGGAGGAGAGCAGGAGCTATCAAACACACAAACCAGCCTAACTGCTGCCTTCCTTCCATCCCCATGAACACCTGGGCACTGCTCACACTCCCCAGCAGCACGGATTCAGCAACACAACACTTCTAAGACATTGGGACAATCAACAGGGAAGAAGTGGAAGGAGGAAATCAGGATTGATTCACAGGTTGGTGAAAGGCATTGTTATCAAGTGTTTCTCATTTTGGGGATGTGAAAACCTATCTGGCTTGCCTAAAAGAAACCAAGCCCTGTGTCATGGTTTGAAGCTGGCATAATGCCAGTGCCCCCATGAAAATATATGCTCCCTGGGCATATGTCTTGGAGGTTCCTTCAAGGGGATTGAAAATATTGTCATTATCATCACATATGGTGAAGAGGAACAAGAATACAAAGCTTTGCTCGACACTGGCGCACAGCGCACATTAATCCCAAAAAATCTCACTTCCTTTTTTCAAACCAGGACACCCTGTATATGAGCAAAAAACTTAGAAACTGCTTGCAATTCTGCTACTCCCCCACTCCAATGAACTTTATCTTTTGGCATTTAACACCTTGCAGACTCCCAGGTGAGCGTGTGCCTGTTATTGCCTTGTGAGAGTTCGCAGAAACCACGGAACCCACCCAGGAGCCCTGAGGGCAGCGTGGCAGAGGGGAGCTCCTGCTGCACACTCATTCCTGGCACAGAGGCTCTTTAGCAAGCTCAGCCTTACCTCATCCCACTCCGAAGCAAAGGATGGGGACTTCTCCAGCCGCTTCTTGCCGGTGCTGCAGTTGGAGAGCGATTCGCTCCGGCTCCCCATGGCATCGTCCTCGGTCGGGGAGCAGGTCAGCAGGTCAGAGTCCGACTTGGACAAGCTGCGGCTGAGCTTGAGCTCGGCTTTGGGTTTGCTGCCCGGGTGGGCTCTGCCCGCAGCTCTGTCCCCCTCTGGCTCAGCACACGCGTGGGGCGTGCCCAGGGCCGCGGGATCCGCCCGGCTGACGTGCTGCACCGTGGCGTACACCGCGCTCTGCGTGGGGTCCGGGGAGCTGCTCCGGGCCGGTCCTGACGACGTTAGCTCAGCATCCTCCAGCTGCATAGCAGCAGGGTGGCTCGTGCCTTCAGTGTCCCCCTTCTCCGAGGAGGAAGCGAGCCTGAAAGGGTCCTCGCTTATTTCACAGATTGGAGAAGAGCCGTGCAACAACCCTGAGAACTGCTCTGGCACCTGGATGTCCTGGCTGTCGGCAGAGTCCTGGCTGCGGCCGCCGCTGCTCCTCCTGTGGTCTTCAAGGGGATGAAAGCAGAGAAGAGGGGGAAATCAAAAACATGGACGAAGCAGCAAAATTCCAGCTCTCTCCCTCAGCAAGGGAGGGAGAGATCTAAAGAGAGAACAGTTCCGTATTGTTCCGCGTGCTCAACTTGTACCCAAAGTCATGGCATTTATGAAATTCCAAACACTGGCCCGATTTACGCAATCTGGCAGCTCTCCGTATTTTTTATTCCTGTTAACACTAACTATCAGGCCTTGCTATATAAGGCCAAGAGAAGTGCTAACTATATCCTGCAGAGAGAGCAAGTGAGGTGGGAGCAGCAGAGACGGAGGCTCCTGGAACATCTGATCCCTTTCCATAAAGGCCAGAGCGTTATTTAGAGCTGCTCACCCGGCTCTTGGCACGGGCTGCAGGGTGGGAAAACGCCTGGACTGCAACCGACCTGAGAGTTCCAAAATCCGCTCCCAAAAAAACCCACTGCTTCCCTCCCTAGTGGCTTCCGAGTTTAACCTCTCCTCCCTGCTCAGGGGAGAGAAATAAACAGTTTATGCAAGGGAAAAAAAAGCTTGAGCAAAAAGTCTCTTTTGCAATGAACTGAGCACAGAGAGGCCAGAGCTGGTGGAGCACTGGCTGCCCCAGAAATGTGACACTGGTTCCCAGCTACTCCTGCCCCAGCAACCTTAATATCAGGTACCAGGGTCCTGCATAAACCATGAAGAATTGACTGATCCCAAGTGCTGGGTGCACACACACACACACAAACATGCACTCACCTTTGTCACAGCTGAATGAGCATTTCAACTGCAGAAGCAAAAAACTTTGTCAAGCCAACAAGTCTAACTTTGGTTTCCTAGGATTCCTTCACCCTCTCAGCATTGCTTGTGAATTTTAACTGCTTCCATTTAGTGCTGAAGAAACTCTTCAGACTGAGAACTAAAAATTGATGCTGCAAGGGAACAATACAGCGAAACGCTCGGATAATGAGGCTCTGAAGTGCAGGGAGGATGTTTGGATCTGAAGAGGAAATCACTTGCTCTGCAGAACCCTCCTTTCCTGAGCAAAACAGTGAGTTCTACTCCAACTAAAAGTAACCTGTTAGCAGCACAGAGAGCCCAACTCAGCACCCAGCTTTCCTTTCTCCTTTCCAGCACCAAGCCTGACCAGGGGATTTTCAAACATCAATACCCATTGGGCTTTGTGGTCTGTCCTCACACCAGAACTGGGCAGGAAAGGGCTGAATTAGTCATTTGCCTTTGTGTGGGGGTCCCAGGTACCCCGTGCCTGGTGAGGATGATGAGTCCCTCCCACAGGCACAGGAAGGCCAGGAGCAGCCACAGCCCTCACTGGGATCAAGTGATGTGAGGGATTATCTCATCCTGGATCCTATGAGTTAGAGATTCCAGGACAGTGAAGTAGTTGTTGACTCTCTTGCACAGGCACATAAACCACCAGTTCTGTGACTGGAGCTGCCAAGGGGGAGGCAGGTCCCAGGGCTGCCTGAGAGGCACCAGCAGCAGCACCCCAGATTACAAGGCCAGACTAAACCCAGCTACTTTGCATAAAGCTCTGAAGCTCCAGTGCTGGAGAGAAACCTCAGAGGACAAACCTCAAAGCAGATCAGATGGGCTGCATTCACAGGACAGACTGGTACTAATGCAAAGCCACAGAGAGGTGAGCAAGACAGCAGTGATGGGACAGTCAATAAACCTGTGGGGAAAGAAAAACTTTTGTAGTTTTTCTTCCCAACCTCTTCCCTTCCTTGGAAACCATTTCTTCCATGCCCAGCTGAACCTTTAGTGACATTTCTGCTGCAGGCAGAGAGGCAGCTGGCCAAAGTTTGTGCCACGTGCTGCAACACTTGAGTCCAGCCAGAACAAAGTGCTCCAAATCCAGCTCCAGCACCTCACAAAAGGGCTCCTGTTGGACAGGAATCCCAGCCACCCACTCATCTGTGAGCTAAGAGGGACTCTGAAACACAGGGAGCTGCCAGGGAAGGAAGGGATGGAGCGAGCGCAACAGCACTCGCTCAGAAATTGTGAGAAACATCTTGAAGGAGACATTTCGGAGCCTGCCCTGAAAGCTGCAGACAGAACTAATGTAGAAAGTCTTCTCAGTCTTTTTGTCACTGAGGTGCATGGAGCAGGAACATGCAGGGCTCTCCAGGCCCCTCCTTCCAGGGGATCTGAAAGAATCCTCCTCTTCCAGTTTCATGTGAGTTACACTCAGGAAGGGTCCCTAGTCCCCCAGGGACTCCTGCCCAGCTCCCTTCACTGATTTTACCCCCCAGCACAGATCATTTGACAGATCCTGCCTTTTTCAGCCTCAGCCTGCTGCAGGTCTCACCCACAGGAGAGGCTGCTCCCAACCCTTCCTGGGATCAGGAGCCCTTCCTGGGTGCAGACTGTTTGCATCCCAGGGAGAATTCCAGCAAGAGCTTCCCTGCCAGCAGCCTGAGCTCTCCAGATACGAAGCACTTCCCTAAACACTCCACACTAAGCTGTAACCACCCTGCCTCCACTGGATTTCTTTCCCTCTATATCAACAGCAGGATTTGTCTCACAACCCTGGATTAGGACAGTGAAGCTGTTCCTGCAGCTGCTGCCTGCTCAAGCTCCCCAACCTTAAAATTAGTGAGGGCACACAGCAGCCTCTGATCTGCACATGGAAAAGGCTGCCCATGTTACATCATGCCAGAATTTGTCAAGTGAGGAGCAGGCAAACCTCCCTCCTGTGAAACAAGGCCAGAGGAAGAAGCTGGCTTTGAGGGGTGCAAAAATATCATTTACCTACAACAGGACTGAAACACAGCCCCATTCCACAGCCTCATGTGGAGCCCAGCTGAGGATGGCACACTCCTGTGTTAACCTCACCAAGCTCAGCCACTCCAGCAGAGTTTATTCACCTGAATTTGTGCTGTTTTGTACTCCCCACTTCAGAAAGGGCAATGAGACACTGCCCTGCTTAGAGAGAGCATTAATATGATTCTGCACAACACCATGAGAGCAGAAACAAAGGCTTGGGCCTGGGATGTGGGACAGAGGTCTGTCCTCTGTCCAAGGTAATACCATGAGGACATGTAGGCTGTGGGCTGTCCCCAAATCTTTTCCTGCATTAACCAAGTGTCCCCACAGAACTCCCCCAGCAATATCCACCCTGCTATTTCAGCAGCCATTCTGGCTCTCAGAAAAGAATTTCTTTCAGTCTCTCTGTTCTGACTTTATTGCTGGCTCATTCCAGCTCTCTGGGTAGTAGCACAGTCACACTGTGCTGGCTGAACCAGCACAACCACATAGAAAATCTCTTACAGCAGGAAGGGCAAAGTGGGGACTTCAAGCTGGACCTCCTATGGAAGTAGCACAGAACAACCTCAACAAGTATCAGTCTGTAATATCTACCAGAAGGCACCAAGTGAGTCCTACCTGCAGCTGGTCACTGCTGACAACACCTGGGTGTGACTCCTGAGAAGACAAACAGCTCAAAACTCAAATCTTTTCACCCTCCCTTAGGTCTCTCTGGAGGCAGCGGGAGCTGAGAAACCTCCTGGTCACTCCACACACATTCCTCCTCTTTTGCTTTAATTTCACACCCTGTTAGAGGGCCTGAGTGCCCTGACTTCAGGCATGTGACTGCACACCAAAGTGGACGGGAGAGCATTTGGCTCAAACCACTTCTGATACTCTGCCCAAAACATGAGGCCAACCTCTCCCAGTGCTCCAGCATGTGACAGCGAGCTGCTCTAACACACACAAAGGCCACCAAAGCCAGTGGATAATGCCACATTCATCTGCTGGCTGGACACAGGACAACTGGCAGCCAGAGGAACAAAGGCAGCTATCAGAGATGAAAGGCACCATTAAACCCACATGCCTGAAATTCAGCCTTCCTGCTGCCCTGAAACGCCCTTTCAACAGCCACAGGAACCCAAGCCCTCCTCTCCTGACCAAAGGCTGCTCCAGACCCTCAGTCTGAGAGCCAAGGAACAGTTCAAAGCCATGCTCCAGCCTGTTCTGTGCCTTGGGATTGAGCTGCTGCTGCCCTGGATGCTCCAGGACTCTTCTGACCCAGAGGTGGGAAAATTCTCCAACACCCCAAGTAAGGTTTTGGTCTCTCCCTCAACTCTTGCTTAATTCTGCCACTCCTTAAATTTATCTTCTCCCTCCACCATCAACCACAGTGCTGACTGCATTTATAGAATGGGAAAGACAGGGAAGATGAGGAAAAACTCAGCTGCATCCTTAGATTTCTCCCACTGTAACAGTGGGAAGGGCTCCAGGCTTGTTACCAACACTTTCCATGGAGTGCAAACCATGAAGTCACAGCTTTGATCTTTCCAACTGTGCATCAAAAGATGGGACTCTGCTCTAGATCCATAAAGATCTTCCTGCAACCTCTCCTGTCTTCAGGAGTTCAGGGGAAGAGATCAGCATAAGGAACAGGCAGCTGCCTTACTCTGAGGATTTATTTTAAGCTGACACAGAATTAGGATATACCTCCACTCTCACCAATCAAGCCTGGGCAGTGCAGCCAGGGGAAGGAGTGGAGCAGTTGGAATAACCAGCAATAGCTGAAAGCCTGAAGGCCCTCAGTGGCTGTTGCCCAAGGATTGTTCCTGGCCCAGACTGAAAGCACCAACCTGAAAAGCTCCCATAACTTTCCTCTGGCAGTGAGGGGCTTTGGCAAGTGCTGGTGGGAACACAATGACCTCCTGTGCCACCGTGGAGCAGCCAGGAGAGCAGCAGGACCTGAGCAATGAGAGCTATCATGCTACAGGTCTGACAAAGCACTCAATGAGGCATCACCTCAAGTCCTTGTTAGCCCTGTCCATCCTCAGAGGCAGAGGGGCTCCAGTGTGAGAGCCCAAACTAAATCCACCCAAATTCCTGCTCAGGACTTCTGAATAAAGCGGAAATCTTTTCCCTCTAAACAAATCTTTTGTTGTTATTGTTGAAGGAAAGCCAAAAAGCCAACAACAGCTAAACACAAGAGACAAGGTGTTCCCAGATGCTCAGAGGTCCTTCAGGATGAGGAGAAACTGCCTCAATATCAACCTGTGTACTCCATGCTCTCAGCCAGTTCTAGTTCTTGCTCTACACATTTTTGTTTTCCTCCTGTTAGTTTCCATCTCAAATTAGCTCTAGCACAGAGCAGGATGTTGATTTTACAGCAGGACAGCAGAAACTTGCAGCGCCAGCTGGATGGAGAACACGGCTCACTGGAACACTCGTGTTGCTCATCATCCCTGGCAGAGGCACAGCCTCCAGCCTCTCACCCTCTGCCTTTGCTTGGCCAGGCATGAGATCTGGGCATTTCTGAGCTCACAGAGCAGATCCTTGCAATCTCTGAACTGTCCTACAGCAGAGCTGCCCTTCCTCTGTGTACACTCTGTACAGGAACGCTCAGAGCTCTCCTTCACACTGAGATTACCAGGAAACACAACAATCACCCTCCAGCCCCCACCCTGCAGAGACTTTCATTGTTCCACTTGCCCTCTGCCCTCGTGTCTTCCTGAAGCACATGCAAGCAAACAGCTCTGCTTTTTGGATGGTCACTCACCTTTTGTTTTCCTGTCCACTGCAACCGGCTTTTTAGTTTCTGCTGTAAGCAGCAGCTCGTAGGGGTGTTCCTCTTCCTCAGCTCCACTTCCCCTGCTCTTCCCCCGGGCAGCAGAGGCCTGATGAAGAACAGCACAATGTGGTGCTCTGCAAAGCAATGCTTTGTAGAGCATAAACCCCACAGCCCCTATGCCAGGGGTTAAGCAAAGAATTGGCAGAGGCAACACCTTCACTGTGGAGTGTGAGCCAAAATGTAATACTCCCCTTTGGGTTTTTTTAACCCCCTCAAAAAACCCACCCAAAACCCTTTAATTTTTAGTATTTCTGGCTGCTGACGGCTTTCCAGCACTGACCAACTGAGCAAGGGCTGCAGACAGCCTGGAGGGAGAAAAGAGCTGAGGCCGTTATTCCTGTTCATCCCATCTCAGACTCGCTGTTGCCACTGGAATTTGCAGTCATTCACTTTTTAGCTGCCGGCCCTATTAGGACAGGGCTGAAAAGAACAAAAGCCCAAATCCCTGCCACCCTCTCAGGCATCTGAGATCTGCATTTGTGACCTCAGGATGTATGGCATATTCAGAGCTAAAGAGTCCTCAGGCAGCACTGTATGAACTCAGTTTAACTTCAGGATGTGCAGCAGTGATTGTGCTCATTTAAATCCCCCAAGGCCTCTACTTAGAGCTGGTTTGTAACCCTGGCAGACTCTCCCTGAGCTGTTGTGGAAAGCCACCAGCCATGTGCAGGGCTGAGGTTTTGGTGCAGGATCCAGACAAGTCGTGCTGCACTCGCACGTGTTGGTCTGCACCGATGCCAAGGATGCACTGGATACCCTCGTGTGCCATCCCAGTGCTGAAGGGGCTAAACTGGCCACAGGGCACCCTGCCAGCACAGTCAGCTGCCTTTCAGCACCATCTCCTGGCCAGACCCTGGCAGATTGATGCAACGCTGTCCCAGGAGCTCAACATGACCAGGAATGCACCCTAAGAGGCTCTAAGAGAGCTGGGGAGGGGCATGGAGAGAGAGAAAATTGTGAATGCCCTGGAAGTGTTCAAGGCCAGGCTGGATGGGGCTTGGAGCAACCTGGTTGAGTGGAAGGTGTCCCAGCCCATGACAAGGGCTTGGGACTGGATGATCTCGAAGGTCCCTTCCAGCCCAAACCACTCTGTGACCCCACGTGTGACTGTCCCCAACCACAGTGGGACAAACCCAAGGCAGAAAGCAAATAATCCCTACCTGCTGCCAGGACAGGGAACAGCAGGTCTGAACAAAATGTGCCCCCAGTGAGGGCTCCTACTGCTCAGACCCCTGGACCTGCCACTGCCTCACCAGCAGAGCACAGCTCCTGCTTCTCCCCAAAATGAGAGCACCAGAGCTGCTCCAAGGGCAAACTGGTGCCTACCTGACTGCAACTCAGCCAGGAGCTCTGGAAGCTTAAAGGAGTCTTGGAGAGACACCCAAGAGTCAGCAGCACAGAGGATTCTGACATCCATGTGCTGTTCTGCACAAACCAACCTGGCTTTTAATGTGACTTTCCCAATGGAAGGAAATGGGCCATGTCTGGCATGGGACATATTTATTTATTCTACTTGCTTTGAGCAAGAGCTGCCAGGCAGACCTGCTCCTTTCCAGGTGAAGGAGCTCATAATGAGCAAATTAGGGAAAAATTCTGACCAGATGGTGGCACAAAACTGTCAGACCAGAACAGCAGGTGAGAGGTTCTTGACAGTGATCTTGTAAAAATCCTGCCCAGCAGCAGCCTGTTAGCACAGCAGCAGCCTGGACCTTCAGCCAGGCCCTGTGCTCTCCTGACATTCCTGTGGATGATGATTCCTGTGCTGCCCTCTTTAAATGCAGCAAAGGCAGAAGCTCTCCAGCAGCACAGAGTTCCCAGCTTCTACTCTGAACTTTCACAGGCCTGGTGACACTTGACTTTCTCCACCTCTCATCCTTCCAAGCTCTAAACAGTGTTCTAGGTTCAAATTCACTCAAAACAAAGACCATTGCTGGAGAGCCCTGCTTGCTCTGTGGGCTTTGTGACCAGGAGCAGCACCACCAAGTAAAGCTTTCTTCCAATTCAGCTTTTAGTTCTTCAGCCATGTTGTTTGCATGTAAAAATGTTCATTGCTAGCAAAGCCCAAAAACAAGATGCTGTGAATAATGAGGATGCTCTTTAAGGTATACTTAATCCACAGCAGAGGAGTTTGAAAGACTTTTTAAAGGGTAACTCATCTCTTCCTCTCCTCTCCCTCCCCAGAGCTGCAGACCAAGCTCGTGGAGCCAACGCGGCGCCTCGTCCTTGATCTGCACTTCCCTTCTGGAGACAAGCAGTAAACAACTGGAACTGGTTTAATTTGACAGTGCAGACTCTTACTCAGCTCCAAACCCAGAAGGTTTCTGCAGATAGTGAAAGGCACCACTCAAGCACCTCCAAACAATCAGCTCCTTTGCCTGTTTGTACCAACGCTTTTCCGTGATGAAAGTGAAGTTTCTTGTTTACGCTCATCTGCTTTGAGTGATAGCCCCAGCTTGGCAAGGAATAAAAAGACTACTTTGGAAAACTGGAGTTTGGCCCAACCCCAGAATACTCAATGACTAAATGTCCTGGCTCCAATGGGAGAGCAGGGCTAGAAGGTGGCAGATTGGGATGCTGCAGCAGAATGTTTACAGCGTTCCTGGAGCATGTGCACACCTGCCTGGCCCAGGGAGAGGTGATAAAAGATGGGCAAGAGTCAGAAAGCAGAGCAGGCCAGGAGGAACAAGCAAAGTAAAAGGATCAGCCCCAAACTCCTCATCAGTATGTCCAATAGGTCATTTCCAGGCAGCCACATGCTGCCTGTAAGTTTTGTCACTGAAGTTGGTCACAAATCAAGGTCTCTCCAGCGAGTCACTCTGCCCTTTGCCAGCAAGATTCCCTTAAATGGATTGTGCTTCCAAAGCCATTAAAGGCAGGACAACACAGCAGGTGTTTGGTAATTAAACATGGCCAGAAAGCTCAGCAGGAATGGTCAGGGCACGTTTCTCTCCCCGTGTTTATTGTTATAAACAAGTTCTGCTTCCCAATTACTCCATGACCTGCTGCCCAGCTCTCCTCTGCCAGAGCCAGGCACAGGACTGGTTACCACCCCCTGCATTTGATCAGTCCACAATGTCACATCCCAGTTTCCCTGCTCACACACAGCTCAGAGTTTACTCCCTCTCTGCAGTCAGTTCCACTGCAGCAGGCCATGTTCACCCGTGTCTCATCTGGATTTGACACTCTCCAGAAAACAGAGCTCATTTATGCCTTGCAGAACTCCAGCAGATCAGCACACCCAAAGAAAGCACCTGCAGAACCAGAGCCTGCTCTGACAGCAGAGGTGGCACACGCTCCACGAGCTTCACACACAGCCCACTGCCTTTGGGAGAGCACAGAAATCCACAGGATTTGGATTTGCTTTGAAGGTTTTCCTGGGTGTCAGCAGAAGGTGCCAAAGCACACTTGTGGTTTCCCACAACCATGTCTCCTGGGGAGTTCTTACATCTAAGCTTCACAGCAGGTGAATAAGGTGAGCAACAGGAAATCCCAGCAGCAACAAAATGAAATGGGAGAGCTTGAGTTCCATCAGAAAGCAGCTCACACCACTGACCCCTGCAGAAGGCAGCTTTAACACGTGCTGGGCCACATCCTCAGCTGAATTCAAGCTCCTGATCCCTGCTCATGTCAGTGGGACCCACAAGCCCGAGCAGCTCCTCCACAGCTGGGAGCTCAGAGGAAGCAGCAACTCACAGCCCCTCTGTGCTTCAGTCCAACTGAAGATGCCTGTGGTGGGATCATTACTAGAGGGCAATGGTCCACATCACAACGAGGGTCAGAAAAATCTCTCCCCAAGGGAATTCTCAGCCAAGAATAGGAAAGTAAGGCTGAAGGTCAACTCTGAGGTGCCCTGGAAGAAGCGGACAAAGGAAGTTCCCATGGTAAGGGACAGCAGCAGTGCTGAGTGAGGGAATGCTTCAATCCACAGCCCAACGAGCACAGGAGGTAGCAGCACCCTTGGCTCCTCCCAAACTATTAAAACTGATGTTTAAACCACTCTCCCATGAAACACCCCAGAGCAAGCCCCATGTACCTCACAGGGAGCACTGTGGCTTGTCTTCTTCTCCACATTCTGCTCCTCCTCTTCATCAGGCGGGGGCTTGGCTGGCGGGGGAGGGCGTTCTCTCTGCAGGTGAGACAGACACTGTCAGCTCATCCCTTCTGCCCCCCAGCTCATCCCTTCTGCCCCCCAGCTCTATGGCCACACTGCTGTGGGTGCAGCAAACATCTCTTAAAATTAATCTTGGTGGAGAAGTTCAGCCCTAACAGCCCACAGCTGGGCAATGGCTGCTGCCTTCTCTCCTCCTCTTCCTCAGGACACTGATCCTGTCCCACTGGTCTCGCTTAAACCCACACCTGCATCTCCACAGCATTACACAAGGCAGTGAGCAATGAACTAATCAGAAGAAAGGGCTTGTGGCTTAGTGAAACTGATGCCAGGGCACCTTTTATAGTGGAAAACTCTAGGGATCAAGAAACTAAGCTGCACTGCTCTCCTCCGATATCCCGGGATTGCAACTGGGCAGCTGGAGCTGCTCCCAGGGCCACCTCCCGCCCAGCCACAGCTCCATCTAATGGCCAAGGGAGCAGCAGAGCTGCACTGCTCACACTCAGCCAGCTACTGAGTCCCTCTTCCTGCTCTCTTTTCACTGCAGTTCAGCTCTCCTCTTTCCTTACTTGTGACAGAACTGAGCTCCTTTCACACCAGACACCATCAGCACAGGACAATGACAAGATCTGATCAGTAACAGGACAGCCTGGTACTGCACACCTGAGAGATCTGCCCAAAATGTCCCCCATCCAAAGCTTATGTCTCATTTCTATTCTGTTGCTCTCAGCACAAGCCAAAGGCTGCACCTCTCTGCACAGAGGGGAAACCATGGTTACTGTGCCCCCAGCAGTTTAATTGCTCACTGCTGCTCTGCCTTTTGTCTAAAACCACCTCCACAGAGCAGGCTTTGGAAAACCAACCAGAACGCAGAGCCTGAAGCTGACCCAGCACTGCAGGGCTCGTGTCCCATCTGCCCCACAGCAGCCTTCCTGCTGATTGCTACCAGGGCAGCAGATGCAGCTGACAGAAGGTGAGGAAGACTTCTCTGGGGACAGTTCCAGGAGCTCTGTGCTGCTTTGTAAAGCCTGGAGTACCCTCTACAGAGCTCTGCAAGTAATACACAAAAAAAAAAACCCTTCCACTGCCAACTAGTTTCCAAGAGGTTATTACAGATAATTTCCTGAGAGCCTTAGCTGTGGTAAAGCAGTAAGCCATAAGAAGATGCTCCACACAAGCCTCCAGAACATTTTTCAGGACAAGGAGTCAGCCCTTCTGCAAAATGCAATCGACTGACAGACCAAGTTTCACTGGCAATAGTGCATTGCCAGAAAACAGAAGGATGCAACACAAAGCGAAATGAAGAAGTGGCTGCTTTTCTGCTTTTAGGCAATCCCTGTGAGCAGGGTAGGGAAGGGGAGACACCAGCCTGCTCTCATCAATGTCAGGGAAGGATTTAAACATTTCCTCAAGCTTGGGCAGCCTGCTGCAGAACAGGTCAGCCCCCTGTGCCTCTGAGGCAAGCACCTACAGGTACATACAGGCCTGACTGCAGCTGCCTTGAGGCCGCTGGGCTCAGCTTCCTTGCTCCCACACTCGCGGTCGGACGATCTCCCGCTGGCCAGGCTGTCCAGGGAGTGGCAGGACGTGGCGTTGTACAGAGCCTCATAGGGGCTCTCCTCCTCGGGGTTCACATCAAAATCCATGATCAGCTCTGTCACAGCTTTGTCCACATCACCTGCAGGGGGAAGAGAGAGATGGCACTGTCCCTGGATGTCCTGGCTCGGTGCTGGCAGGGAGGGGAATGCTGGTGATGCCCACCCTGAGACGTCCGGCCCGGGGGATCGGTGGCTGCAGCGAGCGGGGCTGGAGCAGATTTCTCCACAGCTTTGGCACTTTTCTTCCCAACGGTGTAATCTGCAAGGGGGTTGGGGGGACAGGGTCAGCTCACATCCATCTGGCTTTCTGTCCCCTTCAGCACATGGCGCTTCCTCCCTCGTGGGTGGAAGGCCAACTGTCAGCTTATTAAGTGTCCAAAAAAAAATAACATTATTAAAACTTGCAGCTCAGATCCCAAAATAGAAGCAGGCAGCCTCTTTAATCACAGGCACAAGGGGAGGGATGGCACTTTGAACTTTCAGAGTCTTTAATCAGAAAGCTGCAAAGCTGCTGCACGGACACAGAGTCACGGAGCAAATTCGTGTTGTAGACACAAACTCCATCACTGAACAGAGTCATTACAAGAGAAACCAATTCCAGCTGCAGCCCCCAACCACAGACAAAGCCAGAAACATTCAGCTGATGTAACATCCAACAGCAGCTCCCTCCTGGGGAAAACTAACAGCCTTTATCTGCAACACCTTCAGTTTTAAAGCCCATCTTTGTCTTCAGTTTCAGAATAAAGCTCAAACATTCCAGCCTCACAGGCACAGCTTAGTTAAAAGTCTGAGAAGTGCTTTGAACCTGCAAAGCTCCCAAATGCTCAGCATGAATAACACAGCCCAGCTCCAAATGCTTCTGATCCTCTCCACAGCTGAGAGGAAATGCAGACAGCGTAATTACAAGGTATGAATTTAGCCAAGATGTCACATTTCATTCCCGAATTTGGACAGACACAATGGACCAAGCTCCTTTATAAAACACAAGTAATCAAGGCCTTTTCTGTAAATCTCATCTGCAAATTCCATGCCCAAGCCTGACGACGAGGCGAGGAGCAGGATGTGAGATCTGTGGACAGTGATTTGCCTACACAAACACATAAAGGGGAGTTACACCAGAACCATTTCTAAAGCTGTTACTTTGCATTCTGCAAGCAGATTTAGGCTATCCTTAATTTTAATTAACTTCTAAAGTGAGCGAAACAAAGCTCAATTAAGCCCATTTAAACTGTAAAAGTCACACCACACTCTCTCAGCAAAGGGCTAATCCTCCTAAATCCCCCCCAAGTCCTCCTCCAAACATTTGGTCTGGGGAAGCTCACCCCAGCATTTCAGCACTGGTTCTTCCAACACAGCCTGAAACTGCTTTGATTTCAGCACTCTCCAGGTCTAGAAAAGCATATCCTGTACCTGCCTTGGCAGAATCAGCACCCCAAGCTTTCCCCTCCTCCCCAGAGGCAGAGCTGCATTACCCACCTTCAATGAGAGCTGCTATGTGCTGGCTTTTCTGGGAAGGAAGCTCCCTCACAATGTCCAGAGCAGTCAGGCCTCTGTTATCCTTTATGTTCACATCAATACCTGTGGCCACAGGGGTACAGAGGGCAAAAGCAAGAATATTGTCTAACTATGTGCAGGTTTGTGTATTTCATCAAGTCACATTTGTGATCAGCACTGGGGGGAGCTAAAAGGCACTCTAGAGACAAATCTAAAGCCAAACTCCAAGAGCCAACCTCTCCTACATCCTGCTCCAAGGAGCTCTGACAGCTGGATGGAGAAACCTGCTGCATAGAAAGGGATTTCCTCAAGCTCTGGGCGAAGGGATCACCACATTAGTGCTTCAAAGGGGGAACATTCTCTCACCTGCAGCCAGCAATATTTGTACCACATCTGTCTTGCCAAACAAAGCAGCTTCGTGCAAAGCACTGCCTTTCTCAGTCTGCAAATTAAATGGAAACATAGCATGAAGCCAGACAGCAGGGAATGGTGAGGGAGGCATGGCTTAGAGGGTTACAGAAGCAATAAATACACGGCCTTGTACACGAGCTGTGGGCAGCACTACCTTATGGCTGAGGACAGACTGTCAATGTTATTACAATGCCGAGGATGTGGGATGGAAAAATGGGGATGGTTCCATCAGAGAGACCAAGAAAGGGCCTCCTACAGCTCAGCAAGAGGTCGTGTCCTGACAAGGAAAAACAAGACCCACATACAAGCCATTGCTGTGAAAACAGTACATTCACAAGTGGCTTGATAGGAAGAGACACGTTTGCCTATCAAGAGCTCACAGCACTGCAGGGCAGAACAGCTTTGGCCATGGGGTGTTTGTGTCCCTCACTGTGTCTGGGGCTCTGCACAGGCGTGAGGCATGCACAGCACCCCAGCCCCTCCGGGCAGCCTCCCCCAGCAGCCCAGAGCTGCACAGACAGCCCAGCACAACACAAAGCTCTCCTCAGCTTCTGCAACGAGGGCTGGTGGAGTTCTCCAACGCCCAGCAACCAGCCCGGCCCCGCTCAGACACACCAGATTGTCACAGACATGTTTTATGAAAAATCCTTTCCTTAGGATTTTTTCTCCTGAGAAGCTGAGAGGCCTCAGGAACAAAATGTAAACAACGGTTATCTGCTGCTGTGGAATGCAACAGGTGCATCTGTGACTGGTCTCATGTAGCTGTTTCTAATTAATGGCCAACCACAATCCAGCTGTTTGGACTGTCTCAGCCAGTCACAAGCCTTTGTTATCATTGTTGTTCTATTCTTAGCTAGCCTTCTGATGAAACCCTTTCTTCTATTCTTTTAGTATAGTTCTAATATAATATATATCATAAAATAATAAACATGGAGTCAACATTCTCGTGTCTTCCCTCATCCTGAGACCCCTGCAAATCTCTTCCCTCATCCTGAGACCACCACAGCAGGTACCTGGTAGTTGCTGTCCATGCCAGCATCCAGGAGCACGTGCACCACTGCCTTGTGCCCGTTCCTGGCTGCCAGGTGCAGTGGGGTGTGTTTCTTGGTGTTGCAGCTCAGCAGGTTGGGGTGGGCGTTCAGGAGCATCTTGACCACTTCCAGCCTCCCGTAGAGCGCCGCCAGGTCCAGGGGGGTCTCGAATTTGTTGTTGCGCATGGTGGGGTCGGTGAGCTCCTCCAGCAGCACCTTCACCACCTCGGTGTGGCCGTGCTGGGCCGCGCAGTGCAGCGCCGTCTCGTTGTCGTTGTTCTGCGGGGCACAAGGGGCAGCACGTCAGGGTTGGGGCAGCGCCCTGCTCCAATGTTAAAATCCAAAACTGAGACAAAAAAAAAAGCAGTGGGGAAGCAGAGAGCCCAGTCTGAAGCAGTCTGAGCAATGTGTCACCATCTCCCTGGGTGTTTAGTGTCCCCTCACAAGCTCATTGCCACAGCCTCAGGGATGTCCAGAACAAGGCACTTCAGCTGTGGGAAAGAGGGGCTAGAGATGGACCAGCCTGCTTTCCAAGCACCAGGGGCAGGATCCTAAAGTTTAAGGGATGTTCAGCTGTGTCCAGATTCCCATTAATGCTGCTGGCACCTGGGAAAGGCAGTCTGGTGTCTTGGCAGCATCCCACACTTCAGGGTGCCACAAAAATAAAAGGCAGGCAACCTGTTGTGTGAATTCTATTTGCTGGAACTTCATTATCATCATAATTTTAGATTTAAAATTCAATTGTTTCAAATCCCACTTATCCTGGTTATAAAGTCATTCCACCTCTGCAATTCTGGCTGTTTAGAGACAGGGTGCACCCAGCCCCATGCAGTTTGTGAACCAGAGAACCATGCAATTCCACCACTGCAGGAACCAGCCAGGCTCAGGTTAGCTGAGGGAAGCAATGTCTCAGGGACAAGGGAGCACCCCCAGATGGAAGCCAGACCCAAACCAGAGCATGCAGCAGCAGCCAGACCAAGAACCAGCAATGCAAAGCCCAAAAATGAGCAGTCCAACACCCCACATGCGTAGGTGCAAAAGAGGAACATCGCCGGATCTAACAGAACCTTTTCTCAAATTAAGTTCCTTTCAAGTTTCTGTATGTCATCCACAAAGGGATTCTGGTTTAAGCATTTTAGAAACAACTATCTGACAATATAACCTCCAAAAAAGTTCAACACAAACACTTACACATTTCAACTGAAAGACTTGTGGTTGAGTTTGTCATTTTAACAATTTCCAATAAAATAAACAGAATGTTCTTGTCCTGTTGGAGGCAGCAGCACCACTGCAGAAGGGAATTTGATCCCTGCCTGCTGTGAGAGCACACACAGGCCTCGGGACACTGCTCAGTATTTTACACCACGTCACAAACTCGTGAGGCTGCACGAGCACTCGGATCCTGCTGAGGTGCTCAGTCACCCTCAGCAGTCCTGTTTGTGTCTGGCTTTTGCATCACTTCTCAGCACAGGCAAAGCAAAGGGAGCAGGAGCTGGGAGAGGCTCTGGCAGCTGCAGTTTGCAGGGCAGGGAAGGGAAGGAGCAGAATCAGACACGTGCAGGGGAGGGGGCACAGGGGGCACAGCATCACTGCCAGCACAGAAGGGCCAAGGCAAACAGGCCCCATCCTGGGGGAAGGCACAGGCACGTGGACAGGGGTACTGCAGGATACAGAAATCTGCACAAAAAATATACACAGGGAGTGAGAGGGGACAGAGTAGAGAACATCAGAGCTCGCACCTGCCCATCAGCTCACACTGCTGCCCTCGGGCATTTACAGGGCTGGCAAATCCCATTATTCCCCTTTGATGGGGTGGGAGTGCAGGGATCAGGGAGCCCAGGACAGCTGGGCCAGGCTCTCTGCCTGCCCTGTGGCACGAGGGATCCTCTCTGCCAGGCTTTGTGGAAAGACCCCAGCCCCTCTGAGCAGTGAGTCCCTGCCCCAGAGCTGTGGGGGCACACGCTCCTTGTGCCAGCCCTGGCTGCTGGGCATTTCCCTGGCTGGGACTGCCCCCTCTCCTTTCTCCCCAGCCTCAGGGGGCTTTAAAGCATGCAGCAGTTCCAAGCATCTGCCTGAGGGCTCAGAAATGGGAACACACCATCGTTTAAAAACATAATTGTTGGAGACTTCCCTCATCTTCCCTGCAATTCAGTCCAATTTTCCCTAAGCAGATTGGGGCTCCAGTGCTTGAGAAAAAAATCCCCAGACTTTCCTCCAGGGATCACCAGGCAAATAAACTCCCTTGAATCATCACATCAAGTCTCTCCCAATTCCAGATTGTGCAGTGGAAACTCCCACTATTGCCTGAGTCTTTATTGCCTCCATTTTGGGAGAGTTTCGAGCAGCCAAAAATACTCCAGTTCTTCCAGGCAAGGGAGTTTGCTCCCTTCCTGCCTCACCTCTCCAGGCACAAACCAGAGCAGTGAGCAGGAGTGCTCAGACCTACAGATGTATCAGAGATGGAAAAGGAAAATTCCATTCCAGCTGCCAGAAGGCACGTGGCTTCAAATTTCAGAACTACTTAGGAAAATAAAGCACTCAGGAGGGCTGAGGGGCTGCATTCCTGCAGGAATCCTTGCACCCCCCAGCTCTCAGCTGGAAGAGAGGAGCTGGGAGCAACGCCTGCCTGCAGAGCACAAACAGGGCACGAGCAGGGATGGCTCTGCTTTCTTATGGGCTCCAGCACAGGTTCCAAGCCCTGCTGATGTGATGGCACTCACCACACACAGCCCTGCTGCTCCTCATCCCGTGCTCCAGTGGAGAATCCACAGCCCCTTCAAGTGCTCTGTCTGCTCTGCACCCCTTGCTCCCAACACACAGCTCTGACTGAGCACAGGGAGACTTGGTTTGAAAAAGGGAAAGTTTTCTGACCTGCAAAGATCTGAAGGGTTAAATAAACTGCCAATACTGAATATTCCCTCTTTACATTCCTTCTTCACTCAACATCCCAACACTGGAGTGTGTAAGATTTTACTTGGTTATTGACAATGTTTTAGGAAGCTCCTTTCAGGCAACTGAACTCCTCTACCATGATGTTTCCACAGAATACATAAAGGCATAAAATTCCTATCTGGATTTTTGCAAAAATCCCCGATTTGGATGAGCTTTACAAGAACACATTTGTGCTCAGAGGATGGGCACCAGTGACCCTGAAACAAGGCTCTGAAAACCACACCTAACTCCCAGCAAGCACAGGAGCTCTGCCTGTGTGTTTCTAAGCTCCTGCAGACCAAGCAGAGGGAAACTCTGACAGACAGAATTCTGCCATGGATGGCTGGATCCAAACTAAGTGGCTGGAAGCAGCTATGGCATGGTGGCTCATGGCTGAGGTGTCTCAGGACAGAGTAACAGATTGTTTGCCACCCCTGGCTCGTAGAATCACTAGAAATAAAACCGAAAAATGGTGTCTGAGAAACCACCACCAGGAATTTGATCTTCAACATCCCAATACTGGATAGGAAGCTTCTTCAACAGCTCAGTCTCAGCTCATTGCACAAGCTGATGTTGTGTCTTTTGTAGCTCAAAACTGGAAAGAAGAGAGGAGCAAAACAGGCCAGAAAACAGGAACAGGAGACCAGGGCTGGAGGGTCAAACAACACCACAGACTGAACATGAAAGAGAGACTGATGTAATAAGCAGGACATGGAGGACTTGGGAAGGGAGGCAGGAACATCACTGCCCTCCCTTCTCCCCACCACCACCACCACCACAGGAATTAACTGTCCATTCAAACAACACAGAGCATTATGCATTTGGTAGGAGAAAAGGCATCAAAATTCACTCCAAACAGCCCACAGAGAAAATGCAACCATGGTTAAGCAGGGGGAAAAAATTCCTTCTCTTTGCATTTATCAGCAACACCAGCACATGAAACAAAACCTAGAACATTAAGTTGAGGTAACATTACCTTTGGGAAGTCATCCAGCCCAATCAAGCAAACTGACCATCACTGCGAGTCCTACAAGGCTAAGCAAGGAAGGAGCCCCCAGGAAAGTAAGGAAAAGCTTTCCTTTAATTATGTTTCTATAACTGCTTTGAAGAGAGAAACCCACAGTAAATCAATGGTCCCAATTTCCTTTTCCCCAAGCAGCTGCAAAGTGAACAGGTATTATTGCACCTGGAAGCACGCGAGTGCAGCCTGGAGTGATGATGCAGTGAAATGCTGACAGCAAAGTACACACCTTGGCATTGATATATGGGTCAAAGGGGCCGTACTTTTTGAGTTCTTTGATCTCAAGAGCATTCTACAAAAAGGAAGAGGAAAAAGAAAAAAAATGTGATAATGAAATGGGTGAGATACAGCAACAAAGCAATGGGTGACTCCAAGGGGTGGAATGGCAGGACACAGCATCTTGTTCCAGTCAGAAGCCATTCCAGCTGGGACTGCTGTCACCTGGACCAGGCTCCAAGCACAGGCTCCTCAGCTGACTGCTCTCATTTAACAGGTTCCTACCAAACAGACATTAATGAAACATTACCTGCAAGGATCACACTAAGCTCTGACTTTTGCAAAGATCACCCCTCTAGCTGCCCTGCTCAGAGCAGAACATTTACACTGTGGGCTCTCGCTCAGTTCTGGTCAGATTGACTGGGCAACCTGCATTCTAGCCCATGTAATCAGACTGAGTGCCTGCAGCTGTGCCTGGAGACATGATTAACACAGCCCTAAACTGGAGAACTGTCACCAGAGACATCACAACACACATTCCTCCTTATTCCTGCTCAGTGGAGGAATGACAGAGAGCTGCACTACAACCAGATTTTTCATTCCATGATGTTTTAGCAGCAGTTATCCCTGGGGCAGCCTGGTGCATCAATTTACCCATCCTGGGAAACTCCAGTGTGGCACTTGGGTCCCCACAAAGGAGGACTGGGACTCCTAAACCTGCCTCTGAAAGGAGTTTGCTACCCAGCTTCTGAAAAACTACCATGGAGCAAATCAACAGAAGGGATTCCAGAGCTGCTCACCCTGACTGTGAGCTGAACTCAGGCCAGGGGTGTCTGACCCACCTGGGAATTACCTCTGGAATGAACATCCAGGTTTAGCCTGCTGGCACCAAGGCAGGCAAACCTATTTTGGTTTATTCCTTTCCTCCTGAAAGAACACCTGAGTGGTTTAGGAGCTGATTCCCAGGGTCAGCAGATGTTCCTACCTTAGGGACAGGACAAGCACAGCCCTCTGCAGCTTTAGCCACTGGTCTGGGCCTGTCACTCTGTGCTAGGGAGGGGCAGCTCAGTGACAGCACTCAGCTGGCTCATCCATGAAACCAGTTCCTGTAAACAAAACTCTGCAACAACAGGAATATCTAGGCCTTCCAGCAGTAGCATTTCAGAAGTTCCCTGGCATTTAAGGTACCTCTGATGTCCATGGGCAGTTCCACAGGAGCCAGCCCTCAGCAGTGGACACAGCTGTCATGGACCCCTCACTCCCTCTGCACCCCAGGCCAAAACTGTCAGCTTGACAAAAGGAACAAATCCAAGAGGCTTTTTTTTCTTGCCTGATTGCAAAAATAATTCTTTAAGATTAGGTGAGGGATTTGTCTGGGGGCAAGTAGTGTTAAAATTATCTTAGAACTTACAAATTAGTGAACTGGAGCAAGTGCCAGAGACAAGCCAGGAGAGCAGCTAAGAGAGCACGGCCAAAGAGACTGAACAAAGCTGCTTGGATTAGTTCCCAAAGGAGGGAGCCAATGGATCCTCTGCAGAACTAGAAACCTGCTCAGCTATCCAGCAGCTGAAAGGAAAACTGTGGGTTAGTTTTAGAAGCCCAGAAGCAGGAGACCACTTCCTAAGTGTTGAGCAGTTCTCACAATTATGCGTCTATGAAACTTAAATATCTTTTCATCCTACCACTAACTCAGACTGAATGTATTGATTTAGTGTCCCTCCTATCCCACCAGCAAGTAGGACCTTACAACCACTGCTACTGGTTTGGGAAGGGTCAGGAGTCAGCTGCAGGAGTCTCTCTCCATGCCAGGGAAGTGATTCAATGATACATTAGAGAAAATCAGGCAGACCTGCTCATTCACTTTGGTGTGTGAAGGGCCCTGGTGGATGAGGAGCTTCACAATGTCAGCATCTCCCTTCCAGGCTGCCAGGTGCAGGGGGTAACAGCCCTTACAGTCTGCCACGTTGGTGAGAGCGTCGTTCCTCAGCAGAACCTCCACAACATCCCTGCAAGAGACAGGAGCTGCAGTGAGACATTCAGTCCCTGTTTCACAGCCCCCCTTCTGCAGCAAGGACTGAACACAAAGTTAATCTGAGCAGGAGTGTTTCAGAGAGCCTCTTGACATGTGATTTTTAAGTGCTCCTATTAAATGCTGCCAAAAGAAATGGAAAAAAAGGAAATAAATAATGCTGAGATGAGCTCAGGGAGGATTCACATTAACTCCATACTAATGGAGCTAAACAGGGGCTGAAGTCAGCCACAAGCCTCTGCTGAACACAGCACAATGAGGGTGAACAGCGATTTTAACTCTATTTGATTTTTCAATATCTCAGGCAGCAACAAGAAACACGAGATCTACCACACTAAAATTACCTAAAAATGTGATAAGCACATGAGAAAACTGTAAAGTGGCGCAGGCCCAGATCACCCTGGACACCAGGAAGACTGCAGGGACTGTCACCAGGGGAGCCCCTTTCACACTGTGTTACAGCTCATCCAAATTGCTTAGAAACAAAAGGGCCTGAAAACCTCAGCATCTGGAGATGTAACATCAGCCAGCAGCCAAAGCTCTGACATTCTCCACTTCCCCTGAAGATGGAGTAGTGCTGCACCAGAGCCTCAGCTGGTGAATGAACCACACAAGGGAAGCACAAAGCATCCACCCCTGGCACCCCAGGCTTGGGACAGAACTCACTTGTGGCCAGGAAAGCACAAAGCATCCACCCCTGTGACCCCAGGAATCACTTGTGGCCAGGGAAGCACAAATCCACCCCCTGTGACCCCAGTTTTGGGAACAGGACTCACTTGTGGCCGTTCAGAGCAGCGTGGTGCAGCGGGGTGTACCCAGTGCTGTCAACACAGTTCACGTTTGGCCCCCTCCAGATGCTGCAAGACAAAAAACAGACAGGGAACACTTAGGCAAACAGGGGCAGGGCAAGGGCAGGGCTGGCACAGCTCTCACACCAAGGTGGGTGACAGCTGTGGTCAGGGGCAGCACACAGAGCAGAGGGGTCAGCACACGGAATCACTGCTCAGCTTCACCTGAGTCCTGCTCTCCAGTCAGAGCTCCACTGCTCACATCCCTCAGCCATGCACAGCCTTGCCAAAAAGCATCTTCAGAGGGAGTGTGTCTATTAGACTGAACCACAAGAGACAGCAAACCATCGGCCCACTGCTAATTCCCACCCCACAGAAGAATTCTGGTGGCTCTGGGAAACTGTCCTTCTCCACAGCAAGAGTCACAAGGGGTGGGTGTAAGTCAAAGGCTGTGGGATGCAGAGTCTGCTCTTGGTCACCACTGTGATTCCACACTGACTTCTCACTGTCCCAAAATCACTTCCATCTGTCAGCTGTTGGCAGTCTGCACCAAAGAGTAGGTGGTCTCTTCTGAGAGCATTAACTCCCCTCCCCTGCTCCTAAGTCAAGCAGCACAGATTTGAGTATTAACCCTGGCAAGGATTACTGCTCCCCAGCCCCTGCAGGGTGTCCTGCTCACATCAGCACAGAATGGCACAAGTGAGAGGCCAGTGCTGCTCCTGAGCTTGCTGTGGAAGGAGTGTGGTGACTGCTGTCCCTCACCAGGGCCACCACCCTCCCCCAGAAATGGGCATGAAACTCAAACCAGTACATTCTTACAAGCAAACTGGAACTGTTCAGCTCTCCATCATCCTGTTTTACACACCATCCTTTCAGGAATTACACAGGGCTTATTACAAGCCCTGAAAATCCTACTTATGCTAACGTGGTGCATTTTCCTGCTTTGTTTTCTTTGGGGGGAAAACCTCACAGCACCCTGTGATCCCCAGCTGAAATGGTTTAAAATCAGCCAGCTGTGGCTCCGTTTGAAGCTGGCCTTCTCTGAGGAATCCATTTCCTCCCCAGTATGAAATCACAACGATTCCCATGGCCCAGAGGCTTCCTAAAACAGGAGCCATCACTGCGGGGCTGCCAGCCAGGAGCACCTCAGAGCCACCAGCAGGAAAGGCACCAAACCAAACCAAGGGGAATCTCCTGCAAACCAAGGGAACTCCACAAGGGAAGGAAGCAGCAGGCTCACTCTGCAGCATGTTTCAGTGGGAAATGGAAAGTCTGTCCCTGTCCCTTCCAAGTGACTCCTGATCTGCAGAGCATTATAAAAGGCTTTGCAGTCTAGAGAAGAACCCGAGCTCTGCTAGAGGAGAGGCAGCTAAGGGGAAACTTTATCCAAGAGGACAGGCAAGTGAGCCACAAAATCCAATTTGCAAAGGATGAGAGGCTTATCCTGAGGCATCCTGCACACCACACACCATGCTGTGCTCCAGGAGGATACACATGCAGATCCATACACACCTCCAGCACTGCCAGTGTTGTTCACAGGAACAGTGGCTTAAACCACATGCAGAAGGTCAGTGAGACACCAAAACCCCCACTCAGGGAGTGTGGGAGTGCCCTGCCTGATCCAGCCTGCAGCCCTGGAGCATGAAGGGACTGAGCAGCACTCAGCTCTGGTTTGTTCCTGGCAGTGGGCTCCTGCAGTGTGGTTGCCCAAATAATTTATTGCTGGATTTAACATGGCAATTAATGGTTAGAACCAGTGCCAGAAAGCCTTGTGTGCAGTCTAGAGCAGTTCTAACTCTGCACCTGTGCTGCCTTTGCTTGGGCTGGAACCTGGGCAGTGCCAGCGTCCCGTGGTTTTACACATTAAGCTGAGCTGTGCTTGGAAGCTGAGCTCAAACTGCTCGAGGGTGAGCACATGAAAAACCAGCAGCAATTAACACAAATGTTTCTTTCAGCTGAAGTTATGAAATGAGGAAAACCAGGGTCAGTGGTGCAGTGGGCAGGGCTGGGGACCAGAGCCTGGGGCATCTGTCCCCACTGGAGCGTGGTGTCCCCATGATAAAACAGTTCCTTAGAAATCTCCAGGTCAACGCTTCACAGCAAAATGCAAAGTTTGTTCAAGGAGCTCAGAGGGGGAGCAAAGCTGGAGCCCAGCAGTGAGCACTGGGTGCTGCAGAAACCAACTGCCAGGATCTAAAGATATTTTAAAAAAAACCATCTGCTGTGTCCTCTCCTCCCCTTTGCCTTTTTATTCCTGCAAATAAAGAAAGCTTTTATCAAAGAAAGGTCAAATCACCCATAAGATCAGACTGGAAGGATCCAAGAGGAGAACTATTTATATTTAAATGTGGGGACTGCAGCAAAGGACATTACTCCCTTCCCTCCTCTTCCTCTTCAGCTGTGCCAGAAAGGCCACACAATTCTCCTGAGGTATGGAAAGAGGGTGCTGAGAAAAGCAGAACACAAAGCCCAGAACTCTCAGCCTTTGGGCTGTTTCTGATTTCTAAACAGAAACCCCAATTGCAGCACAGGCAGGAGAATGCTGTAAATACAGGTCTGGAGCCAATTTGATCACTGTTGCTTTTTGATTGCTTTTCTCCCTCAATTCCCCCAAAATCCCTTCACATCAAAGAGGGGGGTTGCTTTTACCCTGTGGTCTCTGGGTATCACCCAGGTCTCACCTGCCCTTTGCTGCACCAAGGCAGCACCTGAAGATGCTCCTGATGACATCTGCTTAACACAGCTAAGACTGAACATTGAGGACATCAGGAAATCTCTGAAAACAGCAAAATCTGCTCCATTTAAACTATTTCTTGTGCTCAGTTTTCTCTTGCTCTATGATTCAGCAAGGCCTTAAATAAAACTTCCTGCTTGTGAAAACTGCTGAAGAAAGCACATGCTTTAGGTCACAGTAAAACCCCAAAGTACCTTTAAACAGGACCACGTTTGTCCTCCTGATTTTCCATTTCTTTCTTCCCAGCTGCAGTAGTGACTTTTCTCCCCAAACCACGCCAGGCAAGGGGCTAAAGCAGGGCCAAGCCTGGAGAACAACGTGGTGTTTTCAGCTCAAATGATGAACCTTTGGGGCTGGTTCCTGGTCTCACTAACATGGGTCAAGGAAGCACCAGGAGAGCTCAGGGTCCTTGTGCAGAGCAGAGGCCGTTGGACCCCTGTATTTACACACCCCAAAACAAAAAGCAAGATGAAACCCCAAAACCAAAAAGCAAGATGAAACACGAGTGGTTTGGCCCAAAGGCACCAGGAAGTTTAAAGCACTGGCCCCAGATGTTTGTGTTCTTCACTCAAAGCCTTGGAGACAGAGTGTCAGGAGGGCAGTGAGGGCTGGAGGAGGATTCCCCAGAGTCCATTGCCCAGGGGCCACCACAGCAGGTCACTCACACATGCACACAACCACTGGATTCCTGCGACCCTCCCTGGAATTTCCTGCTTACAGAGGGAACACAAATAACCCAGAGCCTTTGGGCAAGGCCTCAGGGTTAGGAAGCTGCTTATGTTTTTCTGAAGTGTGAGGAAGGCACTGCTGCAGCCACTCTGCCAGCAGGCAGGGTTTGGCATGGTGGGACTCCAACAGAGTGGGGATCCCACTTATGCACCCCAACCACCAGATAATACAACAGCTTTTATAAACAAATAAATGGCTGATGCAAGGCTGGAGGAGATTCAAGTAGTGTATTGCTGGGGCAAGGCACTGTCAGCCCATGCTGGCAGGTTTTGAGAAAGCCCAAGGAGAACAGCTGGTCAGACTCCAGCTGCTGGAGTGGCTGCAGAGGAAACCAAACCATGAGCTTCTGCTCCTGCACTCAACTTCTTGGGCCAGATTTTAATTTGTTGTAAGAAAAGTGGGTAGATTTTCCTCAAAGTCAAAGGGTCGTGAGCTCAAGTACAAGATGCCAGAATGGGCAGGGAGAAGCAGGGACCACCATAAAGGCAGGACACACAGAAGTGTGTGGGACACATGACCCAGCTGACATGGCACAACACAACAGCCATGAAGAGAGCTGCTGAGCCTGGGCTCTGTTCTGACCCACTTCCAGCAGAGGCACTGACCAGGGATTCCTGTGAAAATCCTCAGGTTCAGTGCACTTTGACACCCTGCAGCATCAGAGCCACACCCGGCCCTCTGCACAGAGCCAGATCAAGCTCCCACTTCAGCAGCTCACTCTGAGTGAGGCAACAGCTCTCAACAACAATTACCAACAGCTCCAGCCTCATTGCCCAACACCTGCAGACAGTTCAGCCACTGTAAGGTCAACAGGGTGCTGTGAGAAAGCAGCATTTCCACCAGTGGAGCAACACTGTGCAGCAACCAATCCTTTCCCTTGGCCTTCCTTTCATTGATGGCCATTGATGGCCAAATGATCCCTTCTCCCTTGGAAAGGAGCAGAGCCCTTTGTTCCTCAGGTGCAGGAAACCTGCACGGGTCTGTGAAGTGACAGCAGCCTGTGAAGGATCAGCTCAGGAACTGAGAGGCAGAAGGCAAGCTCATCTGCTCCCCTCAGAACCTGCCCACCATCTCCCACTCCTCATTTCCAGGGAGGCTGTTTTGGGTCAGCACAGACCCATGGCAAGCACACATTTAACTCCTGGGCTTGCAGCTCACACTAGAAAGGAACCAGACATCACTAACAGAAATGTGTCCATCCAAGCTAAAACCCCCCATTAGGAAGAGGCGAGCCCCAGCCTTATGGATGGCTCCTGGCAGTGAAAATGCATTTATTTAAACATAATGTATGGTGGGGGGTGGCAGTGGGGACAGAAAGGCTGGGCCAGGCATGGAGCTACATCAGAGAATCCCTCTGAGCAGGGGCAAATAAAGAGCTGCAGGACAGGAAAAATATAGGTCTGGCTTGAGTGCATATGCTGCTCTTTATTCTTAAAAGCATTACAGGCACTCTGCAACCCACTGCCATTAAGGAGCATTCCCAGCTGATGACAGGCCACAGAGCAGGAGCAGCCCCACAACACAGGCTCCAACACTGGCTCTGACCTCAGGCCAGGGCCAAACAAGCTTGGCTGGGAGAAGTGCGCAAAGGATCAGCCACTGAGTCAGAGAAAGCCAAGCAGGATCTTTGGGAGGGGTCTTTGGGGTCTGTGTGTGTGGCAGCAGGGCATCCCCCTGCCCACACCCTGGCCAAAGGCAGCATGAAGGCAGGGGAAGAGCAGGGAAATGGGAAGGCAACCACCCAGCATGGAGATGGGAGGGTTTGACATGGAGTCTGGTTCATTCAAAGCAGGAAAGAGGACAGAGATCCTAAAAGAGGACAGAGATTTGACAACACTTCCCAAATGCTGACAAACCTCTCACTGATTCTGTGTCCCATTCTCTTCTTCTGCATCTGACTAGATGGGGTTTTGAGGAACAGAGCAAAAGGAACATTCCTGCAAAAACATTCCTGCAGAAATTCAGTGACCTGAGCAGCATTATCAAAGCCATAAAGCAATATCCCAGAACTGCAAACAGGAACCAGAGCACTGCTCAGGTAAACATTCCTCACTCTCCATGTGCAGCTCAGCTCTGCTCCCACAGCACTGGAGAAAATGCACTACGTGGAAGAAAATACAATATTAAAAAATAAATAAGATGCAGGGAAAATTAGCAAGACATGTAGATGGTGCAGGCTGCTGGGTTCCACTGGAGCACAATTCCTTAGAAAGGTGCCAGACTTCCCCTTGGCCTTCCCTTCACTGAGCACTTCCAGAGAAATAGAAGGAAACCCTGGGCAGCCACAAATTCCTCATCAAAACCACCGAGCAGCTGATGCTGCAGCACTGAGCTGGCTGCAGCTGGCAACCTTGCACTGGGCTCTCCCTCCCCCTTCTCCTTTGTGAGATGATTTAACAAGCTGCAGGATCCCACGGGACATGTCAGTCAGCCAACAGCAATGGAGCATCGTGTCTGGAGCCCAACGTGTCCATCTGTGCTGCTCCCTTCTGACAGGCACAGAGCTCTGAGCTTGGAGTAAAAATGTCATCAAAAGGAACTTGTGCAGAAAGAACTGTGGTAGAGCACACGCCCTCCCCCACCTGCCAGTGCCCTTGTAGGGGATGGATGTGTCAATTAAGGGTTTTGGGATGGCAGAAAATGTGTCACTCTCAGCTCACTGTCAGACAACATCAACACACCACGAAGTAAATGTTTGTTCCCAGCACCCACAGAGATCTGATCCAATACACATCTTAGTGGGAATGTGGGATTTCTAGCACCTTGCACTTAGAAGGGTGTGGGGATGCTGATCCTTTATTTAAACATGGACACCTTCCTCCTGCTGCAGTCTCAGGCCTCTCTGCAGAGAGACAATAACCACCCATGTTCCTCCTATCTCAGCACTGAAAACTTCTCAAGGTCTGCGTGCTCTGCCCAGCCAGCCATGCTCCAGTGCTCCTCTGGGCCACCACGGCTTCTTCTGGGCACTGGCCCTTCCCTTTGTGCCATGTCACCCACACTCACATCCCCCTCAGCCTGGCTGCTGCCCACCCTTCCCAAACCCTGCTCACACCCCCAAATCCTGCCCAAACCCTGCTCACACCCCCAAACCCTGCTCACATGCCCCTCAGCCTGGCTGCTGCCCACCCTTCCCAAACCCTGCTGACATCCCCAAATCCTGCCCACCCTTCCCAAACCCTGCTGACATCCCCAAATCCTGCCCATCCCTTCCCAAACCCTGCTGACATCCCCAAATCCTGCCCACCCTTCCCAAACCCTGCTGACATCCCCAAATCCTGCCCACCCTTCCCAAACCCTGCTGACATCCCCAAATCCTGCCCATCCCTTCCCAAACCCTGCCCACACCCTGCTCACACCCCTGGCTGCTGCCCAGCCCTGCTGCCTGAACACTGAACCATGATGTGTCTGACCTGGGGCAGATGATGAAAAGCAGGTAAATAGGCCAAGTCAAGCAGACACAGAGATTCAGGGACCGAATTACCCCTTCCCTACAGCAATTAAAAAAGCAAATGCAATTATTTTGTACCAACAACTGCACACAGCGTGCACTTTTGCCTTAGGGAGACTGAAAGCAGTGAGACAGAGATTGGCACGACATCCCCCTTCCCCTGTGACATTGCCCAGATCAGTGACGGGAGGACTGTGAATCGGGGCTGGCCCTGCAGTGCTCAACTCTGGGCACACAGGGAGACCCCAGGATGCTGGGAGGGATCTTGGGCTGCAGGACACCAGGACAGGCAGGAGAAACAGTGCTGGAGTGAGAAGGGAATGAGCTGCTCTGATACCAAGCAGCAGAGTGACAGGATGAGAGGCAAGGCCCTGGAGGATTCAGAGCCACAACAAAGCTTCCACTGAAGCGTTTGGAGCACACTTTACCCTTGAACAGCCCACACCAGCAGCACTCACCCACATGGCTCCATTTAAGCCTGTACCAATCCCAGCTCCAGCTTAACCAGGAGTCCCTGAGGGCTAAAGAAAGACACAGCAAGGAGAGATTAACTGGCAACAGTTCGGGACACAAACAAGGCACTGACATAGCACTGACTCCAGAGACATTCCTCCTTGATGAGCTTTTTAATTGGGTGCCCAAAGAGCAAGTGACAGGGAAAGGAGAGAGCAAAGACAGGGAGAGCAGGAGGGCAAACAGAGAAGTGACCCCATGGTGGCTCAGATGGGAACATGGGGACACACCTGAGCAGCCACAGAGCTCTGTGACCAGCTCTGCTTGTCCTGGCAGTGCTGCACAGGCAGAGAAAGCGCTGACATGGACAACAGCTCCTAAGGAAAAGCTCAGGAAAAGAAGGATGGAAATCAGAAAGGACATCCTTTAACTCCAGAAGCATCCTTGAAATGCAGTCTGTTAGAGAGCAGGATCAGGAGTGAATGGCCAAGGCAGGAAATGATTCCAAAGCCCGAGATAGCTGCTAGGAGTTGTCATTACTTGTCTGTGCTATCTGTACAGAGATAAGGCTGGAGCTGAACAACACGAGTGCTGAGCTGAGGGCTGAGCCAGGCAGGCAGAGGGATGGAGCTGACAGCCCTGCCCTGCTCTGGGAGCCCTGGCAAGGGCAGGGACCCTCCCCAGGAGCTGCCAGGGGCAGCTGCACCCACCCCCAGTGCTGGAAAATGGAAACAATCATGGAACAGGCAGCAGAGATGTTCCCACGAATTTCATGGTGGATCAGCTTCCAGGCCTGGTTTCACCCAAATGCCAGCTCTGACCCTGCCTGCAATGAGAGCCTCAAACAGCTTTTCCTCACCAGAAAAAAAAACTTTGCTCTTTGGGGAATGTATACAGCATAAGATGTTCCAAGCCCCTTGAAATATTTCTGCACACTTCTCTGCAAGAATAACAGACCCAGCTCTGAGCCTTTTCTCTGCTCAATACAGCTCTCCCAGCCAGAAGCTGCTTTCAGCAGCAGAGCCTTTCCCAGCCTGACATTTTTAATGTACAGAAGGAATGTACATATGCCAGTCAGACTCCTAAATATATGCAGGATAAAATTCTCCATGACTTCAAACAATTTCAGGGTTACTGTGACTGTCCCAGCAAATAATTATATCTCAGCTGTAACAACTCACACCCAATAACAAGCAGGATCCTCAGAGCTTTTAAACCAATTCTCTTTAGTCTTTATTTCCAGTGAAAAGGAATGTCAAGGTCACATCCTGTTTCACTCCTTCTGTGAAATAATTTCTGTTGAGATTAGAGGAACTATTTCCAAAATGCCAAATCCAGCACGAATTGCACACATCCTCCAAGTTCCATTTTCAGCTGTTCTGACCCAGAGCAGATGAGCCCCAGGAGCTCAGACACAGCTTCACAGCCTGCACCAGGCTGAAAGGGGCACAGGGGCAATGCAGTAACTGAAAATCACGCAAAGGGGGTTAACAACACCCCAGGACAGGCACAAGTCATCCACGGGGATCACAGGATGAACTGAGGTCAAACATCTCTTACAGGGCAGTCAGCTCTGACAGAGTCCCCACAGTGCAGTGGGAAACCATGGCTAAGAAATCGCTGGAAAGAAGCACTAGGAAAAAACCAACACAAGCCCACAGGACACAGTCTCCTGTTTAAGTCATCTGATGGATTTCACTGTCCTTGTAACAGAACCAAGATGATGATGCAAAGCTTTGAAGCCTTCAGAGCTTAAGGCTTTATCCTAATCCTGTTCCTGATGCCTAAAAAAATTGTGCTGATTCCTGAAAGTGACAGCAGTGAGGGAGCCCACCTGGGTCCCTGCATGGGGGTGCTTCAAACCTGAGCAGGCACCCAGCCTCTGGAATCACATTCTGTTCTAAAATCAGGCACTTTGTAATGCCAAACTTGAGCGGATTTCTCAGTGCCTTAATTAGGATGAGGCAAAAGTCAATTCACCTCATTTCCAACCCACTTTAATATCAGATTTGAAAGACCACCTAAGACATCTTCAGCCTTGCTCGCCTCACAACAGCAGGCACTGGGATTAGATAAAAATCTAATGAGATAATGTATTTACATCATATTTATGGCACTGCCTCTCAGACAGGGTTTTGTTCTCGTGTACTGAGGACTATCCTCAGCACATGGCACTACAGACACTTCCTTTGAACTGGAAAAAGCTTGAGGTTTATTTTAAAATCTAATTTCCCTTTAAAAGAAACCATGTATTAAAACAACAAGGGAGGAGTGTGAATGTGCTCGGGCTCACCAAACCCAAACACCAACTCCAGCTCAGCTTTCCTCAGCTGAATAACTCAGGCTCCTGCAGTGTCCAGTGAAGCCATGCACACACACTCCTCTTGTAATTCCCTCAGCATCCTATGTCTCATGTACACTGATTTTCACCTGGAATCCTCAACAGCCACAAGACAGCAAGCCAAGAATGCACCAAACACAGACCCAGCACTTTGCATCCTGCAGCCTCCCAAACATTTCAACAGCTCACCCTCACTAACCCTGGGGAAACAGCCACCTCAACATCCTGCGTGTGCCAGAGCCTGCTAAAATCCTTGGCTTAGGAAAAAGGAAAAACCACACAAATCCACACACTGCTGAGACAGAAACAGTTCCAAACTTAAGCCCCTTATGCAGCAGTCTGGAGGCCCAACTGGATTTTCTTCCAGGATACAAACACCTGCAGGAATCCCTGCTGAGCATCCAGCACCACATTCACTTAAAGGGCAATCAAAAAAAGTTTAACTCCAATCTGATTTATCCAAACTTCACAAAGCTGAGTATTTCTCATTGAGTTATGGCACCGAGACAAAGTAATTTAGGATTCAGGTCTAGAAACGTGCTGTGATGTGCTGGACACCCAGGTACCACACGGCATTGATGTGGCCTGGCCCAGGGCAGGGCATCTCCCCACCGATGAGGGTGCAGGAGTGGAACTTTTTGGAAGCAGGACATAAAGAGCTCTGAGGCTCTCGGGTTTTGGGTAAAGAGGGCACATTCACACACTGCAGCTCAGATTTCACTCCAAAGGCAGCTGACACCTTCCTGCCCTGTGTTTATTGGAGCCTCTGCCCCCTCCCCAGCCCCAGGCTCAGCCAGCCCAGGTGCACCGACATTTCCAGCTCTGTTTTCCTCCCTCCTGCAGACAGCAGCTGTGTTCACTTCGCCAGTCGGTTGCTATAGAAACAAATCAATCCTCAATAGTTTTATTTTTACCAGTTTCTGTGAAATAGGATTTATCTCATTTCCATGACTAAGCTGTGCTCTGGAGTGAGCTCTCTGGGACAGTGACGGTGCCAGCTCAGCAGCGGGCACAGCTCGTGCTGCAGGGACAAGAGGAAGGAGCCATCACCCCTGTTCAGAGGCACCTTCTCATCCTGAGGAGGACACTTCACCTTGAAAGGACCCCACAGCCTGAGCACCACAGCACCCCACAGCTGCATCTGAGGAGCAGACAGAGCAGGGGGGCATGGCACAGCCCGGAAGGCAGTGAGCTCACACACGGTGGAGGTGTCAGCACTTGTTCCGTGCTGAGAGCCAGCCTGGCAGCCCTGGGGCACTGCCACAGGAGGGGCTCAGCCTCCAGGAGCTGCCTGTGCCTCGTGCCAGGGAAGCTGAGAGGGGCTTTCCTTTGGTCTGGCATGGCATGATGCATTTCCTCCACTCTCTAGTACCTGTGCTGTGTCACACCTTTCACCCATGGCTCTTCTATCCTGTTTGTTGTCCTCCAGTCTCACTGAAATGATGCATTACCTCACAAAACCCAGCTGCATGAACCCTGTTTCTTGGCTCAGCTGCTCCCAACACACCAAACACTGCTCCAGACATTCACCTCCAGAAAGTTCTGCCCCCTGCCAAAGGGCCTTCCCCAGCTGGAGGGGACCTGTGGCACTGAGAGGAGCAGCTCCTCCTCACCCACACGCACGGCTGGGGCAGAGCTGCTGCACAGGGAGCAGGAGGGAAGGGGAGACGCTGCTCCTCCTGCCTTTCCCTGCTGCTGATCCAGGGGTTTGTCACACCTGCCAGCTCCAGTGCTTCCCCAACATCCCCTGGGCAGAGCCTTCCACTTCCAATCCCCTCTCTGCCATCCAAACCCTGCAAACTGGAGCTGCCCACAGCCACTGGGAAGGGAGGGAGGCAGGGCTCTCTCAAGGGGGTTTCACTGGAAGGAAACCTCCCACCCACCAATTCCCATGCGCCCAAGAAAGCCCCAGGTGCTGTGAAACCACAAATCCTGCTTTGCCCACTGGCCTGGGTAAGTGGAGCAGAGCAGGGTTAATGCCCCAGCCTGGTGCCTCTGACCCAGCCCTGAACACAGAACTGCACAGACCAGAGCAAGCAAACAAAAACTTTCCAAAACTGCATCACAAGATCACACAGAGACAAAACACCTCAGAGTCACAGGCAGTAAGTGCAGCCTTTGAATTCTTCAAGAAGTACTTAGGAAACAATTCCCTGCTGAGCCCGGTGCACACCTGTGCCTGTGGCACAAGCACCTTCAGCAACCCCTGAGCTCAGGTGTGTAATTAAACAGGGATCCGTGCACGGGAGGGTGTGGAGAGAAGGTTTAGAGTGGGTGAGATGATTAATCACAGCAGCAGGAGCAGGGGAACCCAGCGTTGCCCTGTTCTGTGGGAATGCAGCAGGAGCAGCTCCCTCGGGATGGGGAAGGGAAGGGAGGGAAGCACGAGCTGGACAAGCCTGGCAGCTGCACCTTGGAGCCCTCCTGCAGGACTCTGTGCTTACCCACAGGCCTGGGGACACGTGGAGGGACAGACAGACCGACCCTGACCTCGGACAGGGCAATCCCCCCCTTCCCTGGCAGCAGCACCGTGTCCCTCCCCCAGGGAATGGCAGCACACAGGCACAGTCAGAGCCTTCCCCAGGAGTACACAGGGCACTGTCAGATCCCTGCTGTGAGCCATCAGCCGCTCCAGAACAAACACCAAACTGCACTTTTTAAAAAAGAACTCATTTTTCTGACTCCTAACCACCCCTGGACTGCTGGAAGCCACCGCAAGTGTTCTGCCATCCCACCACGTCACTCTTTAAACCAACCAGACCCCTGAGCAGCAGCTGAAAACGGGCTGGAACAAGGGCTGTGCCTTCTGTGGAGCAGCACTCGACCCTTCCCACAGCAGATGTGCACCCAAACTCCTCATTCCCAGCAGAAACGTCTCCTTGATACACTCCCTGGGGACTGCATGTCCCATCTGGGGCTCAGCAGCAGCCTCAGCCTCCCCCTCTGGCAACACAGAGCCAGACTTTGCACAGCAACGGATGGAAATGAAAAGCTGCTTCTGCAGCTCTGGCTTTAACACAACCCATCCCTCACTGCTCCTGGCAAAGCCTCCTGAATGCAGCCTGATAGCTCAGGCACAGACTGCTCTGTTGTTTCCCACCTCTAACTTCACAGTGAACCACTAAAAAACAATACAACAAATCAAATTCTGCAGCCTGGATGGAGAAGTGGCTCATAACCCCAAGGAACCTGGAGGATTCACAGAGCATCTCTGATTTCCGGACTTGCTGTGCATGCACAGGGTGGGTTTCTCTCCCTGGCTGTTCCTGCCTGTGCCACGGTCCATGGCTGGAACTGGAGCAGCCAGGCCTGGATGAGGGGCTGGGATCTGCTCCTGAGTGCTCATGGCAGCTCCCAGGGGCTGTGTGGATGCCAGCAGGGAGCCCAGCCTCCCCAAGCCTGGCAGCCATCACCTCTTTGTGAGCCCACCATCTGCTCTGGCAAATCCACACTCCCATTTCCCCCTCCTGCAGCCTCCTCATTCCCCAGGCTGGCTGTCAGCATTCCCCACTCCCATCAGCTCCCACTGGGATTTGTTCTGCTCCCAGTGCCCTGAGTGTTCCACCCTGGCACATTCACCCCTCCAAAGACTCAAATTGTCTGAAATTCCTCCTCCTGTGCCTTATCCACTCCATCCCCTTCTGTTTCCTGCTCACCTGCAGCCATGGGAGGTTGGAGTCTGTGCTGCCTCCACACCCAGCAGGGCCTGCTCGGCCTGGGAAGGAGCAGCACAGCCCAGACTGTGACAAAGTTCACATTTAACTGATAACACACTGATGGCAGTTCAGGTTACCTGATAAAACCCCACAATCCAAGGAATTTACTGCCAGGGCCATCTTCCACCACTCCATGGAGCAGCACTTGCTCTCTTTGGAGGAGAAATGGCCCAAACCAAAGAGTGCCAGCTCAGAGCAGGTGCCAGCTCAGCACACACCAGGTGTAATTGTGGGAATTCCAGGGAATGCCTGGTTTGTACCCCATCCAAAATTGTATCTTTGAGACACCTGAAGTGCAGAACTGACAGAAAGAGCAGTGACAGGCACCTCAGGAGAGAAGAGCTTTGGGAACAGGTTATCCAAACAGTGGGACTTAAACAGAAACTAAAACAGGGACCTGAAATTGGGTGGAGAAAAGAACAAAGGTGCTGGCCCAGCAGAGTGTTTATGATCCTGTTGTAGGAATGAGCTC
Source organism: Ammospiza nelsoni (assembly GCF_027579445.1). Classification (NCBI taxonomy): domain Eukaryota; kingdom Metazoa; phylum Chordata; class Aves; order Passeriformes; family Passerellidae; genus Ammospiza; species Ammospiza nelsoni. Next base: position 1,787,157 of record NC_080655.1, read on the forward strand.
TGGGGGAGGAGAGCAGCTCAGCAGTTCCTGTGTCAGGAGAGATCCTTACAGACATGTAAGGACCAGGGATCAGCCTGAGCAGGGCCAGGGGCTGCCCCAGGAAGGGAAAATACAGAGCACACAGTCCTGACTGAGGGCAGGCTTCTCCCACAAGCAAGGAGGGCAAAATCTACATCAGAAAAGCTCCCGTGTTCTAGCATTGGAAAAGGCGAGGTTTTCTCCACCCTAAAATTCATCAGTCTGCTCCCTGCAGCCTGCCCCAGCCTGTCTCCTGCACTCTCTGGCCTCTCCTTGCAGCTGCTTCTCATCAAACCTCGTCACAAGCTGGAAGAGCCAGAGCCCAACAAGTGGCCAGGAGGTGGGAAACAGCCACAAAGCTCCTGAATGGCAGCAGGTGGCACCCAGGACACCTTGCCATGCCCCACAACGCGCAGCCAGAGCAGGGATTGGTGTCACAGGCACAAACCCCGGCTGTGCAGGGAGAAACAGGCTCAGGGCCTGGGACCTGGCAGTGTCACCAGCAGGTACAGCCAACAGCCACGGCAGTGAGCACAGAACGTGAGTGACAGCTGTGACGGTCACCTTCCTTCAGACACGTGCACCAAGCCCTGTTCACATGTGAGAAACAGTAACGGGGATGGCCTGGCTCACCCTGGCACCACAGGGCCATGGCACCGTGGGCACTGTCCCAGGGAAAGGCCCCATCGTGCCCAGGTGCTGGATCAGGTTCAGCTCACAGGGTGCTCAACCCTCTGCACTGATCTGAGCCCCCTGTGGGCACATGCATCCCACTCAAACTCAGACTGTTTAATGCATCAAAAGAGAAGAACAAAGCCTGACCCAAGGGTAGATTTCAGAAAGGCAAACGTGTGCCCCAGGGCAGGGTGAGCCCTCACATGCCTGCAGGCTTCTGCCACCAGCACAACCCGCAGGTATCTAACTGGGCTATGTGAAAGGAAAAATGGATCAAATTCAGCCAAAAAGGGGCAAGTCACATCCCTCCGGACAGCCAGGTTGCACAGCAACAGTGTCCCTTGGCCCTGGACACAAAGCTCCTCCACAGCTCCCAGTACAAACCCATTGCCCAGGGCCCAGGAGCATTCCCATGGCCCAAAGCTGCAGCTCCAGCAGCGAGAGGTGATGCCAAAACACGGGAAAGAGAAAAAAACCTAACAAATATCCAAGAGCTCTAACCAGCAAATTCCACAGCACGGGACTGAGGACGAGCCGTCCCCAGACCCGGCAGGGTGTCACTGCCAGCCGCGACAATGCCAGCGCAGGGCCCGGACACCCGGGAAAGTCACACCGGAGATCCCGCACGGCGGGACCGGGACCACACGGAACCGGCCCCGGAGCCCTCCGGACACTCACAGCCCCAGGGCCGCCCTCCGCAGCACCGGCACGGCAGCGCCCTGAGGCCGGGGGGACCGGGGCAGCACCCAGAGTCACTGTCTGTGCCCTGCCAGCCCACCGAGGGCACACAGCCCCGGCAGCTCCGGTGGCACCGAACGCTCAGCGGTGCCCAGGTCACACCCGCTCACAGCCCGCACGCTGCACGGTCCCAAATCACCGGGATCCCCCAGCTCGGGGCACAGACCCCGGTGTTCCCCGCAGCGCTGCACCCCGGAACCCCTGGCACCCCTTGTCCCGCAGCGCTGCACCCCGGAACCCCCGCACCCTCTGTCCCGCTGCACCCGGAGCGCATCCAAACCCTTCATTGCCCCCCGCCCGACAGCTCCCGCTCCCCTCCCGGCCCGCAGCCGCCTGCCGGAGCCCCCGGTTCATCCCCCGTTCCTCAGCCCCGGGCCGCGCTCACCTGAGCAGGCTGGACAGCGGGTGCCCCACACCGACGCTCCCGCCGCTGCCGCCGCCGCCGCCCCCCGCAGAGCCGCCGCCGCTGCCGCCGCCGCCACCGGAGCCGCCGAAGCCGGAGCTGAGGCGCTTCCCCGAGAGCAGCTTCTCCACGGCCGGGAGGTTCCCGGTGCGAGCGGCCTCCAGCAGCTCCTGCTCCTTCCCCATGGCCGGCGCGGCCCGGCCCGGCCGCCCGCGCGACTTCCGGGGCGGGGCCGCGCCGGGCTCGGGGCGGGGCCTGAGAGGGCGGGGGCCCGGTGGGCGGAGCACGGGCGGGGTCTGAGGGGACGGGCGGTGCAGAGGGCGGGGTTTGTGTAGGCCCCGCCCCCAAGCGCTGCCCGCGGTCCCTCAGCCGCGCTCGTTGTGGGCGGGTCTGGGGGGGGCTGTCCCTGCGGGGCCCGGGCAGCGGGGCCGCTCTAACGCCGTGTCCCGGCGGCTCGGAGCGGGGTCGGTCGGTCCGAGCGCGGGGTGAGGCCCGCACAGGCCCCCTCCGCAGCCCCGCTGCCATGGCGACAAGCCCGGCCCCGTTCATCCCCTCGCGGCGCCAGTAGCTTGCGTCATCAGGACGCGCCGTTGGTATGGCGACATGCTCCGCCTCCATCGCGGCGCCCATAGAGTGCGTCATCAGACTGCGCTGCCGAGTCGCTGTTGCCGTGGCAACAGGCACCGCCTCCCGGCGCGGCGCTCGCAATTTCGTCATCAGAACGCGCCGTCCCATCTCCGTTGCCATGGGTTCAGACGCCACCGCCCCCTGCGTCGCCGGTAAATGTGCGTCATCAGGAGCCGCCACGCGTCACCGTTCCCATAGCGATAGGCTCCGCCCCTCAAGGCGCCCGTCGTGTTACGTCATCAGGAGGCGCCGCGGGCGCGGCCATGGCGGACCCGGCCCGGGACGCTCTCGGTGCCGCCGCCGCTCCGGAGCCGCCCCCGGGCTCCTCCCCGCCCGGCACCGGCGATGGGGCCGCGGCCGCGGGGGAAGCGGCGGCCGCGGAGGGAGCGGGAGAAGGCGAGGTGGGCGAGGCCGGCGGCGGCGGCGAGCTGAAGGCGGAGGCGGCGGACGGGGAGGTGAGGCGGGAGCGGGAGCGGGGCCGGGCCGGGCCGCGGGGCCGCAGAGCGAGCGCTGCCCTCTGGCGCAGGTGAGGAGCGCGGACGGGGAGGCGGCGGACGCGGAGGAGCCGGGGCTGCAGGCGGGGGCGGCCAGGAAGGTGAAGCTGGAGCTGAAGGAGCGCAAGGAGAAGAAGCAGAAGGTGGACGAGGACGAGATCCAGAAGATGCAGTGAGTGCCGGCGGGTCCGGGGATCGCGGCCCCCCAGACTCCCCTCCCACCCCGCCCCTGCCGGCCCTGGGAGCGGCTGGGAACGATGCTGTGCCCCGCAGGATCCTGGTCTCCTCCTTCTCCGAGGAGCAGCTGAACCGCTACGAGATGTACCGGCGCTCTGCCTTCCCCAAGGCCGCCATCAAACGGGTGAGGAGCGCCGGGAGCCCGAGCCCAGCCCGTCCCGAGCGGCCCCAGCTCAAATCCCTGGCCCGGAGCCGCTCCCCGAGGGGCTGGCAGGGCCCCGCTCTGATGTCCCCGCCTGTCCCTGTCCCTGTCCCTGCCGCAGCTGATCCAGTCCATCACCGGCACCTCGGTGTCCCAGAACGTCGTCATCGCCATGTCGGGCATCTCCAAGGTGTTCGTCGGGGAGGTGGTGGAGGAAGGTGAGTGGCAGGGGAGGGGCCCGGGGTGAGCTCCCTGCTTGGAGCAGGGTGAGGAGCAGGTTCTCCATGGTTCTCCCTTCCAGCAGCAGCTCTGGCTCAGGGCAGGGCCGGCTGCAGCTGCCACGGCCCCTCTGCTCCCTCAGTGCCGCTCAGCAGAGCAGCTGGGCCGGCAGCTCTGTCCATCCCACAGCAGCTGCAGGGGCAGAGGGGATCCCTGAGCTCCAAACCTGCCCCAGGCTTCCCCTGTGGGACAGGAGCTGAGCCAGGAGGGGATCACAGCCCAGCCAGCCCCAGGGCTCTGAGCTCCCCCCTGCCTGAGGGTTCAGAAGCTTTCTGTCCTCTGGGACTCCTGGCAGGGAGAGGAGCAGCTCCGTTCCTGCCTCAAAGCCCAACACAAACATTACCTGTTCCTTTCAAAGCTGCAGCAGGGGGTGGGCAGAGCTCAGCTGGCCCCTGCCCTGAGCTCTGTCTGTCTGTCTGTCTGTGCAGCCCTGGATGTGTGTGAGAAGTGGGGGGAGCTGCCCCCCCTGCAGCCCAAGCACATGAGGGAGGCCGTCAGGAGGCTCAAGGCACGGGGGCAGATCCCCAACTCCAAGTACAAGAAGATCATTTTCCACTGAGAGAGGCTGAGAGGAGCTTCCTGCAGGACCTTCCCACGTGGAATCCTCCCCAAGGCCCCTCTGGGCTGCCCTGGGGGGCTCGAGGATGTTCCTGCTGCCCCTGCCTACCCTGGGCAGAGCTGGATGCACCCTCAGCCTGGACTTTGGGGTCTCAGCACAGCAGGGAGAGGAAATGCAGGGGCTGCAGAGCATTTCCTGCTGGCCCAGGTGTGCCACCTGTGCCCAGGTGTGTGGCTGTTTTTGTACATTAAACTCATTCTTGTGTTCCTAACCTGTCTGGGATCTGCTCTTTGTGTGACCCAAGGGGCTCCCAGTGCTGCTCCCAGCCTGGGCCAGGGCTGTGCTGGGAGCTGGAACAGCTGAAGTCAGGGTTCAGCTCTGCTCCCAAATCCAGGAGCTGCCCAAAAATCAGCAGTGTTGGGATGGAGGGGGAAGGAGAAGCAGGAAAAGAGAGCCGAGGCTGGAAGGAGGTTAATGAGTTTAATTCTGCTCCTGGTTCATAGAACCAATAAATGCATCAGTGGAAACAAACTGCAGCAAAGTTGCAATACTGCCTAAAATTCAAATTTAAATTCAAGTTCAGAGTTGCACATTCCCCCCCTCCCCTTCCAGGGGCCCTGTGAGAGGTGCTGAGGCCACGTGCTCTCCGTGGCCCCTGTGCCAGGCAGGACTCCCTGGGCTCTCACTGGAACTGAGGAAGAATCCTTAAATAAGAGGCTCCACAAAGTAAACTTTGATATTTACAATCTGTGGGGACCCAGGAGGTTTTGTCCTCCCACATGTGTGGGTTTTGGGTTACAGTTCTTTTTACTGTGTCTTCAGAGCAAAGGAAATGCTTGAGTTCTTCACCAAAACCCATTGACAGAAGCTGGAATTCTTCACCAAAACCCATGGACTGAAGGAGCTGGAGCAGGAATTTGCTGTAAACACCCTGGCCCCAGCTGTGCTCAGCCTGCACACGTGGGAGGAGCTGTGGGGCCCTGCAGGCTGGGCAAACCCTTGGCAAAGCCTTCCCATACTCACACAAAATGTCATCAAAATTGGAAAAAGCAGAAGAGAGAAACCTCCCATTTCCAAGCAATTAATGGAGAAAAAGCAGGAACACCGTGGCATTCCACCCCAGGCAGGCAGTGCTCAGAGCTCTTGTGTTCCCACACAGGGAGAGGGAGCAGCACAAAGTTTGGTGAAACAAAATCCAAATTCTGCTCGTGGGCAGTTCCTCACAGGGAGCTGCTCCACATGGGGGTGTTCAGTGATTTCCTTTTGGGATCAGGGCTGGCAGGTGGTTCTGGGGTCCCATCCCAGCCCTGCTGAAAGATTCCACCCAGTGCTGAAAACCCCACAGCTCCTCCTCCCCAGTGGGGAACTCAGGCACACAAAGCTCTGAGCACAAAGTGCATCCCAAAAACATCCAGGTCATCTCCTGAGACTGAACCAACTCCCTCACCCCATTATTTGATAGTAAAAATTGAAACAGTGCCTTGTAAGGAATTAATCCTGCACCAATAAAGCCAAACATTGTGGGATGAAGTGGACTGGACTGAGTCTCATACACTGCATCCATCTCTACACAAGGAATTGCTGGTGGGAAAGGGAATCTGAAGGAATTTCTGTACTGTCCTGCCCCTGTTCTTGTGGGAATCTGTGTGCCCTGCTGTCCCTGACCTTTCTGCCACCCCTGTCCTGTCACTGCCCAGGTGCTGAAGGGACAGGGACAGGGTCACTTCACCCTGCTCCTGCTGTGGGCCTGGCGAGCACAGCTGGCCAAGAACACAACAGGGAAGGGTGAAAGAAGCAGAAACCCCAGCATGGACCATCTCCAGAAGTCACCACAAAAGCTGGAGGCTGAAAACCTCCCACAGATGAGGAGACATGGGGTGTCCCCCCAAAATCTGACCTGGTGTTGGTGGGCTGACCATGGCTCAGTGCAGCCCTCCCAAACTCCTCCTCATTCCCCCATTTCTCTCAGCCAGGACCCCTGTCCCTCCCTGCCCAGTCTCTGCAGTCTCAGCTGGTTTCAGTCCTGGACTTGGACCTGTTTGGCAGCAAAACGACCAAACCTGCCCTGCTGGTGCTTGTGCCCTGTCCCTGGCAGTGTCAGAGCTGGAACAGGGGGTTGTACTTCCTGATCTCCTGCAGAAGGCGAGCCTTGTCCATGTTGGCTTCTGCCAGGGCCAGTTTCAAGGTCTGCAGCTCCCTCTGCAACTCTGGCACCTGCTTGAGCTGCAGGAGACAAGCAGAGAACAAGGCAGGAGTCCTCAAGGTCCACAGTGAGCTGCTCCAAGGAAAACCAGAGCAGGAGCTCTTGGGATCAATTACACAGTGAGACACAACCACTGAGAGAAATTCTCTTTTTGGGAACCTCTCAATTCCTGTTTTTCCAACAAGGAACTGGACACAGTGGGGAAGATGGAGCCAATCAGAAAACAACCCCCAACCAGATTCTGAAAGGGAACAAGTGAGTTCATGCTGGGCAAGGTGCCCTCACTCCTCAAAACACCCATGGGAGGAGGCACAGGCTGCTCCTCGGGGCACTCCCTTCCTGCAGCTCACCACACCTGCCCAGCACTGCAAACACACCAAGGCAAAAGAGAATTTCCAGCTCTCTGTTGTCCAGGCAGCAGTGACTCACCTGCAGCCCACGTGCTCCTGCTGCTGGGGCTGGTGACACAGACTCTGATGGGGCCTTCTGCTCCTCAGGGACTGACACAGACTTTTCCTGCTTCACTGAGTCCTTCCCCTGGGGAGCTGGAAAGCAACAGAACCCACTCAGGTGTGGACATTCACACAACAGAGCTCTCAGAATAAAAAAAATAACTTTAATTAATTTATTTCCTTCTTGTTACACAGGGAAATAAAATTCTCTTTTCCCTTTTTAAATGGAGAAACTAAAAGGTAATATTCAATCCTGTCTGTGTGTGATGAAGGAAACACCAGACGTGAATTCTGCAGGGAACAGAGGCAGGGAGGGCTCCCACAGCAGGAAACACACACAGGGACTGCTCCCACCTCACAGCCCATCCTTCCCAGCACATCCCAGTCTCCTCCAGCACAGCCTGGGGGTGCAGAGGGGCAGTAAAACCAGAGGGAACTCACCTGTGAGATAGAAGACACCGTCATCCCTGCGCCTCACCACGATGTGATCCATGGCCAAGGTGATGGGGACGGGGCCAGGGGAGGTGGGGTACACTGGGGGGGTGTCATCCTGGAGGAACAGGAAGCACAGAAGGGATGAGCAGCTGTGACAGCTCTTGAAAGGATTTCCCTTGCCTGCAGCCTCCTAAGGAGCAGCGTTCCTGACCAGCAGCACTGGGTGAGCCCACCCTGGGGAAAGGCCTGGCTTTATGTACAGGGTGCACAGGTACACACTCCCCTTGTGTTCCTTATTCATCCCTAGGTTTGGTTTTGCTTTGAGAACCAAAACCAAACAGTCTCAGGAGAAGAGAAGCTCTAGAGAGGCCCCCAGCATTCCACAGCCCTTCCCAAGTGCCATCCTGCAAGCGAGCCCTGCCCCGGGGGGAATCTCTCACCTTCAAGGTGATTTTGGCATCCACCACCTCTATCTCCATGGGGATGACCTCAGGGATGATTTCATCCTCCAGGAAGGGTCCCAGGCTGGCGAGGCAGGAGGTGCAGAGCTCGGTGGCCTGGCTGTGCAGCAGCAGCTGCAGGAAGCCGTTGTGCTCAGCCAGGGCTGAGAGCGCGGCCGCGCGCGGCCCCGACTGCAGGCGCAGGGACACCTCGGGCTGGGGCTGCCTGGGCTCAGGGCTCGCAGCCTTCCCCTCTCCTGGGTCTCCTAGAGCTGGGGCAGAGAGATCTCACTGCACAACGGGGCCAGTGATCAGATATCAGCTCAGAAAGGGCATCCTGCAAAGCCCAGCTCAGCCCAAAAGCAGCCGAGTGACCTCGGTCTGACATTATCCCTCACAGGAGGGAAATCCCAGTTTTGAAGGACTAAGAGCCCACATCACTGAGCTGGCACTGAGCTGGACCATTTGAGGTCCCAGGCACACCCCCCTCTCAGCACACTTTAAAACTGGCCCATTTTGCATGTGCAGGACCTGGCCCAGTGTCCCAATCAGTCTACAGATGTCCAAACTCTGCCCCCAAAACTGTCCCAGCTCTGGCCCCAGAACTGTCCCAGCTCTGACCCCAGTACTGTCCCAACTCTGACCCCCAGAACTGTCCCAACTCTGACCCCAGAACTGTCCCAACTCTGACCCCCAGAACTGTCCCAACTCTGACCCCCAAAACTGTCCCAACTCTGACCCCCAAAACTGTCCCAACTCTGACCCCCAAAACTGTCCCAACTCTGCCCCCCAGAACTGTCCCATCTCCGCCCCCAAAACTGTCCCAGCTCTGCCTCCACAGCTGAGCCAGTGCCCTGGTCCACCCTCCAGAGCTCACCAGCCTTTCCTCATCCCTTGGCTCCACCGTGGCCACTGGCAGGACTGGGAAAGGCAGCATCAACAGCCTGGGAATTGCTCACACTTCCCCTTCAGTTTTGGAGCTGCTTTTGGGGTTTTTTTGGGTGTCAGGCGGATAGTTGATTGTTTTAAGGTTTAGCTTTGGTTTTTTTTTTTTTAATTCAAATTTAGGGGAAGTACCGTAGACCAAAAGCATTTTTTTCAGATCAGGAATAACTTCGGTTCCCCTAGACAGCTTTATTCACTCTTTTAATTCATTTCATGCATCCTCAACAATTTAAAAAATCCCAATCAATGATTACTAGGCACCACAGAGCTTGACTGTGTAGGCACTTGGGAAACATTTTTCAAATGCCAGATCTGAACCCTCACACATGAGTTGTGTCTAATCCTACCACCCCAAACACTGAGGCCCCAGTTAATGGAATATTCCCTGGGGGAGGCTGCTATAAAAGCCAGTTCTGCAGTCCCAGAGCAGCACCTTACCCACGTAGCCACGCAGGAACTGCCACATGCCAACGTTGTTCAGCTGCTCTGGAACCACCTTCATCACTTGTAAAGCCACAGACAAATCATCTCCTTGTACCTCCACTGCACAGTTCACATCACTCATCTTCAGCACGAGGACAGACACCTGAAACAGCCACCAGGAGCTCATTGGTTACAGCAAACACCTCCAGAGCCCCTAAGGGACAGAATTCCAACGTCAGGCACTGACCAGCTGCAGACTGGGGTCCTCGCTCTGGGACGTGGAGCTGTTCACCTCAGGGGACACTCCACCCTCGTCCTCTGCCACCAGGCTGCTTCTGCTGCCCGTGTCATTGTGGGCTGGGGGAAGCTGCCCCGAAGAAAGGGGGTCCAGGCTGGGTTCTGAAATGGAAGTAACAACAACTCAATTCCATTTCTTTCTCTGGAAGTCCTGACATCAGTAACTGCCTGAATCTCTGGCCTCTCTGGAGGTACCATCCTCTGGAGATCCATCTCCCTCCAGCTCCTCAGATTAGCTTAAGCAACACAGGGTTGAAGTGAAAGATGTCCAGAATACCCAGTATCCAGCCAGCCCTTCCTAAATGCTCTGTGCCACCCACCACAGCACATCACAGCCCCTGCAGCCCCCAGGACACCACTGGGACGTGCAGGGTCACCCCACACTGATTCACCCTCCTCGTCTCAAAGAACAGGCACCTACAAAAGCAGAAAGAGCCACTGTGGGGCAACTCCTCAAGACCTTCAAAAACAAGGAGCAGCAAAAGTGATTCCATAGGAGCACAGGATGGATGAGCTGCCTGTGGCACAAAGCATCAGTCCTGTGAGATGAGGGTGGGCACAGAAAAGCCAAGGGTTTTACCAGAGTCTGTGAGCATCACGAAGCCATCACTGCCATCACTGTCCACGGACAGCCCGTCCTCAGGGCCACTTCCATCCACGGATGTGGTGTCAAAGGAGTGCTGGGATGAGGTTCTCTTCATGGAGAAGAAACGCATCCGGCCGCTGCCCGCCCCGCCCGGGGTCAGCGCTCCCTCCTCTGCTTTGGGCACAGAATCCCTACAGAAAAACCCAACAAAAACAGTGATAGAGGCAGGCAGCTGAGCCTGCAGACGATCTGAGTGTTGGGCTGGTCTCTGACCACTTGCAAGTCAGACTTCAAAACCCTCAGAACAGCCCCAGAGATGAACATTTAACCCATCTCCAGCCCAGATACAAAGGACAGAAAGGGAGGAGCTCTGTCTCCCCTCCTGCAGCTCAGCAGCCTGTCCTGCTCACCTGGCCGGGGGCAGGGACAGCATCCTCTGCATGGTGGAGGTCATCTTGTCCCTGCTCAGGCTCAGGGCGTCCTTGGTGAGGGACATGGCCTCCTTGGTGAGGTCCATGGTGGCGTGCAGAGCTTCCTTGGTGGCGTCCTTGGTGATGTGCAGTGCACTGGAGAGCTCCACCTCGATGCTCCGCAGCGGGACGAGGTCGGCCTGGCCATTGAGGGCAACACCTCCTCTGCCCGAGGGCTGCGTGTCCGAGGCTGGGCTGGAAGGGAGAGCAGGGGGGCTCTGAGGGTGGCTGCTGGTCTCTGCTGGTCTCTCTGCAACCAGGGCTTCCACAGCTTCGTGTGCTTCCTCTATCAAGGCTTTCTCCTCTGCGCCCTTACCGCGGGGAGCTGCGCTCAGGGCGCCGTCGCTCGCGGACCTCGGGAGCCTCTCCAGAGGGACACTGGCACCGGTGTCCTGGGTCCCACTGTCCTCTGGGAGCTCTGAGGTGCTGCCCAAGCCCTTCTCCGAACTGCTCTCTGATTTCAGCTCCTTCTCTTCAGCTGCCAGCCCCTCCTTGCTGTCTGAGGGTGAGAGCTCGGACTCGATCAGGCTGGTTGTGTCCGAGTCCAGGGACCTGGGCTCCACGACAGACCCTGGGGCAGGGGCCATGAGCAGGGCCACCTCAGCACTGGGGAACATAACTCCCACACAAGCAGACATGGCATCTAAAGGAGACCCAGTCATTTCCTGGGTATCTTGGGCCAGCTGCTCCTGCAGTGCTTGCAGAACTTCCCTCATCCTGAGCAGCACCAAGTACTGGTAGTGGTTGAGCCGAACTTTGACATGTACAGAGGAGGACATGAGCACGTGGATATCAGCAGAGGCTTCCAGCTCTTTACTGTCTACTCCATCATCAACTTCACAGTCAGATTCTCCCAAGACATCCATCGTGTCTAGAGCCTTGTAGATATTCCTCAGATCTTGGTCAGTCTTTGATCTTTGACAAATGCCGTGTTCTCTGGAGAGGTTCTCGTTCTTGGAGTGGTTGCTAAAGCTAGCAGAAGGCTTGATTTTCACCTCAGAGGTGGCCAGCTCCTGTCGTTTAGACATCTGAGCCTGCCCCCACCTCTTGGGCAGGCAGGCCCATATAGAAAGGGGAAAAGGGTCAACAAAACTAAGGGCTCTGCCCTTGGAGCTTTCAGCCCCCTCAAACCCCAGGGAGAGCTCACTGAAATTCACAGACCACAGGTCCTCAGAGGCAGAGGTTTTGTGAGGCAGCCTGTGGTGCTTGTGTGGCCTGTCCTCCACGTGGAAGGCGTGGCGCAGGAACAGGGTGTGCAGGAGGCTGAAGCTGCCCTGCTCCCGGGGGAACGCCGCGTAGCTGGAGTGGAAGAACTCAGAGCCCGCGAATTTCCTGAAGAGGCTCTGCAGGTCCTGGCAGCTGCACGAGGGAGCGTGGCGGGTGTTGGTGGCTGTCACCTCTGACGTGCACACACACAGGGCCCGAGGCCTGTCCCGGTGCTCTGTGACTTTCTTATCCACGGGGATGGTGAGCTGCAGGGGAAGGAAGGTGAGACAGGAATAGCAGAGGTTTATTCTGGATGAGAACTCCAGCAGCACAAACCAAACAAAACCAACACAAAATGCAGACAGAGCAAAGACAGAGGAAGGCAGCAGGTTTGTCTCCTCATTATGAACTCCAGCTATGTCCTGGTCTCATGTTTCTTTCACAGAGAGAACACTGGGAAAGGAAGGAAAAGAATGGTACCTTCAGCCTGAAGCCATCCAGCCGGACATCCACGTGCTCATCCCGCTTGCCTGAGTCCTCCAGCTTGTAGATGGCTTTGAACTGCTCCAGGCTGCGACACAGATCCAGGCAGAAGAGATTTATCCAGAGCACACTTGGTGTGTCCAGGGTGAGCATCAGGCCGTTCAGCTGCATGTACAGGTTTGGGCATGGAACTAGAGGGAAACAGATTATTGATAGCAGGAAAGGCCCCTGGGTGCAGAACCTGCACTGACACCACCAATGCAGGGGTTTCACCACTCCTGGGAGACACATCTTGGAAGGGGAGAAGCTGTGGTGCACCCAGAGGAATAAGGTGACCCATTGGGACAGCACCCAGAGCACCCCATGGCCCTGCTCCAGGGCTCTCAGTAAGGCTGAACCCCAGGAACTGGGCAAACAGCAGCTGCTGCAATTCCTTCCTGCAAGCACAGCTCTGCTTCCACATTGTGCACAAACTCCATCCCACCTTCCCACAGGGAAAAAAAAAATTAGAATGGCAAACATCAGAAAACTAAACAACAACAGACAGAGAATATCTAACAGGGTTAACACAGCTAGACCATTGATGAGTCTTTAAGAAACTTGTGAAAGGAGGTGCTAACCTTGATGTATTACCTGGAAAGTCCTGATTGTCTGGGAAGTAGTATTCTGTGAATTCAATATGGATTGCAGAGACCTGGTCAGGGAGTTTGAAGATTTTTCTGCTACAGGAAAGCAAGGTGGAAGGTTTCTTACTTTGCTGCCCAGCTGTAGAGACCTGAAAACAGAAGGAAATGCAGTGGTGCAGAACTCAGACTTGGCAAACCCAAGTGCCCCAGTGACCCCTCAGTTGCCTGTATTCAATCTGCCTCATTTACACATCAAATATACACTGCTTTCAAGCAAAGACATAATTTTCTTCTACTGCTGATGTTGCCAACCCCTCTCCTTTGAGGGAATTTAGCTCTTTGTGTCTCCCGTCACTGCGAGTAAGAGCTGTGACAAGCAGAATTAGGTGACATGAGCAAACAGAACAGAAATCTGTTACAGCTGCCTGCAAGATCAGCAAAACCTTGGCAAGTCCATCATAGTATCTGGTGCTGCAAGAGCAAAACCAGCTCTTGGATGGACACAGGGCACATGGATGCAGGGCCTGATCCAGGGCAGAAAGCTTGAGGTCAGACTTACTCCTCCTTTTTTGTCAAAAATCCACATCCTCGCTGATTTCTCAAAGGCATGAAATGTTTTACACTGAGCGTGCCTGATGCTTGGTGTAGGAACAGAGGGCCGAAACCCGTGGTTAAGCAGTTCCCTCTGACCATGAAAACTATCAGCAGTTCACTCTTGGGTTTAAAGTTTTACAGACAACATCATAACAGCACTTAGGTTCTCCGGGCAGCGTTTTGGATGTCGCAGGATTAGCATGATCCTTTCAATCATATCTTGAATTACACATTGAATCACATAATTTCCTTTCTGGAAGTGCCCTTGCCACGTGCAGGCCGTGCTGAGGTCCCTACCTGGTGCACATCCAGGTCATCCACCCTGAGCAGCACGCAGCTGGAGCGCAGCCGGTGCCAGGGCGGCTGCCGCAGCCGCGGGAGGCTCGTGGGGGGAGCCCGGCCCTTCTCCGGGGAGCTCCTCTGGGGGCTCTGGGGAGGCTCTGTGGGGACAGACAGGGCGTTAGTCACCTTCTCTGCACCATCAGTTCTCTGGGGGGCTCCTCTGGGGAGGCTCTGTGGGGACATACAGGGTGTTGGTCACCTTCTCTGCACCATCACCTCTGTGCTTACTGAGCAGAACTAACAGCACCAGAACTAGAAAGGGATGAACACAGCTGGGCAGGAGAAACACTGAGGACTTCTGAAGGAAGAACACTGTGAAAGGTGAGTCTGCTCTGTGGCAAGAGAACACACTCCTTAGCCAGGTCTTAAGTATGAAATTTCATCCTTGTATCTTATGGAGAAACTCAACAATAATCCACTGCAGCCCGTCCATCCTTGCTGCACTGCTCTGCCAGCCACTTTCCTTTGCCATTGTATTTATGATTTTTAGAGTGCTATGCATTCCTTCACCAACAAATCATCCTACTCAGCTGGGGATGGGCAACTAAAGATTTTGCTGGTACAATTCCTGCTTCACTGCTTTTATCAAGTACCTTTACCTGGTTTCCTTTTGAAAGGAGAAAGTGGAGTCCTGGCAAACATAGGGTCTGATTCTTCATAAAACTTCTCCATCTTGCTTTGAAATTCACTGACCAACTTCTTTGCCCACTGTCCCCGCGTCTCCATTGCTTCACTGTACCTCACCCAATGCTTGCAGGCATCTCCTGCAGAAAAGCAAAGATTTCAGTTTAAAAATGCAGCTTCTTTCTTCTAGTCCAGCCTGCAATCATAGAACAGCTCTTTAAACTCATTTTTTACCCCCCTCCTCAGGTTGTGAGGCCCCAGGCTCCCTACCTGCCCTGTGGAAAGGATAATAATCAAAAGCCATCCTCCTGAAGGTCAGCTGGATGGCACCGCCCAGCATGCCATGCTTCTGAGCACCTGTGAGGAACAGAGCACAGGAAACCATGGTCAGCTCTGCAATCTGAGCTCTGATCCAGGAGAATTCAGAACCACACTGCTCAGACTGTCCCCACTGATTAACTGACACCACAGCCAGGATTGGGGTACCATCTTCAGCAACCTGCACCAAAACCTTGTCCTAGGCCAGGAGAAGGACACCTCAATCAATGGTTTATATGGTAAGAACCAGGCCTGGAGACTCAAATCCCAAACTGCAAAACCCCAACCCTCTTCCAGCCAGAAAATCACTGCCTTGGCTGTTGTTTTTGCCTCTGGATGCTTCCCTCCCTGCTGACCTGCCTCCCGGGCGTGGCTGTCGTCACAGATGTGCAGGTCCAGGCGGGAGATGAGCAGGTGGTAGGAGGATTCCTTCATGTCGTGCTTGTCAAAGTACTGCCCGATGCTGCTGGCGTTGGGGCTGGCTCCAAAGGGCTGAGCCCACGACTGCTGGGCACTGGGAGCAGGGGGGGTGATCTGTGAGAGAGGGACAAGCTCAGGGAGAGCTCAGAGAGAGGGAAAACACTGAGGTTATAATGCAATTAATCAGCTCATGCACATCTTCCAGCCTCTAAGGCATCGGTTTACAGGATTGAATTGGGGTTCCCAGGATCTGGATCCTCTCCTGTGCTCTCACCTTTGTCTGTGGCTCTGCCAGCTGCTTGCACTTCTCTTGGATCATGTTTTAAGATTCCTGGGCAAAAAGGGCCGAGTACTCCCCATGCCTGCTGTGCAACCTCACTGCACTCTGTGTGCATCCCTGCTTCCCTGGAGCTTCCAACTCCAGCAGAAATATTCCTCTTCCCTCATCCTTGACTTGGAAAACGCATTTTATTGGCAATGAATCCCACTCATTTGGTCACCTCATTACCCCACAGTCCACATGGCACTGACCAGAGTTCCCATCAAGGAAAATGCTGTGAATATGGGCCAGGTGCCACACAAACAGAAACTGCCCTTTTCCCTGGCAGACCAGTATCCAAACTCACTCACCTGTACAGACTCTGGTGCCAAGCTTTTCCTCTGCTGAGCAGATTTCTCCATGGCTTCACTCAGAGACTCAGCATATTTCATCATTGCTTTCAGCTGAGAGTCTGTCAGCACCCAGAGCAGGTCATCCAGCAGAAACATCAGCTTGGAGGCCACCACGTTGCAATCTTTGGTCTGAAACAGCAAGGAAGGTGTTAGGCACTTCAAAAATTTACTCCACAGATAGAGTCTTCCCAAAACACAGAGGCAGAAAGAAGGGAGGCTGCTGTGAAACTCCTCTGAGAGATGGTATCTGGTGCATATCCACAGCACCTCCTCTCAGATGGATAGCAGTCAAAGCCACCTCCTCTTTAAGAGACAAATTGCTCACTGCTTAATTCATTTTTTTTAAATCATCACATTTCCACTGACAGCTAAAAATCAGACTGCTGGGTTTTCAGCTCCCAGTAAGGAGATGACAGCTCTCCTTAGGATGTTCAAACAGATTGAAAAACTCACTCCATCCACGAGATCCTCCCCTGGGAAAGAAACTGCTTTGACATTTGCTAAGAACACAGCTGTCTCTGACAGAAAACATGGAGAGATACATCAGTTAGGGCTCAACGTTTCTGAAGGGAGAGAAGGGCTGTCGAGGACTGTGGGAGGAAATTTGCATCATCTCTGCACCAGGCAGTGAGACCACATCCTGCAAAGCATGGAGAAAACTCTCACCCTTCTCTTGAGAGAGATCTGGATCCTCCCCTGGTTGGTGATGAGTCTCAGAGGAGTGGTGACAGGATCCTGATCACCATTTTCTGTGGCATCTGCCTCTATCCGCAGGGTCTGCCAGGTGAGCTCCTTGAACGTCAGAACCTGCCCAGGAGGGAGGCGAAAAACAGGAAAATGCTGAGACTTTCACAACTTCAAGGATTCAGAAAACCCAAAAAACACTCAGAAGACATGAAATGAAACAAGAAAAGATCATTCATGACACTTTTCTCTGTGATGCCAGTACAAAGGCAAGGCTCACCTCTCCCCTCTGCGGGTCCGTGATGCGGGTGAGGCGCAGGTCACTCTGCTGCCAGTTGGGGTTGACACTGTAGCCCTGGAGCTGCCACAGCTCAAAAGAAGCATGAAAGGCCTTGGAGTGAATCTTGATGGTGATGGAATTGACAACAATAAACATCCCCTCCACGACTTTCTCAGCAAAGCCATATTCACTGCAAAGAGAAGATCCCCCTCATGAGGCCTGGCAGAGGTAAGGCTCACACAGAGAGGTTTATAAGCAACACCAAAGGCACTTAAACCCTAGAACAGGGAGGCCAGTGGTGAATCAAGGAGAAGAGCCCCAGCAGGAGCTGCAGGGCTCAGGGTCTGACCTCTGTCCAGCAGCAAGAGCGATGGGGGACTGTCCATTGGGCGGCCGAGGCTCCTCACACGTCCTCATCTCCACCTCCACCTTGTCCAGGTACTGCAGAGACACAAAGAGGGAGCCATGAACACCACAGCCAGTCTCAAGCCCAGCCCACCAGCCCTGGGGTGAGATTCCAGGGCAGGGAGAACCAACTCTGGAGTCTCAATGCTCCAAGAGTCTCATGTGTTAAAGCTCTCACACCATCAGTGTCAGTGGGAAACCTGAAACCCCAGGAGTGGGGAAACAACCAACAAAAAACAGGCACGAGGTAGCCCTGGACTTCCCTGAGAGCTCATCTGGCTCCATCCTGCAGTGAAATGAGGGACCCATGGGAGGGTCCTTGTCCCCTATGTGCTAAGGCCCTGGAGGATTCAGGTCCAAAGAAAATTTGAGCACTCGATGGTTTCCCTCCCCAGAATTTTTCTCAAGTAGAAGAGATTAAAAAGAGTGAGGAAGAAAAGGAATAAAAGAAGAAGGGAGAAAGGAAGGAAAGAAGACAAGAGAGGCAACATTACCAAGCAGATTGGGTGTGTTTTCAGCTTTGTCCACTGGATCTGAAATGATAAAGTTGGGGTTATTAGAGTGATCTTTGCATTGGAAAATTTCAGAAATTGCAGGAAACCTCCTCAGCCCAAAATTTGAGCCCCATTTCTCTGAGAAATGTCTGCAATGTCTCATTGTATCCAGGTCAAACTGAGACACAGACAAGGGAAAAGACATTCCAGACACCAGATCTACAAACCCAGCTGAGCTTTTGGATCTCATATATCATCAGGAGTAACAGATATTCTGCAGGTCAAATTCTGCTGTGGGGAACATTCCTGGCCTTTAAGAGTTTACAACTAACTGCTGCTGTTACTGGAAGTCACACAATTCTTTTGAAGCCTGTGCACAAACCAAAAAGCTCCATTTTATTTTCATACAGCAACGTTCACTCTGCAGTTCTTGTAGGAGGGAGAACAAATGTTTGTTACTAAACTGAGCAGATCTGACTCTAAAAACAGAGCACATCAGATGAGTAAGACAAGCTCATTTTTACTGTCACTTGGCAGAGTAGAATCATATTTCTTTTATAGAAAGTCTCTTTCATGTCCTTAAAACTTTTGAGTTCATGTAATGCAACAGTGCTTAGTACCACGTGCAATCAAACAACCTGACAGCTTATAACAACTAAAAAACCACATTGTTTTTGCTCTAAAAAGCACAAGGAGGAAGAATTTGTAAGAGTTCAGTGCGCAAAGTGCAAGTCCATGCACAACCTCAGTGATTCTGCCTGTAAATGGATAACTTCATCCATTCAAAGCTGCCTCTGCTCACCCTGATGGAGGCCTTGTTGCAGTAGACCCGGGTGATGGCGAGCCAGGTGGGCAGCTCCAGAACATTCTGCAGCACCTCCTCATCCAGCTCCAGGTTGGTCAGCTGCCCCTGACCCTTCAGCGTGCTCAGGTTGATTTTGTCTGGAGAGAGATTCTTGGTAAACCTACAGGGGAACAAAGAGAAAACTCACAAACAGTCCCCAGCAAAGCTGCTGAGGCTGCAGGAGCATTTCAGAGCTATTTTAATAGCAGAGTTTGTTTGCTGTTTTTTTAAACCCTTTCTGACATTTTTAAACCCAAGGCAAGTTGGTCGCTCCAGAAAAAAAACATTTCTACACTTTGACATTTGGAGGATTTTTTTTTTGTTTTAAACTAAATTCAGGTTTGAGAAACTGAAAAATTTCCTTCTAAAGCTCTGGATCCCGGAAACCATCAAAACTGCCCTAGGACAAAACCAAAGAAAACCAAAGCCTAACTCCAACAGCTCAGCAGTTTTACTGCCCCCAGAACTGCCGTGTCAGCGGTGGAAAGTTTAATTCTCCAGATTCTTTTCACCCAGGAAAGCAAAAGATCATTAATGAATGACTTTTGTGGCTGTCTCTTTTTAACACCATCACTGCAGCCCTCTGGCCAAACAGCACCTCCCCTCCCAGAGCCTGCCCCAGCTCCCTCCTCTGATTTCTCTGCTTGAAATTCCTCCTCCCAGGGCTGCCAGCATTCACCTGCCCTGTGTGCAGCCCTTCACACCCCTCATGTGCCCGAGATTTCAGTGTCATTTCAGTGTTCACCTGCCCTGGGTGCAGCCCTTCACACCCCTCATGTGCCCGAGATTTCAGTGTCATTTCAGTGTTCACCTGCCCTGTGTGCAGCCCTTCACACCCCTCATGTGCCCAAGATTTCAGTGTCATTTCAGTGTTCACCTGCCCTGGGTGCAGCCCTTCACACCCCTCATGTGCCCGAGATTTCAGTGTCATTTCAGTGTTCACCTGCCCTGGGTGCTGCCCTTCACACCCCTCATGTGCCTGAGATTTCAGTGTCATGCATGAAACACTTGCAGGACTGCTCAGGAGCAGGGGATTCTGGTGTGAAAGCTCTGACTTTATCAAAACCAGAGCGGTCCCTAAGGAACCAGAGGGGCCAGTTCAGAGGGCAGCAGATCACAGAGGCTGTACAAGTGCTATCAACATTTCTCCATGTCAGAGAACCCCTCTGTGGCAGCAGAACCCCTCCTGTCTCCATCAAGCCTCTCTCCAGTGCAGGAGCTGCCACCACGAGAGCAGGGGGCTGCATTCCAATGTCACTTGAGGAGTTCCTGCCAGACAACTTTCCCACCACTGAATCCAGGGCTTATTTCACACATTCCTCCACGCCAGTGCTAATTCTCATTCTGCACAGTGGTCCAGGAGGCAGGATGGAAAGAAAGCCCCCATTGTCAGCCTGAGCAGGAGCAGACTCAGTCACACTGCCCTGCCTGCTCTGCCCCTGCACCCACAGTGCGGGCACTGCTCTGGGAGGGGCACCAGGGGCTCCTGCAGCAGCCACAGCTCCAGGAGGGCAGCAGGAGCCAGAGCCACGCTGCAGCTGCTGCACGAGCTCAGGGTGTAGCACAAACCTGGCTGAGGCACTGCAGCAGCAGCTGAGCCATCAGCCCAGGGCTTCCAGGGGCAAAAGGGCTTTTCCAAACATTCTGTTGGAAGAGAAAGTCTGACAGATGTGTTGAGATGTTGCTGTCAACCCTGTGCTATGGATGTTTGCTGGAAGGAGAGGGCAGCACACAGCTGTGAGTTTGCCCACTGCTGCTCTTCCCCTGCAGCCAGCTCCTCTAAAATCCAGAGGAAAAGGGTGGGAAAACTACTGGAGCTGCAGCCACGCATTAGCAATCTACAAAGCTACAAATGTATGACAAAATATATAAAAAACATCATTCTCTCCCTTTAGAGACTTGGCAATATAGAATTACAGGTGACATGCTGTCCCCTCCCTGCCCTGAGCCACAGGGACACGCTGACAGCTCACACCAATTTTACACCACAATTCCTTCAGACTCATCACTCCCTCCAACCAAAGGCTTCCTGTCTGAACACGCCCAGGGAGGTGGCTGAGGTTAACCTGGCCTCTCAGCATCAGCGCCAAGAAACTGAAAATTGCAGAGTGTGTTCCAACAGCTGCTCCACTGGCAGGGAGCACTGAGAATCCATAAGATTTGGGCCTGGAGTCCTGCAGTGAGCACCCACAAACCCAGACACGGCTGAAAACGAGAGCAAACACCTGCAGAGGCAATCCAGGAGCACCCTTGTGCTGTGTCAGAGAAGCAGCCCTGCTGAGAGCTGATGTCACCGTGCCTGCCTGGGATTGGATGCTAAGAAAAAACCAAGCACAGCAGGGACAGGTAGGTAATACCCAGCACTAAAGCTCAAACCAAGCATGGACAGGTAGGTAATACCCAGCAGTTAAGCCCAAAAGCTGCTGTGGGCAGTGATCAGCTCCCAGGCTGAGCTTTCTCACACCTGCACTGAAGGATCATCCCTGGGCTGGAGCCTCATCCCAGGATAAGAGGGGAAGCTGCTTTCAGCTGGTAATGCAGAGGAAAAGTACAAGTGTTGCCTATAATTCTATATTGCCAAGTCTCTAAAGGGGGGGGAATGATGCTTAAGCTTTTTATATATTTTTCATACATTTGTAGCTTTGTAGATTGCTAATGCATGGCTGCAGCTCCAGTAGTTTTCCTACCCTTTCCCCCTAGAATTTAGAGCAATAAGCTGACCTTCTGAACACATTCCTGAAATATTGTTTAGTCTTATTCCAAGGAGGGGAACCTACAATAAGGCATAATAAGAAGTGGGGCAAAGAACCCCTTGGACCAACTCCAGGGGTAGGTTACTGGAGCAACTGAATCTCTTATAGGATGTACCTGTTAGATATCCTAATTAACATTATAAAATTGTAGAAATTCAATTCTGGGTGTTCCCATCACCAGCAGGACACCTGGAAGCTTGCCAATAAAGGTCAACTTTTTACTTTACTATTCTAATACAAGGGTTTTTTTCCTTTTGATTACAGGCAACACAAGCACATGTCTGAAGCAGGGCAACACTTTTGTTTAGTGTGTAGGTGTATCAAAAATACCAGCACACTGTGGAAGAACCAAAGCTGTGAAACAGGACACAGCCTGGAGTGAGGTATGAAACTTGATCCAGCCAAACCAAGCAACTCTTTATCACCATCTCCAGGGAAAGGCTGCAGAGATCCTGCTGGGCAGGTACCAAACCCACCTCAGTGCACACAGGCTCCATTAAAGGATCCTTTAATGAGGCAATCCATGCACCAAAATGTGCAATTCCTCCCCCAAAGCAGAGCTTACAGACCCCACCCGTGATGGGACAAAGGAAGATGGAGGTTCTGGAAAAAAAAATAAACCTCAAATGGAAAAATGGAAACATTTCTTTTAAACCAGGGCCCAAATTTCTCAGGGTGTGTTGCCCATTGTCAGCCCCTGCTTTCAGCTGCTGCCCCGCACAGGAATCCCAGACCTTCCACTGGAATAATCTCCACACCTGAGCCACTTCCCCACCCACCTGTCACACCTGTCACAGGTGAGAGCTCCTGAGAACACAGAGCTCACAGGTGCTGGTCCCTGCTGCTCTGGTCAGTGCCAGGGGAGGCAAAGCAGCGAGAGCAGAACGTGTCAGATGTTTGCTGGCAGGCTCTCTCCATTCACACTCACCCACAGCAGCAGTCTTGGCTGCTGGCTGAGGGAAAACTGAATGAAAATGATGAAAATGGTGCCTATTGGGAAAACTGACACCAGAGGATATTTGCACTTTTTTTTTTTGTTTTTTTTTGCAGCTCCATCAGAAGTCAAGCAGAGCTGAGCCAGTAAACTCACAGGGCAGCATTCCTTTTGAGCCTGCTGGGATTACTCTGACAAAAGTCAAGCCTGGAAATCTATTTGCTCAATCATCAGCTTGACTATATATCAAAACATGATGTCACTACTGAAAACAACTGCCCAGCTCCTCAGCCTGCAAATCCAGAGGCCACAAACTCACTGATTGCAAGAGGAATTTGGGTAAATCTGACCACTGGCCCAAAGCCAGGCTGGAATCATAAATAAATTTATGTCCACATTTGACGCTGTCTCGCCACACTGTCTCCAACAGAGCAAATGCATGGACAGATAATGTCAGAAGACATCTGAAATCATAAAACTCCTCCTCAGATCCCTGTCTCATTACCCTGCTTGCCACATGGATCAGGAACCTTCTCAAATGCTCAGTTTCTGCCTCAGCCCCCTCCCTGCAGTCCTGCAGCCATCCCTGGCTGTTGGACACAGCCACCACCCCAGCATTTCTATTAATGCCTTTGTCACTGTGGCTATTTTGTGGGAGAACTAATTAGCTGTACATCAGTGACCTTGATTTTGCTTAATGACAAGCAAAATCTCTTGGCAGAATGAAGTGCATGGCTTGTGACACCAGCACAGCTGCAGGGAGCAGCTGGAAAGTCCCTGCTAACACAGGTAAGGCAGAAAGGAGGAACTGATCAGCCCAGTGGGAAACCAGCCCAGGAACCACTGGGGGCTTTGCAAGGGAAGAGATGAGGATTTTCTGCTTTAATTTGAAATATAAATATGTAATTTAATCAATTATGACAGGAATTGGACACGGGAAAAAAACCCCAACAAATATATTCTAACCAACACAGATTTGTCCTTCCCAAAAGTCTTTTCAAGTGTTGCCTGGTTTTGGACAGGGCATTTAGTGGGATTTCCATCTTCCTTGGGAATATCTTCTGCAATCCAAAAATCTCTGTGATGGGACATTTCACCTCAAATGAAAACCTCTTATCTCAGAAGCCATATAACATGTTTACTAGAACAAAAGGTTCACAACTGCTAAAAGGAAAGGTCAGTGACTTTCCAAATCAGGGCTGCTCTCAAGGAAGGCACCAGCAGCAGCTTTAAGTGCAGCACACATGACTGAGGATGAACTTAAAAATAATTCTGGAGGAAATAAAACTGGGCAAGTGATCAAAACTTCTGTAAAAAGGGAAAAAATAGCTGCCTCAAAGACGCACAGGAAGAACTAAAAGCTTTTTCAGGAAGAAAAGCCATTTTACCTCCTCAAATTTTTGGTGCTAGCAGGGAGCACTCTGTCTGAGTGGGCACAGAGCTGCTCTGCAGACCTGCACAGGGGGAAGAGAAACTCGCTGAATTAGCAGAGGATGGGACCAGTTACTGCAGCATGAGATGGAGTTGGTATCACACCCGCTTAGCACAAAGCCATTTAGAGTTTAAGGGAATCCCATCAACACCAAACTGCCCAATTGTTAGGAAGACAGAAAGCAGCACATTTATAATCATCTCATCACCTGTGCACAGCTCTGTGCACCCCAGATATGCTGGGAGGGAGGAACTCCTTCCCAATGGACAATGGGCCTGAGAAATTCAGCCTGCTTGGGTTACAGGGCAAACAGTTTCCACGTGAGGAGGTGCCAGCCCATCCCACACTCCTTATCAGGGTGGATTTGGGCACATCTGGTGTCCCTGTACACACAGGCCACTGCTGGTGGCTTTCCATTATCAGCTTTCTGTTTTTCCAGGCTTCAGCTGCACTGAATGGAAGGCTGGGCCTCTCAGCCAAACACAAAACATCCTGATAAGTCAGCAGTTGTCCTGGCTCTGTGTTACCTCCTGCAACACACCGAGGGCTAAGGGAAGGCTTAAAAATTCAATTCAGAGTTAAACTCACAGGGAGAAAATTCTGCATTTCCAAGGAGATCAGATAGAGCCATGACACAGAGCAGAATTCCAGCTCACTCCTCCCAAGGCTGCAGCCTCCCTTGGCACCGAGGACACTTTCTTGTCTCAACTAATGTTTCTCTAGAGCATTCTGAACTTCTCTGTTGTTCTCTAGAGCATTCTGAAGGCTGGGACACCTTGCTTCACACCCACCAGCACCTCACTGGGCACTGGGAGCCCTGGAAAACAAACCAGGAGCTCAGCTGAGAGCAGAGCCTCTGCCAGGGGCTGAACTGCACCTTCCCTTTGCTATTTCCAGCTCCCTGCCTGGACACTCAGCAGAGTTTAAATGCCAGCTGCCCCATGCTCTCAACAAATCCGGAATGCAAACCCTCGGCACTTGCCAGGGAATTTCCCAAACCTAATCCTCAAACAAACAACACATGAAAGAAAGCTAGAAAGAAACCCCATAAATATAAGCACTAGTCCAAAGTTCCACTTCTTCACCCTGCAATCATTTTAGCCACCAGTGTGCAGAACAAACAGGTTTTTCCCTAATTCGGACTCAACGGAGCAGCTGCAGGGGAGGCAAGGGCTCAGGGATAAATAAGAAAGAAGAAGTCCCCTTCCATCAGTGAGGCTGAAGGACTCTGGAGAGGCTGCACAGGGCCAGTGCAGGGCTCTGCAAGCCCAGAGCTGCAGTGAAGGAGCTCTGGCCACGTTTTCCTCCTGAGCTACTCGAGTGTAATTTACCCCTGCTGCAACAAGAGTCTATTTAGCATTCCAGAAACAGCACACACGTGTCTGGAGCCAAGGAGAAGTGGCTGGAAACGCTTTGCACCCAGCAGCTCCATAAAACTGATCCCTTGGTTCTCCCAAAGTGCAGCACAGCCACCATGACTTTGCAAGGGAACACTTCAGACTCTGTGAAGGGAAAATGCCATATCCTGTGTCCACTCCTTTTCCCCAGCCAGGCTTAACAAAGAAGAGGCAGATCTGTGTTACTTTACTCATAATAGCCTGCCATCAATAATTCCACTATATTAAAATTTTTAAGAGTAAAAGAAGCCACCGAAATGCACCAGGAAAATAAGGTATTTCCAAAACTGAGTAAAGGGTTTACATCCAGCCTTCCATGCTTGGCTGGGCACAGCCTGTAAGAACTCAGAGACAAGCTCATCACCAGGGGTTTGGTGCTGCACCAGCAGCAGCTGCGGGACCTGGCAGAGCTCCCTCCTCATAAACTGCCTCATAAAGTCCTGCCACAAACTGCTTCATGCTCTGCATCCACCCTGGGCACTGGGGCACCAATGGAACCATCACCAGGACAAAGAGCACGTGCTGAACTGCAGGAGCAGGATGTGTGCAGATGGAAAAGTAGCAGTTTCTATCAGCCTTTAACAGCTGGCAGCTCTGTGGTTTCATGTACTTCCCATTGCTGCAACAGCTATTTTAGGCAAATGATCATCTTAGAGATCAGCACAGAAATTTCCCTGATCACCAAAGGAGGATATTCAAGCAGCTAAAGCCAGAATTGCAAAGCTGGTCAGAGGTTTTGCTGCCTAAATCACTTGAGATTGTGGAGCTTCCTCAGGCCATTCCCAGATGCAGTTTCTTTGCTTTCCTCCGTACCCACCATGCTCGCTAAATTGCTTCCAGGTAATTTATAACCAAGGTCAGGAAACTGGGAGAGGCCTGGAGGGCTGGCAGTAAGCAAATCTTTTATTGGTGGTAGCTTTTCTTGGCTCTGAGGGTGTCCCAGAGCCCTCAGGAGCTGCGTGTGCCATCCTGTGACTGCAGCAAGGGCACAGCTGCAGCGCAGAGCTCCGGCACGCAGCGATGCTGCAAAACACTTCAGGGCAAGGGAGAGCAGAGCAGGAATTCAGGGTCTGTTCTCTTACAGCAGCACCCAGACTGCAGCACTTGGGCAAGAAATCGAAGCTGAGCCCGGGAAAGCATTCTTTAGACTCAGGGAGTTCCCCACGCTGCCGTGCTGGGCAAAGGCAGAGCTGGTGACATGGCCTGACTTGCCTGGTGCAAGCCACAGAGCCCATTCCAAGGATTCCTGAACAGCACAGAACAAATCCCATCTTCTTGGTGGAAGAACTGCTCTACCTCATCTGCCCACCTCTTCTGAGGAGAGGGATGGGTCCCCTTGAGATAGCACATCCAGTTTCTGCCATCCTGACCCCAGGGAGCCTCTCACCCCTTGGCAGGATGACCATAGGTTCAAAGGCCTTTCTGTGCCCTGCCTCAGCCTGAGTGCAGGTCTCTGATGGTGGGGATGGACAGGGAGGAGTCACAGCACTGAGCAAGGAGCCCCAGACAGCCCCAAGGCCAGCTGCAGAACAGGCAGGGCTCACACACAGCACAGTGTTGGGTCTGGGAGCCAGCTCTCAGCTCCTTGTGTTGGCACAGAAGCAGAACAACTGTGTGGAGGGGATAATGCCAAAGGCATCTCCAGGGCCAGGAAGGGATCCTGAGATGCTCGCATCCAAGCAAGGAGACAACAGCCCCCAGGAGCCCACCTGCTCCCAGCTCAGCACACGCTGCACACCCACATGTTCAGGTCCAGAACAAACTGCAGCCACACCATGAGCCTCCCTGGCCCTCACTGACCCATCAGCTGCAAATCACAGAGGGCAGGAGTCAAGGCAACCTCTCCTGGAAAAAGGGATGCAAGGTTTAATCCCTGGAGTGCAGAGGCTCTCCTCCATCCCTCCACTGAGGTGCAGCACCATCTATGAGGAGCTACACGATGCTGTTTCTCCTGGCTGAGTACCTGACCTGCCCTGATAAACATCTCAGTGCTGCACCCTGCACATGTCATTCCCTAACAGTATTTTAAATTTTGTTTCTAAATCCTATATCTCACTTACCTGAAAAGGTGGCTCCATCCTGTGCTGAGGACAGTTTGCCAAATCCACACTCTGCTATCCACTCATTTCTGTGCTGCACATCTGTTCCACATCTGCCTGCACCGGTGACACACGCTCCTCTGCAAACAGGTCTCATTTTCCACACAGTTTTTCCTCTCTGGTAACTGTAACCCCTCTGGTTCCTCTCAGCAACCTCTGCTGCTGTTAACTCCTCTCTCATGTCTCCTCTGCTCCCTTTTCACCCCACTCTCAGAGGTTCCCAAAGTTACTCCCCAGCTGCAGTTCTCTGGGGTTTCTGTCACAGTAAGACACATTTATGGTCTCCCCTGTGTTCAGACCTGCCCCCAAACCCCAGTCCAGCTGCTCCTCTGCTGACACCAGCTTTTATTTCTTCCCAGCAGCACTGCACGCTGCATTTCCTCTGGAAGCCATGTCTGGTGTGCCTGTTACTCCACAAGCTCACAAGCTTCAACACGTGTCCCAAAAGAAAACGTCACAAAGCAGCTGTTACAGGCAGCAGGGGATAAACCTCTCCAAGGAAATTAAATAAAAGCCATTTTGGCAAGGATTCCCACTGCAGTGCTGAGAACTGAAATCCCAAAGTGGCACATGAAGTTGAGGCAGTTGGGCTTGTGGATAAACAGGGCCTTTGTCACACCCTGAGAACGCGGATCTGCTGTGCTACGCCAACACTGCTTGGAACAAAAAAAAAAGACAAGGAGAAAAAGCTCATTCCAAATAGGGCCAGGAAGAGGTAAAGGCAGCTCACTGATTTTATTTTAAAGCATTAGATGTGCTTCCATGGATAATTACAGGCTGGGGAGCACAACCGTGCTCAGAGGCAGCAGCTCTGGGGGAGTCCCTGATGCTGGGCTCCACACACTCCCCAGCACTGCAGCCCTGTGCCTGCCTGGAAGCAGCAAGAACTGAAACCACCTCATCTGTTTGCTTTTCCAAGCTAAATATAGGACAAAGGAGTGAAAGGCACAGATGGCGAAAGCTCCGCAAGTTTTTAGGTTTCTCCTGCTCTAGGAATTGAAGCTGCTGAAGCACAACACAAGGCTGAGCCTTGTCAAATTCCTTCACAACTGGGCAAAGCCCGGCTGTACCAAACCCTGCTGGGACCACTCAGGTGATGTGGGATCACAGGAACAGCGAGGTGAAACACCTCATTCACATCTCCCTGGCCCAGCTGCCTCTCCTGACCGCTTTCTTGCAAATTTCCACATGGAAGAGGGACAAAAACACACCCCCGTGCAGAAAGGACTCCGCGTGGAGACACAACAAAAAGAACAAGGAATTATTTCATATGCAAATGTGAGCAGAATATAAAGGCAGATTAATGATTCAGTAGCAAAATTCTTCCAGGCAAATGAGCGTGGCTGAAAGAAAACCCAAAGGGAGGGTGAAGATGAGGTATTTGGAGGAAACAAAACTGAAACAAAAGGAATTAATCTTTTTTATACACTATTAAATTGGGTTCAAATTTCATTTCTGCAAAGATCCACAATCCTTGTTCAAGTGAAAGGCAGAATCAGATCAGTCAGCCAAACAACAAAGTCCAGCTAGGAGGAAAACAGGCAGAGATGCTGAATGTTTTGGGACTCCTTGTTCTCCTTGGAACTGCCCAAAGGATACACAGGTGAACATTAAGAACTGGCCTAATCAGAGGGAAAAAGGGGCTCTTTGGGTAAGAATATGCTGTAGCAACGGTAAGGAGAGACTGATATACAAAATTAAGCAAAAGCACCAGCAAAACTGTATTTATGTAAAGAAAGAGAATTGTCCATGAGAAGAGCACCCAGGATAACACCCAGCTCTGTTCTACCTTCTATCAAGAACTGCTCTCACCCACCTCTCTGTGCTATAAAATACTTCAATGCCTCCATATCAAGAGGCTGAATCCGTACTGACCACACCACACCTGTGTGAGGTGAATGAGACAGAAAGCTCAGAAACTCGGGGTGTCAGAAATCCATTTAAAGCAGCTCCATCACTCCTCCTTCGGGACAGCGCCGAGAGAACCAGAGCATGGAGAATTGGCGACTCCAACACAGACCCTGCCCTGCCCACTCAGGGTGTGTGAGGACGGTCGGGGGCTCCAGACACACCTCAGAGGGCTGGGATTCACGGGTCACACCAGCCCTGACCGCACACAGGTCACTGCAGACCCCTCACTGCGCACCTGAGCGTGTCCAGCAGCAGGGATGGAAAGGACCTGCTCAGAAAGCACAGAGGACAAACGCTGTGCAGTGCTGTGGCCTCACCTGCACCCTCACAGGAGGCACGGCACCTTTCTGTGCACGCTGCCCGGACCCTGCAGCCATGAGATAACACAGGCAGCTCTGTTATCGCCGGGAAGGGAAACTGAGGCACCGCTATGTGCCCGGGGCCCGCCCCGAGCAGCCGCGGCCGCTGCCGCATTTCCCGGCAGAGCCTCACGCCGGGAGCACCGGCATTTCCACAACGCCCCTCGGGTGAATTTCACTGAAAATGACGGAATACAACGCCAACGCCCCGCTAGAGCTCTGTTCCCCTCTCGCCTCCCGAACTTCCACTGCCGCCAAGCGCGGCCCAGGGCCGGCACCGACACCGGGCAAAGCCGGGCTCGGAGGGCTCCGACCCGGGGAGGGGCGGCAGGGCCAGGCTGGGCCCGCTGTCCCCGGACACCACAGTGCCCACGGCCCTCGGCCACCCCCTGACCCTCGGACACCCCCTCGGCCCGGCGGTTCCCCGGCCCGCACGGGCGCTCAGCCCCCCGGGCCCGGCAGCTCCGCACCGGCGCTGCCCGGCGGGCCCCAAACGGCCAGGCCCGGCCCTCGTCCCCCGCAGCCCCCCGGGAGGAAGAGGATGAGGAGAATGAGCAGGATGGGGAGGAGAAGGAGGAAGAGGAGCGGGAGCCTCACCGGGAGAGGTGCTTCAGGATCTGCTTCTTGATGATGCCCGCCATGCCGGGCCGGCGGGTCAGGCCCGCGGGCGGCGGGACCCCATCGCGCACCGCCCGCTCCGCTCCGCACCGCCCGCCCCCGGCCGGCCCCTTCGCGCACCGCCCGCTCCCGTCCGCACCGCCCCGGCCGGCCCCTTCCCGCACCGCCCGCTCCCGGTCCGCACCGCCCCGGCCGGCCCCTTCCCGCACCGCCCGTCCCCGTCTGCACCGCCCCGGCCGGCCCCTTCCCGCACCGCCCGCTCCCGTCCGCACCGCCCCGGCCGGCCCCTTCGCGCACCGCCCGTCCCCCTCCGCACCGCCCCGGCCGGCCCCTTCCCCGGCCGGCCCCTTCCCGCACCGCCCGCTCCGCCCCAGCCGCGCTCCGGGCATATGCGGGGAGGGGGCGGCCACAGTGAGACCCCGGACATCCAGGGACCGGCTCCGGGAGCCCCGTTCGGAGCTCAGTCCAGGACCAACCCAGGAACCCATCCCGGGATCCTTCAGAACTCCCCTCTCAGACGTCACCCCAGGATTCTCCAGGGACCACCCTGGAACTCCCCTCCAGACCCCACTCCAGAACCGACCCAGGATCACCCTCCCAGACCACCCTGGAGCTGCTCCAGGATCCTCCAGACCCCCTTCCCAGGGGTTCCCCCATCAGTTCTGACTTCCCTCACAGCCCAGCACTGCTCCTCCTACCCTTATTTTCTTCCCCAGGAGAGAGTTCAGAACAAGGCTCTGAGTCAATATGGAAACAACATCAATGTTTATTCTTGCTTTTGTCATTAAACGAGGGGGAAAAACATAATACAATTGAAAAGACACCCAAAAAGCCAGACCTTGTACAAGTCAGTGCAGGGTGTGTCCATTCTTATGCTGAAGCTACAGCAGAATCTCTCCACACACTGAGTACAAAGCCCCAGGGACACAGGTCTGGGGTGTTTGTCATAGGGAAGGTCCTAAAATGAAAAGGCAGCTCCATCTCCATCTTTATCTGTCTGGACGGGTCATTCCTGGCCTGGTTGGCACCATCATGGGTCTGGAGGGGGGTCTCATCATGGGGGGCCCTGGCATCATTGGCATGTGTCCTCCCATGGGTGGCCTCATCCCAGGAGCTGCCAGGGGAGAGACAGGTTAGACAACAGCTCTTGGGAGCACCACCTGCCCTGGCAAAACATGGGTTGGGATGGACCTTAAAGATTTATTTCCACTCCCCTATCAGGGGCAGGGATGCCTTCCACTATCCCAGGTTGCTCCAAGCTCTGTCCAACCTGGCCTTGGACACTTCCAGGGATCCAGGGGCAGCCACAGCTGCTCTTCACAGCAACATCTTCCTCACCACCCTCAGAGAGGGGAAATTTCACACTGTGGGCAGGCTCTCTACCCTGCTCCAGGGAACTCCCATGTTCCAGGTCTGTAAGCTCTGATCTGGCAGCTGCCGAGATGGATTCTGTTCCCTGAGGAGCTCAGCCAGCAGCAGAGGAGGAACTGAGCCCCTGGGTTATACACCCACTCTGACAATGTTCACTCACAACTTATTTCCAGCCACTCAAGAGACACACCAGCTTAATTACTGATGTGGAAATGTGTTTATTTGGAGAAAAGTGCTGCAAAACCAGCCCATGTGCTCACAAAGAAGCACTGAGCACCTCTGCCAGGGGAAAGCAGGGGCTCGACTGCACAGCCCTGAAATAATGATTTCCATCTCCTTTTGCCATTTATTTTCACCAGGCTGCTGAATATCACAGACTGTGTATTTATCTTGAGCCTTTAAAAACACTTAAGGAACACTTTCAAATGCAAGACAACAATTACAAAGACACTTCACTACTTTCAGTGCATGTGTGTGTGTGTGTGTGTGTGTGTGTTCCCATAGATTTGTTCTGGGAACTGTTCCAGTAAGATATCCCTTGAGAATTCTTCAAATGCCAGGAAGCTCAGGAGTGGAATGGATCAAAGACTTTTTAGTTTAAAGCTCTGATAAAGCCTTTTCCAGGCCCATTGTTTCTCTGGAACACGTTCCCCTGAGACACTTTATACACTAAAAAACCATTTAGTGCAAAAAATGCACCTCTTGTGCAAAACCTGAGACCTGGAGGCACCAAACTCTTAAACAATCACTGCTCAGAGCAGAGGGAGAACAGCTATGACTTCCCAGAGCCATAATTCCAGCTGCACAGGGGGTTGGTGACTCTCAATGAGAAGCAAAGGGGTTTAATGAGTGGTTGTAAAATTGTTGTAATCTCCCCATGCAGGGGTAGCAGTGACACAGTGACAGAGTGTGACCAGCCCAGCCTTGGGTGGGACAGGATGGTGGGAAACACCCCCCAGACCTCCCCAGCCAGCCCCCCATGGCAGAGTTACCCCATCCCAAACTCACCAGGTCCGACTGGCATCATTCCTGGGGGAGGTGGGCCCATCATTGGCATCATCGGGGGCCCCCCCATGTGTGGGGCTGGCATCATGCCGGGCCGGGGGGGGCCAGCTGGACAGACACAACAGTTACACACGGGCACCCTCGGCCCCCAAAGGGCACTGCAGCTACTCACAGCACGTGGCAGTTACTAATGCCTCAGTGGCTGCACCTCTGCCTCCATTCCAGCCCTGATTCCAGGTGCTAGAAGTGAGCAGAGCAGCAATGTGCTGGCTGCCAACTCCAGTTGTGCACACCCAGCACAGGGAGCTGCCACTCTGGGCTGGGAGGGCTCTGGGCCCTTCTCAAGGGGAAAAGGCAACCAAAGGGATTTCTATTTAGAAAAACCAACCCAAACCAACCCACTGTGCAGTTTTAACAGAGCCACCTGCCTGGGAGGCCCCATGGAATGAGGGGGCGTCACCGCTCCTGGTGCACTCAGCTTCCCAGAAATCAGACACAGTAAGGACTGAGCTACTCTTACACAAAACTCCTCACACTCTGGTAGCACAAGCTTGAGATGGCTTGGCTTCAAGCTAAAAAGCCTTTTCTTTCCAAGCTGAGGGCACAAACAGCTCCAGAGGGCCCTGACCCCAGTCCCAAAGTGCCCCAAACTTACGGATGCTGGGCGGAGGCGGGATCATGGCTCCGGCCGGAGGAGGTGCCGAGAACGGCGTCGGTGGAATTTTCCCTTGCTGGAATGCAGCCGCTACATTGGGGGGGAAAAGAAAAAAAAAAAAAAGGAAAGAAAGAATCCCAGGAAAAAAAAAAACACCAGTTACTAGGCCGAGGAAGGGAGGGCCGGGCCGCTCGTCCGTGTCATGCCCCGCGGTCACGTCATGCTGCGTGCGCTGCCACGTCCCGGGCACCTGGGGAGCACCTGGGACTGCTGGAGACAATTATTGTTACAGCTGGGACTAGAGAGCTCCTGCGTGGATGTCACACCCCTGGGCAGGGCGGCACGGAGGGGAGGTGGGAGAGGGAAAATCAGAAATCAACCACGTGGCGGGATCCGCAGCGTTCCACCGGGACATGCTGTGCTGGAATGGACACGGGGACAGGGCTGGGGAGGGGGCAAGGAGCAGGAAAAGGGGGGCAAGGAAGGGGAGGAATTCCACTGGTATTGACTGGGAGGAAGGCAAAAGATGGGGAAGTTGGAAGCATCACAGGGAAAAGAGAGTGAGGATGAGTTTGGGTAAATCCCGACTGGATGTTTTAGGAAAAGTCTTCACCCAGAGGTGGTTGGGCACTGAACACTCCCCAGGGGAGTGAGCACAACTCTGAGTCTGTCAGAGCTCAGGGAGCAGCTGGAAGGTGCTGGTTTGGGCTCAGGCAGTCCTGCACAGAGCTGGGAGTGGGATCAGTGATCCTGAGGGGTCCTGTCCAACCTGAGCTATCCCACCAGCCAAGGAGTGCTGCCACAAAGCTAATCTGGTGTTTGCGTTTCTTTCATCCAGGAGAGAGAAAAGGACCTCTCAAAGTGACAGAGGAATCAATGCCACACTTCAGTTAAGCCTTTAAGTGCCATAAAAAAACATCACTTGGCAACTGAGGGCAGGCAACCCCAGCATGCGAAAAATGCCACAACCCACACATTTTTACGTCTGTTTTCCTATCTTTTGGAATTCTTATCCATGCTCTTGGCAAAAACGTGGCACGGCCAAGCAGCACAAGTTTGTTATGAGGCCCTGCAGGATATCATGAGAGCCCTCCTGAACAGTGACATGGAGCCACTGCCACCAGCCCTGGAGGGAACCTCAGCTCTCGTGTGGTAGGCAGAGCTCTCAGGCTGCCCCAGGACAGCCCAAAGCTTGAGGAACTCAAGATCCACTCTCCAAGGTTTTACTGAGAACTCACTGAGCAAAGACTCCCCAGGGAAGTGAGGAGAAGTCAAGGTGGAAGCAAGGAGCAGCAGCTGGAGGAAAGGCAGGGGAAGGAAAGGGGAGGCAGGCGGGGTCACAGAAAGATTGGCCTTACTTGTTTTGTCAATCAGGCTCTGGGCTTGCTCCTCCATCCATTTCTGGTAATAATCCTTCACGTTCTCCTTGTGCTTCCGGCCACTGCAGTGGGTTTTTCTCACGGAGGGCTGGGAAAGGCCACAGAAACCCCAAGGTTACTGGCATTCCTTATTATTTTAAACATGTGTAATTTATCACGATAAAGCAGGTTTGTTTCTGTACCCAGGCAGAGAAGGGGTGATGTGCAAAACTTTTATATAAATTTTTATCAGCACATAAATGTTAAATCTCCAAAAGCTGCTCTGAAGCCGCCCCAGGTGCCACCTCTGACCCTGCCACTGCCCCCCTGGAGAACACCAGGGGCATGGCACATTCTCCTGCTTTTCTGGGAGTGGAAAACACGAGGAAACACCGCTGTACCCCACAGGAGCTGCTTTTAGCCGAGCTAACTTTTATTTTACTGCTCTTGATACGCGAAAGAATTAAAGCAGCGGATTTGGTACTCACCGAGTCATGGGTGAGGTACGTGTCACAGTAATCACAGTAAAACCTGGCGGGGAAAAGCTTTATTATTAATAAAAGCCTTATTATGTTATCGATAATTATTAATTATAATATTAACATATTGTTTTAGTAATAATAACATTATTATGAAAAGCCTTATTGTGTTAGCGCTGTGAGCGTTAACGGAGCCCCGGGAACGACCCCGCAGGGCGCCAGGGCTCGGCCCGCCCGCTCACCCGCGCCCCTGGGCTCACGGGGAGCACCAGGAGCCTCGAGAAGCAGCGACCCCGGCCCGGGACCCCGGGGAGCCCCGGCCCGGCCCGGCCCGGCCTCCCGGACTCACTTGGGCATGGTGCTCCCGCCGCGCCAGCCGGAAGTGACGCACACGCGCAGTGACGCCCTCACACAGCGCCGCCGCTTGACCCCCGCCGGCTGCCGTAGGGCCCGGAAGTGACAGTATGGCCTCCGCCGTGTCCTTCTCCCCGCCCGGCAGGTGGAGCCATCCCGCTCCCGCCCGTCCGTCTCTGGTCACGCTACCATCGCCCACCCACAGTCCCGGCAGTGCCCTCCCCGGCGCGCAGGGTTCGGTGGGGCCCCCGGCGCTGCCAAAGCGTGGTCTGCTCGGTGTCTCTGTTCTCCTCGCGGAACACATCCGGTGGTTCCGGTCGCCGGCCGTGCACGTAGCAGCCTCGCGCCGTCGAAAGCTGCATTACAAACATCATTTTTAGGCGGAAAAAAACATTGAAGGTGCTCCCGTCGGGCCTTGCGTCTCATTTGCATGGCGACGCATGACGTCACCAAAGCTAATTTGCATACACAAACACGCGCACTCGCAGCCATATATGGAAGGCAGCGCGCGCATGTGGGCGGAGCCGAGCGATCGCCCCGCCCCGCGGTGACGCAGCGGAACCTGCGCGGAGCCACCGAGTCACGCGCCGCTCTCATTTGCATGCGCGGCCCCGCCCCCTCGCCCTTGCCGCCCTCCCTCCCTCCCTCCCCCCTCGCGGGCACGTGGCCCCGCCCCGCACCGCGCGTGGGGTGACGCCGGCCGGGGGGTGACGTCGCGTGCCGCGCGCCGCGGGGCGGGGCGGCGCAGGCGCAGTGCCTGCGGCGGCGGCGGCGCGCGCACCCACTTTTCCCCCCCTCCCCTCCGCCCGCCCCCGCGCGCCCCCCCCGCGCGCGCGGCGCTGAGGCGGCCCCGGCCCGGCCGCGGAGCCCCCGGGACCCCCGGCCATGGAGGGCATGGACGTGGACCTGGACGCGGAGCTCATGCAGAAGTTCAGCTGCCTCGGCACCACCGACAAGGACGTGCTGATCGGCGAGTTCCAGCGCCTGCTCGGCTTCCAGCTCAGCCCCGCCGGCTGCGCCTTCTTCCTCGACATGACCAACTGGTGCGGGCCCGGGGCCGGGGGGGGGGGGCGGGCGGGACGGCCTGAGGGGGCTCGCGGGGCCGAGGGGCCGCGGGCCCGGCCCCCCCCGGCCCGGTCACCTCAGGGCCCCGGCGGGGAGCGGGCGGTGTTTGTGCCGGGCCCTCTGTGCCCTGGCCGGGCCGGAGGCGGCTCCCATGGCGGAGCGGCAGCGGGACGGGGCCGGGGCGGACGGGGCTGACTCTCGGCCCCGGCCCGGGGCGCGGGTTCGCCGGTGCGATGGCCGCGGAGCTGTTGAGGTGGCGAACAGATCCACGGGGCGTGCGAGCCTGCGTTCGGGGACGGGCTGTGGCTCCCCGACTTGGAGGCAGCTTCAGAGGGAGGGGAATTGTGGCAGAAATGCGCTGGAGGAGCCTGGAAGCGGCCGCGGTGCACGTGTGAGAGTTACCGGGGTGTTTGGGGAAAACAACTCGGGCAACCCAGCGTCTAAAGGCTCTGTGTCACTGCGCGAGGAAAAAGCAGGCACGGGTTATCAGCGAGGCTGTAGCTCGAGAAAAACAGGGGAGATACTCGGTACAAGGGTGAAAAACAGCACACGGGAGTGTTCTGGTGCAGTGAGCCCAGGAACTGTAAAAAAGATGTTGTGGAGCAGCTGCTCTATGAGTCGGGGCGTTTGGCTCGTTTTGAGCTCTCTCTGCTCATCTCCGAAGTGTGTTGACCTAAAAGTTCTGCAGGGTGGGAGCTGCAGGAGAGCAAATGAGTTCTGTGTGTTTCAGACACGGTGAGCAGAGAGATCACTTAGCTAAACCCTGCTTAGAGGTAGAACATCAAACCCAGAAACCTCGGCTTTGAAAACTGAAATCCAGGGGGAGGTCAGGATATCAACAGTTGGGGGAAAACTTGTGTGGAATTGTTGAGTTTATAAACAGTAGTGAGACAACTTTGTCGGGTTTTTCGTTTTGGTTTTTCCTTCCTCCTACAGCTCCATACCGAATTTTAGTGGCAAATAAGCATCTGCAGAAGGAGTAGGGGAATAGCAAGTAATTAATTGTGTTTTGTAAGCTGATGCAATATGAAAGATCTCGAGGAGTTCAGGAGTTTGCTTGGAAGAAATGGTTGGCTCCCAGCAGAAGATGCTTTCCCACATCATCCATGTGTTGGTGATAGGACTAAAACTGAGACCGCACTGTAATCCTGGGGGTTCTGTGAGGTTCCTGGGGAGAGCAGGGAACAGAGTTGCCTGAAAGTTACTCCTGAAGATGCTCCGTGTAGCCAGAGTGCTCCTGCTTTGTGCTGAAGCAGCTCTTTTTCATTCAGGAATATTGAATTCTTGTTTGGAATAACAGCGTTTCAAATCCAGCCTCAGAACTGACTGAAGTGGTTGAAATAGCCTTAATTTCCCAACTTCAGTAGTTTGGTTCTGAAAACATCTGTTTTCACATTTTTTAATGAAATTTGATAAGTTGTGGCTGGATGGGCATGCGCCCGTTGGGGTGGTGAGATGTGCGTGCAAACAAACGCGGGCTGGGGCTGCTCTGAGAGGGCTCAGAGCCCGTTCTCAGCCTGGCAGGGGCTGCTCCTCTCCCCCAGCTGGGTGCTGTGCCCCGTGCCTGCCCCCCTGCCCCGCTCCCTCCCCTTCCTGCATGGCCCCGGGGTCGTTGGCCCTGCTGGGCTGACCCTGCCCTGCCCCTGCTGTCCCTCAGCAGGGACAATCAGCACACGTGTCCCAGTTCTGGAAGCGCCTTTCCCGTGCCATGGAGGGGCCCTGTGCAACCCACACTGCCCAGGTGGTTCAGGTGCCCTACCAGGTTTGCCTTGGGATTAGGGTCTGGACCTTCTGGCACCACTTGATGAGACTTTCAGGTCGCTTTTCCGAGTGTTCCCAGTCGGGGTTGATGTTCACCTGCAGGAAATGGTGAGGGAGCTCACGGTGGGTGACACAAATGCAGGTGTTGGGTGTTCCAGGTTCTCTGTAGCGGTGTCCCGTGTGTGAGTTAATTGACAAACACATAAATAGTTTCACTAGAGCTTGTTCCCAGGTGTGAAAGCTGCTCTTTGGCAATAATTGTTGTCTCCAGACCCACAGTTCCTTCCCCACTTTGTCTTTCCTGTACTGTAGGGAACACTCAGAGCTTAATGTGCTTTGAAAGACCATTTCCAACAGCATCGTTAGGAATTGTGGTCAGAGGACTTACAGTGAATTAGCAGTACTGCTGGAATAAAGGAATTATTTTAAATAGCTTGTTTGGCCAATCTAGGGGGAAAAATTAGTGGCTGGCTGGGGAGGAATACCTGTAAGTAGCCTCTAAAAGTCTGTGTCCACTTCTCCAGTTCCCAGGAATGCTCAGTGCCCCTTCAGACGCCTGTCAGGCTTGGGCAGTGCTAAGGAACTGCCAGCTGGTTTTATTAAGTGCTACCAAAATGCTTTGGGTTGAACATATGCATCCAAAGTTTCAGAGGCTGTTCCTTGATATGCAGGAAATACAGGTTAAACCCTTTGTCTTTCCCTGGTACTTATTAAACACTCTGCTAGAGTTATGTCCGTTTTCTGTGCTGACTTCTTGCTGCATGGATCTGATTCCCCAGCAGCAGCACACACCATCCTGCTTTACTATTTAGTTATTTATTTTCCATTCAGAGGGGCTGCTGAGAGAGAGGCTGAGCTTTCACTTTCGGCCTAAAACCAAAAGTGACCTTCTTTGTTCAAAAAGCAGAACCAAAAATGAACTGTTTTGATGCTGAAAACGTTTCTTCCTTGGGAGGAAACCCTGGGCAGTGAAGTGGGGAGGGCATTTTGTTACTGTTGCATCCAGGATGAAATCCCCCTCAGTTACCTTGGCTCTGCTCCTTCCCCTCCAGACGTGGGGCCCCAGCACAGGTGGGAGGGAGGGGGCTCACAGGAGGGGTTTGGGTGCAGGGGAGTCCCAGGTGTCACCTGCAGCTCCACAGTCATCTGTGAGAAGGGCAGGAGAGGGTCTGAGCCCCTTTGGCCTTGGCTGGCCTTCACAGGAGCTCCTGGAGCTCCATAAAAGTCATTGGATTCCTCTAAGGCTGGTGGGGAAATTGTATTGGGACAAGAAAAAGGAATTATTTTCTTTGAATTGGAGTGTGTGCCAGCTTTGTGGGTGAGAGGCTTGGAGCTGCTTTAATTCCATGAGAAAGTGAATTAGTTTGAAGTAGCTAATGGTAGTGGATTTAAAATCCATATTTCAGTGTAGCTGGCTCAGAGATTCCCAGTTTGAAAGAACTAATGTATATTTCAATAATTACATGTAATATTTCTTTACATTCTCTTTTTAGCTCTTGTTTAGAAAGCTGAATTTTTATCAGAGCAGTAGGTGTGATATTTAATTGAAGTGTGTCAGGTAACGATGGTTTCCATTGTGTGTGGGGGAAAAAAAAACATTATTTAACAAAGCTTTTTGGATCCAGCTTTAGGTGAAAAGTTCATTATTTGTAAGGCTGTCAGATCTAGAGATCCTCGTGTTTTTTTCATCTATTTAGGAGAATTTGTAGCTGTGTCATGGTTTAACTAGTACTCCCTAGGTAATGTTTTGCATGAAGATAAGTTTATCTCTGAAAATACTGCAGGAATCTGCAGTTAAAACCTTGTTCTGTCTCATGCCAGGTGTGAGGCAGCTCTGAGCTACAGTTGTCTTATAGATTCACATTTCCATCCCTGTGGGTGGCTGTTCAAATTCTTTATATCCAGTGAAACACCTGTATTGCCCAGAAGTGGATGTACTTAATTGGGAGTCTGAAGACATGGTTTAACTAATAGGGGTTTAATTGCTTTTCCCATGACTTACATGAAGTGTGGGTGCTACTCAGAGAAATACTTGAGGTACATTTGTGTGAGATGTCAGGACACTCAGAATTTAACAGAACACACTGGGTCAGGGGGATTCACTCACATGGGATGTGATTCCCACAGTGGCTCACAGCAGCATTGCTCCTGATTTTTAACCTCAGGTGTTTGCAGGTGTCCTCTGAGCACAGATGTTTGGTCTGCTCTTCGGATTGAATCCATGTTCTGCCAAATGTGAGGAAAACTTCCCCACTGCCTTGCATAGACCTTGAGCTTGGTTTTGACACCCCTTCCTTCGGTGGGGAATCCTTGTGTCAAGGAGGAGGCAGGAACCAGCCCTGATTCTGGCAATACTCATCCTTCCCTGGGCATGCCTGTGGGTGTTTGT
Source organism: Ammospiza nelsoni (assembly GCF_027579445.1). Classification (NCBI taxonomy): domain Eukaryota; kingdom Metazoa; phylum Chordata; class Aves; order Passeriformes; family Passerellidae; genus Ammospiza; species Ammospiza nelsoni. The sequence continues at coordinate 1,827,512 of NC_080655.1, forward strand.
GTCTCACCCAGCAGCCATGGGGCAGGGACAGCAGCGGGTGGGAGTTCCCGTCACCCTTATCAGGTGACAGAGACAGAGTCTGTGTTCTCTCTGTGACTCAGGACACGTTTGTCGAGCAGTCTGGGTCTGGTGTGACTCTGCTTGGGTTAATATTTGTTTATGCTGACCAGCTGGGCCAAATCTGGTGAGAAGGGTTGCCTCAAAACACCGATGGGGTGTTGATAAACTTTATTAGGGAAGAAGGAAGCTGAGGCTTTGGACTTGATGTCCGTCTTACTCTAACCCACTGGTGACACGCTGTCCTCATAGGCAGAAGTGGCACCCCAGAAGCAGATCTGGTGGTTGCTGATGTGCTGTCACCAGGATGTCAGGACAGTCTGGGGAGCTCTGTGGATTGTGGTGGGTGCAAGGTCATTTACACCCTTGGCTTGGGGAGAGAAAAGAGGTTTTAAACTGTTTGGTCTGTTGTGGCTCACTTGAAACACTGTGGGTATCTCTTAGTGCCTGTGAACCATCCCAGGCTGCTGCCTCTCTGTGTCCACAGCTGTCTCCTAATGCTACTAAAAATAGCAACATTACAGAATTAAACAATTTAAAAATATTTTCTTAGAAGCTTTTATCTAGTGCATTAAAAAAACCTCCAACCCCACACCTCTTCTCCAGAGCAACTCAAGTGTTTGACCTGATTATTTTGAATGAAATCTAGACTCTAAAGAAATTGTATTTATAACTGTGGAACATACTATAATTGTGCTCTAAGGTGCAAATCATTGAAAATTTTGGTGCCTGTGGCATGAAAGTATAAGCAGGTAACTGTAGCAGAATTGGGTACAATATAATTTTGGTCCAGCTGGACTCTGCCTTACATGCCCCAACTTGTTCTCAGACAGTTTCTGTAGCTTAATCCCCTTTCACTTTCATCAGACAATTATAGATTGGTAACGTGGTTTGTACTGAGGAATTGGCAGTTCCAGAATCTCCTGTGGACTGGCAGCTCTCAATAACTTTCCACTGGGAAGAGCTGTTGCCTGTTTTCAGTGGCAGCTCCTGCTGGGACATTCTCAGGATATTTTACCCCCCTCTTAAAGCTGCTGGGACCAACTGCTTTGGGAGGGCTCAGCTGCTGGGGATGGTTCTGGGGACTCCTGCTTGTAGCAGCATTATTGTGGTGCTGCTGTTGGGCAAAGGGTTGTGCTCAGGTGCTTTGCTGTGCTCAGGTGCTGTGCTCAGCCCTGTGCAGGTATCTCTGGAAGGTTTCAGCAGCTGCTGTTGGTGTGTCTGTGCACATTAAAGCTGCTCAGGGAAAGTGAGTTCCTTTGATGGTTTGGTGTTCTGAGGACTCTGTGCCTCTTCTGTGGGCTCTCAGTTTCTCTCCTCGTGCTGCCCCTGCAGACACAGGATTGCTTCTGTGACCACAGGTTTCTGTCTTCTTCCTAGAGCACCCCACTTGTATGTGGAACTGCTGCTTTCAGCTAAAACAACGAATGTTTTTCTGTCTCTTCATGTGAAAAAATACATAAGCTTTAAATTAGTCAGATCTTCCCCCTGCCTTCAGTTGTGTAAATGCAGCTTAAAGCTTTCAGCATCCCTCAGTGATCCTTTTCCATCATCAAACATCATCTAATGTAGTTTCCCAACTTCATACATAGAATTTCATGTAACTTTAGTGTAAGAGGGGTCAAGAATGAAGAAAACTAACACAGTAATTTTGCTTTCTGAAATTCTGTCTTCTGACTGATTAAAATTCCAGCCCTTGGAAACATCTTGAGGCTTTGCACTTAATTGCCATGTGTCATCCCTACTGAAGGTTTGAATTGAAAGCTCCAGGTAGAAGTGCTTCCCTGCAGCCTGATGTGTTTGCCTCTTCCCCCACACCCTTTGGCCTTCTCCAAGGCTTGGAGTGAGGCATCTCCTGCTTCAGGAGCAAGAGAAGCTGTTGGAGATGTCCCAGCCTGGCTTAGCAGCAATCCAAGTCCACAAGAGCTGGGGTAAGGAACATCCAGCTAAATTGTGGAAATGAAGAGACAAAAGGGGTTGCCTCACTTGGATGTCTCCCATATGTGTTTTTAGTCTCTCCCCCTGTATCATATAGAGAAGTTCCATTATTTGGGAGTGAGAAACTGTCCATCTGCTGCACTGCTGATTTTTGTTTTTTAACAATAGACACCTTATGGGGAGCTGTGGTGCCTGGTTACAGACTGCATTTGGAGAGCGACAGGAGCTCTGTGAAGGTGGAGACTTGAGTTACAGAGGAGTCTGAGGTGTCCTGCATCACGTGCTCTGTGCTGGAGCTTTTATTGTGCTGCTTAGCACTGCCCAGCGTCTACATTGCATATTTCCAGGAGATGTCACCTGAGTTGCTTGGCTCATGACAAAACACTGCACCCTGTGAGTGCTGAGGGCACCTGCCTGGCTCCTCTCAGCCTCCACAGGGACAGACCTTGGCACCTTCTTTCCAATCACCAAGTCCATTTGTTACATAAATACTGCTGGCTGGCTGTGCATGGCCTGAGGGCTGCCTCCCATCTGAAATTCCCAATGGAAGGTGGCAGGAGGGCGAGTGCAGGCCCTGCTGCTTGGGTTCAGCTGCCTGCACATCAGCAGAGTTCACCTCTGCAAGTGCCATTTTCCCCAGAGTGCTGCTCTGCAGCTGATCTCGGGGTTTGGGGGCCAGGGAGGAGGGGAGGGAGCACTGTCTCTTGGGGGAGGAGCAGGACAGAGCCAGCGGCTGTGCGAGCTGTGAGCTGGGGGTGCCTCTGCTCTGTCCCTATCTCCTGGGCTTGTCTGTGTCAAAGAACGTGAACTCAAGGCAGATTTGCTTTGTCATCCTAACTTTGGCTTTTGCCACTGTGAATTTCTCTTCAGTTTCTGGAAGCTTCTTTGTAGTTCTCTACTGGGAAGTCCAAGAGGCATTGAAACACATAGAAGGACTCACCCCAAACATCCCCCATCACACAGATCATATGGTGGGAGTGGGGAGGTGGGTTTGGGAATATTTGATCACAAATGGGGCAAATCCATTTGTGTTTCCAGCATGTGTTGTTCTTTAGTTAGTTTTTAACCCGATGCTGCAGAGGAGTGTTGTTGTTTCCCAATGGCAAAGCTCACTGAAATATGACCCCGGGATGGGAGTGCTGGCCCCAGGCCTGTGTGCACAAATAGCCCACTACCTTCTGAGGCCTGTTTGCAGCCCAGCAAACAAACGCAGCCAGGCTGCCTTGCAAAGAGTTGCAGTAGAAATCTGCCCCTCAGAGCTTTTATTTTTTCCTGTCAGTGTCAATAAAATGTCAGTGCCACTGATTCCAGAACCATCGCTCACAAGGTGTTGTGGTCCATCTGAAAATGTAGTTATGTAGTAGTGGATTAGGAAGAGAAAGAGCTGCATTGCTGTCTTTTGTATCTCCTACAATACCTTTTGCCTTGGATTGCTGTGCTACAGGAAGAAATCGTGGTGCAAACTAAGCTGCAGCTCATGGTGTTAGCTGGGTGAGCGAGCAGGAGTCTCTTGGCACAGCCCTGGTGTGAGTTATGTAAATCTTGTGCAGTGTATAAGCAACAGGCGGTTGGTGACGTAAAACTGAGCATTTGTCTCTGTTTACTGGCTGATGTGACATGGCCCCTTCCTGCAGCATTTGACTGAGCTGGCGGGATTAAATAGAGCCCTGACACTCCTGAGTAGAAAACGCCTCAGGCTGAAGGATGGTTTCTGCTCTGGAATTCTGAGTTCTGGCCACAGCACGGGACCCGGTGGCTCCTGCGTTGGACCAAAGTCCGCTGGGCACGGATGGCAAAGGTCTGGCTGTGACGCTGGGCTTGCTGAATTGCTGATCTATCCCCGTGGCCATGTTGTGCAGGCCATTCCTCCAGTGTCTCCTTAGCAGGATGTCAGCAACTCCTGTGACTCACACAGCGATTATCTGCTGGTGCTGTGATGGATGGATTGATTGCAAAACCGATGGGGCTCTTTGGGTCTTCTCCCAGTGCCCCCAGTGTGGCTCTCCCCCCTTGCTGTTGCCCCCCAGTCAGCTGCTGCATTTTGGATCCCCTGAGTTTTCTGTGAGGAGAAAGTGACACTGCTCCCATGCAGTCCAGATTTTATCCAGAATGTGTCTGATTTGAATGTTTTTTGCCATGACCACTGTAGGAACTGAACAGGAGGCAGTTTCTTTACTCACTGTTTCAAACCTCTTTCCAGCTGGCAAGCAGCCCCGCAAAGCCCTGTGTTTGCTCTTGCTCAGGGTCACGCTGCAAATGTTTCTCTTGCTTTCACCTTGGCTGTCTGACTCGGACACATGACACCCCACCACTGTCCAGCCCCTCAATATGTCACTGTGCCCACACAGAGCAGCTTCTGCAGGGCTTTGGTTTTAGGTGCTGGTTCCCAGTTTCTGAAGTCTTGGTTTTGGTGGTTTTTTTTCTACCCTGCTCAAAAAAGCAACACAGATTTCTGCAGTCATGAATAAAAAAAGCAGTTATTATGCCCATTGCGTTTGGGGAGATTTTACTCATCTCCATTCTCACAGCACCCACTCACAACATGTAAATCAGGGCCATAACCTCTCAGACATGTATAAACAGAGGAATTACATGACTTGCCAAACACTTACATAATGACTTAATAGTATATCGTGGAACTGAGCTAAGGCTCGTGAATCCTCTTCCTGCCTGACTGTTCTTCTTCTCACATTAATTACCATGAGTTGTAGCTACTCCATGGCTCAGGAATCAATAGCATTGTGGCTTTCTGAATGTCCTTAATGTATCACAGACTTGCACTGTCATTTATCTTTATTCAGTGAGAACTTTTGACTCAGGTGGTTTGTAAGTTCCTGCAAGTTGTGACTACCCAGAGCTGAGCAGGCACTTTATTGATGAATAAACAGTTTGTACCTGATGCTATGTTTCAAAAACTCCAGCGAGGCTGGAGTTATTATCTGTAGCTACTGGTGCCCTTTGGCCCTGAGACTTATCTTCATGTTTTGTTCCTCTTGTGCTCCTTTTGAACCTTGTGTGCCAAAAGAAAATGGAGAGATGATTTGGTTGGTCCTTTTGAAATTAGCTGAGGTAACAAGGCTGGTGAAGAAACTGCCCAGTGTTCGTGACATAGCTCTTCTCTTGGTGTGTCCTGAACTGTTCAGCAAGTTTCATAAAGAACTGTTGGAGCAGAGGCCTCCAAGACTTGTAAGTTCTAAAGTTTCCAGGGAAAGTAGAAGCAGAGTAGAAAAGTGATCCAAGCCAGTGTCTCTGGCAAGAAAAAGTGCTGTATTTTGAGCTCTGGTATCTTAGAGAATCCATATGTGCTAGAGATAAAAGCTTTTAAAAAACACACGAGCAGCAGAGTTATTACAGCCTGGATATTTTTGCTGACCTGTTTAGGATGACATATGACCTGTGCAAAGGGCCTGACCCAACTGTACTTCAGGTTGTAATGTGCTTTTTTTCCTTTTCAGGAATCTACAAGCTGCCATTGGAGCCTACTATGATTTTGAGAGTCCAAATATCAATGTCCCCTCCATGTCATTTGTGGAAGATGTCACCATAGGTGAAGGAGAGTCCATCCCTCCTGATACCCAGTTTACAAAAACATGGAGGATACAGAATACAGGTGAGGCCTTTAGCTGCAGGTGCTGGGATGCAGTGGGAGGGATGCTGCCTTGAGGCAGGAAGCCTGTGGCACTCACCTGGGCTGGAGCCACCCTGAGGTGCTGCCAGCCTGTGCAAGTTCCCTTCCTGGGTTGGCACAAACATTTTGTGGTGGGATGGGCAGCTCGGTCAGGTCACCAGGCTTGTTCCTTGTGCCACCACACAAACAAACTCTAGGGAACTTGTAGACAAACAAGGCAGTGACACACAAGGGTCATGTGGCAGGTCCACTTCGGGCAGAATTGCCTTTTCATGCTCTGAGAGGATGCAGGGCTGGAGAGACCACATTCCAGTTTGGAATAAGTCAAAGCAGTGCCTGGGATCCAGGAAGTGAGGCTGGGCAAAGTGCATTCCCAGTGCTTCATCTGGTGGGATGCAGTCAGAGAGGAAAATGAGATCCATGGATGTGAAGGAAGCCCTTGTTCTCAAGCAGTGCAATGAGGGGATGTTGCATGAACATATAAAACTCTGTCTGAATTTAATTGACCTGCTTGTACTTGTGTGGGAGAGAACAATCTCACACTGGGGTGTGATGCTGGGAGTCATCACGAGTCAGGTTCAGCTCCCTCAGTATTTCTGCTTGTGAATAGCTGCAGGACTTGGACAGAATATCCACACTAAAACCACACTAAAAATCTAAAAGTATTTCATTAGCATGTTTAAGAACACTGATTTATAGAGGATGTGTTCTAGAGGAAGGATTTAATATTTCAGTGTACTTTTTCTGCCTCCTTCTGTTTGGAAGTACAATGGAAGGGTGAAACATGGAACTTGCTTGAACTCCAGTACTGTGAAAAGTTGACTGGCAATTTTTTATAACTGTCCCAAATACATCTCTTACAAATCTAGTAAGTGTGATAGGTCTTGTTTCTCCACTCTTAGTATCTCAATTTGTGTGGTTTATGACTACACCTCTATCTTGGGCTGACTCCTCCCTTCCTTGTTCCTCTGATGTGCCATTTCCTGGATGCAAATTCAGCCTTAATTTGGCATCCTAGTTCAGGGGATGTTTCATTGTTCTTGGAATGTTTCACCTTCTGAAATCCTGGGCCTTCTAAAATGCGGGACAGGAGCTCATCTTGATTTAGGATTTCCTGGCAGGCCAACATGTTTTGACCTCTGTGTGGTTTGAACCTGGCTTGTCAGACCTTCCATCCATGCCCTAGCAGTGGTGCTGGAGGCCAGGGCCTGGTACAACCACACTGCTGAGGGTTAGTGAAGTGCAGCTTCACATGCTGCTCATGACTGTGCAGTGTGAGGAGCACTGCAGCATTTGAAAACCATTCTTTGGTTTAATTAAGGTATAGTATCAAAGGGCTGTAGTGTTTCCAGATAATATCTACTTGTTAGGCAGATAACTGAAGCAGAGCCAAGGTTTTTAACAGCTCTACAGGAGTCCTTGATTACATGACTTCAGTTCTAGAACACAAAATACCTGAGGCATGTGTCACTGGAGCATTGCAGGTCTGATGAGTGTGACAGGCAGAGCTCAGAGATTGTCAGTTTGAGGCGCGTGAGCTGTGAGCTCAGTTCAGTCAGGTTCTCATTTGTGTCACTAAAAAACAATGCCCTGCTCTGATACCTGCAGGATGGTGCTGCCTTGTCTGCCAAAGGAGCAGTTTGTGTTAGAACCATTGCTGAAAGAGCAGCAGGGTTTAACAGCCTGGCTTCCTCTCCCCACTCTGCCCCAGCTGCTGCTGGCTCTGCAGGACACTCTCTGCAATTTATCATCTCCTGAGAGATGAGTGTACTGAAATAGAATGACATAATCATAATTTCATTTTATGAGGCTTATCAGTTGCAGCGTTCTAGGCACCTTGCAAGCCTAAAGCCATTAAACCTGATAAAAATCACATAAATAATTTAAACTAAGCCATGTTGCTGGGCTGCCAACCTCTGCAGATGAGGCTTCATGCTCAAGTGCCCCATGCCCCAGGCTGAGGTCAGCCAGACACCCAGCTCCTGTTTCAGAGCCCTGCTCCCTCAGCACCTTTCCAGCTGTGCTGGTGCATCCCCCACGCTGAACATCCCTCTGCACTCGTGCACATCCTGCTCCCCCTGCCACGTTGGGAATTCCAAAATAAGGACTTGACAAGAAAATCAGCCCTTGCCGTGCCTTCACTGGAGTGTCCACAGGGATTAAATTAGCAGGCAAGCTGTTGCAAAGGATCCTCCTTGAGGTGATGTGAGGTCAGAGCAGCCTGCAGCACGCTCGCCTCGGACCAGACGGAGCAGTTCAGGCTTCGTGGTGGTTCAGGCTTTCCGTAGCCATTTCCGTCAGCCTCAGCTGAGCAGGAGGTATTCTCAGTCCTTGGCTGAGTCATGTGATGTGACTGGGGAAGAAGCAAAAGAAAATTGTGCTAAACTGATTTTTCATGAGTCTCAGAAGAGAGGCTCTTTCTCTGTGTCTGCCCCAGCAGTTGTTATCTTTGGCAGCGGTGCCTGCACGCAGGAGCTGTTTTCTGTCTCTCTGATTGCCAGGTCACGCTGTCAGTCCTGGTGTCTGCAGTCTAAACATGGATCTCCACAGATGAATTGTGTGTTCACAACCCTTCTTGCCACCTTTGCACAAGCCTGAGAAAAGGGTTGGTGCAAGGAGAGAAGTAAATCAATTTAGGAAATAGTGCTGGCACTTCAGTTACAGCTCAAACTATGAGTTCCTCTTGAGACTCCTAACAGGCTTAGAAAGAAATGAATCCCTGAAAGGACACATTGCCAACACTTTATATAAATAACAGGTATTTGATGTGGCATGGTTCAGGAGCTTCATGGAGGGAGGCAGAAATAGGGGCACACAACACAGCCCTGCCCTTGTCTCTGCCTCTGGCCCTGCGGAAGGGGAGGTGTGTGTAAGTTAAGGGGGTGTTTTTGTTTTTTGTTAAGCTGTTACACTGTGACTTTGAGAATTTTTTCGTGTAACAAAGACATTCGGAATTGTTCTGCTGGTCCCTAAATGCACCAATTAAGCCTGCTCTGAAAACCACGTTTCCTCAGCATCCACTGCTGCTGTGTCCTGTGTATCTCGGTTCCCTTTCACCATCCAACAGTTGCACAACTGTTTTAACAAGCGTGTTTCACCCAGTCTTACACAAACAGCCAAAGCTTTTCCTGGTGTGCTGTCAGTAATTCCCTGTCCTGTCTAATCCCAGGGACGGAGGCGTGGCCCCCAGGGGTTTGCCTGAAGTATGTTGGTGGAGACCAGTTTGGGCACGTGAACATGGTGATGGTGAGGTCCCTGGAGCCGCAGGAGATGGCTGATGTCAGCGTGCAGATGTGCAGCCCCAGCACCGCCGGAATGTATCAGGGACAGTGGCGGATGTGCACTGCCACGGGACTCTACTACGGAGGTGAGCAGCCCCTTCCCTGCCCACGGCCCCACTGGGGACAGCACACACACAGAATGGAGCAGGGGGCAGAGCTCTGCCAGCCCTGAGCTTAGATACATAGCACAGAGTGGAGGAAAACATCAAGGGAGCTGCTTTGTTGTCTTGGTCAGTGTTTTCTAAGCACTGGAACAATTTACAGATTACATAAAACTCTGGAAAACAAAGGGATGTGCACAGCTCTCATGGAGTCTCTTTCCCACTCAGTCTTTGTTGAGATTCTTTCCCAGTTTTCCATTGCTTAACTTTGTGAGCTGCATATGAGCATAAAATAGTGGTGAAACCTCATGTGAAGTTAATGCCCAGGGTTAATGCAGTGACTTAGTGCACCCCCTGTGAGCTATTTCTCTGTTTAAAGAACACATTTGGCTATTTTGCCTGGTGCTTCAGCCTGGGCCTCAAACATCTGCCTTCAGTGCAGCCTTCCCTCCCTTTTGTGCCAGCTTTAGTTTACACTGAGAACATCTTTGTGTCTGTTGGCAGCTGGGAGTATCCCAAGTTTCAGGGCTTGAGTAAGCAGTGTTGGCACATGGAGGCAAAAATATCAGTGCCAGAAGGAGGGGGCTGGCAGTGCTGGCACTGCCATGCAGCTCCTCATTGTCTGGAGGGGACACAGTGTGTCCCTGAGGGATATCCCCGTGCAGGTGGGACAGCCTGTCCAGTTTGTGTTGCTGGTCCTGTATGCCCACAAAGCCCAGGGTTTCCAGAGGGTTCACAGTCCTGGACAATGAGAGATGTCCCTGCATTGCCAGAAGTTGTCACTTTTGCCAGAACATGACCTGAAGATTGAACCCCTTTGGCCGCCAAGCTCTGAGTCCGAGGGATTCTTGCCCTGCAGCCGAGCTGGTGGCTTTGCTGGGGGCTGCCCCGGCGATCCCGGGGCCCGGACGTTTGTCCCGTTTTGGGGCGGGGGCCCGGTGGTGCCAGCCCGGGGTGGCACCTGGACCGCAAGGCCGTGAGAGAGCGGCAGAGGGCGCTGCGGGGCCGCTCCAGAGCCGCCTGTGGGGGGACGGGTATGGGCGGGGGGGATCACTGGTGGGGCTGGGGGTGTGCAGGGGGTCAGGGGTGGTTGTGCAATGCAGTCAGTGGTATGTGTGTGTACAAGATCAGTGGTGTGTGAATGCAGGGCTCAGTGGGGGCGTTTGTACGGTTTTCAGTGAGGGGAGTTATGCACAGGGGGGATTAGTGGTGTGTAGTGGGGGTCCTGGCCCTAGTAGAGTGTGGAGTTCCGTAGGCAAGTCACGTTCCCCTAAGGTAGAATCCCACTGTCCTCAGTTGGCTCCTAAAATTCAAACTGCTGATCCCAGGCCTGTTAAACTGGGGGCACTGGAACCAGTACTGCTGAGGCTTTGTAAAAATGTGCTTTAAGCAATAAGTCTGTTTCTTGCTAGTGTAAAGGATGGAATTCATTTGCTCCTTCTGACCCTTCTTCATAAACTCCTATCTAGTGACAACCCAAACGTGTATCTTTCCACAGATGTCATCTGGGTGATCCTCAGCGTGGAAGTTGGAGGACTTCTGGGTGTCACACAGCAGCTGTCATCCTTTGAAACAGAGTTCAACACGCAGCCGCATCGCAAGGTAGAAGGAAACTTTAACCCATTCGCCTCTCCACAGAAGAACAGGCAACCAGATGAAAACAACCTAAAAGACCCTGGGGGTTCCGAGCTAGGCACAATCAGCAAAAACACATGGGGGCCTGCTCCTGACCAAATCGAACAAGATCAGAATGGACTGTCACAAAACTCTGTAAATCTCTCCCCCAGCAGTCACTCGAACAACTTGTCGGTAGTGACGTACAGTAAGGTAGGTGCCCTGGGCGAGCAGGAGAACGGGTAGGGGAGGAGCCTGGCAGGTGTGTAATCGCTCTTCCTTCCAAACTGCAAAGCCCTTTCCTTCTGCTTCTGCCAGACCTGCTAAGGAAGGTTCTGAATTTGACTGTCTGACTCTGCCAAGTCCTCATGTTATATTAAAATATTTTTTGCCTCTGATAGACTCTACCAGATCCACCTTTTTGTTTTTGCTTCAAGTCCTTCTTAAAATTTATATAACCTTGTTTGGGTGCTGTAACCGCAAGTGGCTGGAGCCTGCTCCAGTTGCGTGTGCAAATAAGTCAAAATATCTCTCTAGATGTGTCCTGAGTTTGACATAATTTTGAACAGACAACAAATTACCACACCCTCAAACTTCAGATTAGCCAGATAACTTCTTTATAGCTGGTGTGGGGAGACTCCAGAGCACACCATTTGATCTCAGAAGCTGCCTGCAGGAACAGTCAATCAAAGGACCGTTCCTGTCTGTGTCCTTGTCTTGTTCATAATTGTAGGTGACTTTTAAATTATCTTTACTTTAAATCTCTCTCAAAAGCTTGCTTGGTGGATGCTATATGAGTCTGAGTGATATTTTGACTGTTTTTATTTGCTTGTGTGTGAAAAATGAATTGCAGGATTATTTACAATTCAGAATCCACCTGTTAATGCAGCAGTATGTGTAGGTGTGTACTGTCGTATGTCAAACTAGTTTGATTTTTTAAATCCTTTAAAAATGCTTTACTGTACTTTGAGCAGGCTGTGTAGGACAATAACACTTGGTTGCTGAATGACTTAATAAAGCCCTAATGTTAGTTCACCTACAGCACTTTAGTTCCTCCCTGGATAACCTGCCTGTCCTGTGCCAGTGGATCTTGTTTTAGTGGCCTTTACCCCAGGGCTGTGCATCTTTTATGGCTGGCATGTGTGGGGTGAGCCTGACTGCCCCCCTTAGCGGTCCCAAACACCGTCTCTGGGCTGGCTCCTGCTGCCAGGCCCTGCTCTCAGCAGTGGAGTGGATGGCTTGGGAAGTGATGGCTGTCAGTGAAACACCCCCCGAGGTGGCAGTGCTGAGTTCTGCTGCAGTGGCTGCGTGCTGGGGTCACGGTGCTCCCCAAGGGGCTGGGCTGGGGCTGCCTTCAGAGAGCGTGGGTGTGAGGAACCAGAGCCCCTGGCAAGGAGCAGCTGTGCTGTGGGAGAGAAGCCAGCAGGAGAGTGAAGCAGCACCTGAGAGGTGTCACAAGGTTGAAGTGAGCTGGTTTAGCTGGTAACCCAGAGCTCCGTGCTCTGAGGAAATGGGGGCGGTTATAATCTAACCCCAAATGTAGGGCAGGTGACCTTTCCTCCCCTTTTGCCTTGTTTTGGCTTTGTTTGTTGTTTGTTTCTTTTTGTATTTACAGAATATTCTTGGGTGGATTTGAGGTGGATTGTCTGAGATTAAAGCAGACATTTTGCTTGCTGGCTTCAGAAGGGACAACTTTATAGTCCTTTTTTTGCTTTGGGGTAGGGGATATGAAGAAGCCAGTTGATTTTTGGGTGGTTTTTCTCTCTACTGCAGTTCTTTTGTTTGTGACATACTAAGATTATTTTATCCTTTGGAGGCTGTTCTGGTAGGTCTGAAGATCTGAGTCCTGTTCCAGCCTTGCCCATCCTGCCCAGGGTAGGAGGTTTTCTGTCACAGACCCAATACTCATATTGGTACAATACTGGTTCTGTAGTAAACAAGTTTGAGGGAGTTGGACATCCCAGATGCCTGGTCTGGTTTGAAAGGGTCAGGTGAACATTCCCCCCATTCCCTGATCAGGCCTCTGGGAAAAGGAGATGCAGTTTTGTTTGGTTTTTTCCCTTTGTGTGCATGGTGTACCCTGCTGGAGATGCTGCTGGAGCAGAAAAGGGGTTATTAGAGGTGATGTCAGGAGTATTGAATTACCTGAGGAACAGATGGAGCTCCAGTTCCTGTTGGGGAAAGCTCTACCTGGCCCATCTTCTCCTCATTCCCAGGGGATCTGACCTGTACTCTGCTGCTGCAGAGGAGAAGGAAAACTACTGCATTGGGACCTGCTGCCTTGTGATTGAATACTGATGTGAAAGGCTTTATTTCAGGTTCTAGAGAACACAGAAGAGCACTGTGGGTTGCTTAGGCAGTGGCACAGACTCCAAGAATTCCTGGATTTTATTTATCTTGGGCAGGATCTCTGATATTTTTGTCTCCTTTCATGTACCTGGGAAAGGGAGGGAATCCCCAGGCCATTTGGTGAGCAAAGGAGATGGTTCAGGTTTAGTTAAAGTGTTGAGAAGAGCCTGTGTCCTGTATTTAGAAGCAAAATAAGCCCTTAAATATTTCTCAGCTGACTGTGGAGGCTTCCTCTGCTGACAGACACTGGGGACACCCAGTCATGCAGTGCATGAGACCATGAAATCTTTGAGGTAAAACGAGCAGTTTCTGGCATCTGCAGGTGTAAAACATCCTCGAAGCTGCCAGACCTTGTCGGAATTAGTTCTCCCTCTGGTGCACTGAGCAGGTGTGACTTGTCCTCCAGAGCTCCCATTGGAGTCAGGATTGTGGCTACACCAACGTGCCATCTGCTGCTGGGTTACACAAGTACAGCAGCATTTCACACCTGGAAACATTCAAAATGGTTTTACAGAGCAGCAGCAGAGTGGGTGGTTTGGGTGTCCTGGGGAAAAACAAACAAAACCAGACACAGAATTCCCTGTAAGTGGGTAAGATGAAACCTGTGGCATGGTTGGAACAAGCTGTATGCCCTTTATTCCTGCTATGGCACCCACCTCCCTGGGGCCCCCTGCCTACCATCCACACACACTGTGGGGAGGCTGCAGGCCAGGGCCTGCCAGGGCTTTGCTTGGAGCATGTTGTTGTTAAATCTGTTCCCAGTGGAGTTTTTGCATGTTCTTAGATGTAAAGATGTGCCTAAGTGCAGGATAGGATGCCCAGAAATCCCCATGCACAGATACTTTATTCTCTGGCAGTCACTTTGTCTGGATTCTCCAGAGATCTGAGGTTGATACAGCTCTCTCCTATTTACTCCTGTCTCATAGCAACCCTGCACGGTCACTGCTGCTCTCTTGTGACTGGCTTTTCCATTAAAAGCCCAAGATCCAGTCTTACAGTGCCTGGGAATTAGAGTTTAATTGCTTAACTGAGGAAAGAAATGTACAGGTTTCCATGTTTGAGAAGATCAGAAATGAATAGCCATATCCTGACACTTAGATTGTACTAAACATCTCTGTATAAAATCCACAGATCTGTATCCAAACCTGCTGCCCAGGTGAATTGAGGAATCACTCCTCTCTATGTCATGCAGAAAACTGCACCTGGAGGTTGTGATTTGCCCAGACAGGACACTGAGCATCATCCCCACCTAAGCAAATGGTGCCTGGCTGTCCTGGTCATTGCTTGTGCTGCTCTTCAAAGCCCAGTGAAATAGAAACATATTTGGAATTCACAGCTGTAAAATCTGAGCTCCCTTTTTCCTGCTGTGTTTATGCTCCCCATCTCCCTCTGTTCTGTGTGGAGTTGAACTACCTGGCAGCTTTCTGTACATAAGGGGAAACCAACCCTGTGTCCTTGGAGCCTTTAACTGGCTTCCCCTCTCTGAGCTTAAATGTTGTTGCTGCTTCTAAAGCCATGCTTCTCCCAAACCAGGGCCTCCACTTCGCAGATTTTTGGAGTACCTCTGTAAACTGTAGACAGAAATACTTTTACTGGAAACTGGGCATCAAACTGTCTTTATGCATGAGGATTATGCCCCAAAAATGTTTTGAAGCCCCTTCCATGCTGGTGTCTGGGCTTCACTTTGGGCTGGTCACTGTGTGGTTCCAGCCATTTAGACACAGTGGGAGAAGGTTGGACTTGGAGCTCCCACAGCACTGCAGCCTGGCATGAGCTGGTTTGCCTCTCTAGTGAGAGAGATTGGTGGTTTGGGTGCTGCATGTCAGCTCATCCATGAAATCCATGTCCTTCCAGACTGTGGGAAGTGCCAGATAACCTGGTTTTAGCCCAACTTTGCCTCACTGCAGCCCAGCAGAGCTGCCTGTTGTTTATCCCAGCAGCACATCAGGGAGCTCAGGTACCTGAGCCCTGCCCCTCCTCACCCACAGGCACCCGACCCAGCCCTGCAGTGCCTGCTCCCAGAAGGTCCTGAACTTCCTGGTGGTCTCCCAGCCACGCCATGTTTGCACAGCATGCATGGAATAAAACACAAGTGCTGGATGTTTGTTCTCTGTTTGTGCTCAGTTTTACGTAAGCGAGGTTGGAGCAGCGCGGGGTAGGAGCGGCCTGAGGGGATGGGGACCTGCAGCCTGGGCTGGGCCACTGTCAGTGCCCACTGGGAGACTCCTGTATTGCTGTGCATCCACCTCCTGTCCCTGCAAGTGTACCTGCATTGGTGGTGACTCAGTCACAGAGGTGAAATAAAGAGCTGTCTGAAAGCCTGTGTGTGATGCTTTGTGAAAGATTTGCTTAATCCTCGCTTTGTTCCCAGCACAGGTACCTCGGTTTGCAGAGCTCAGTGTTCACAAAGGGTTTTAACTACACAAAACATCTCACTTCCCTTCTAGAGGCACGAGGCAAATGATAATTTATACCAGTAGCTGTCATGCTTGGAAAATCACAGCCCTGTGTTGTGACACACTGGTCTGTGTGAAGAGCCAGTGCTCCCACCAGCAAGTGAGCAGTTACTTCTGGGGATCATTCTGGAAGAACTGAAAGCGAGTTTGCAAAGCTGCAGCTGAGCTTTTCATAAAAACAGTGATCCCACTTGGAGGATAGACGGGAAGGCACCAAAAATACTGGGAATAATCCTTCCATTGAAACAACTCAGAAAAACTGCAATTGTCTGCAGAATTATTTTTGCGTGTTTGTGATGTAAAATGTAGCACAGAGGGGATAATTAGGCTTGAAAATGTCATACAGGGGTTTGATATTTGCATTGCAGCAGTAATTGAAGCTTTCTGGTATCAAACCCTTACACTGTGCATGGTGACTAAACGTCATGGGACAGGGGAGGTGGAGTCACCTGCACTAAAGCAGCTCTCACTCCCTTAAAGATGCAAGTGGGGTTCAATTTTGCCAAGTTCTCATGTTCAGTAATGAATCTCGGGTAGGTGAAATGCAGTGAAGAGTGGCAATTCCCAAAGGAAAGGTCTGGGGCTTTTCCATGGTGAAATTCCTTGCATCAGGAGGAGCTGACCAGGGGAGCTCATTGCAGGGTGCCAGGTGTTCAGTGCAGGGTGGCAGGTGGTGCAGAGCTGTGCATGCTGAGGAATCTCTTGTGCTGAGCTAAACTCTGGGTTTAACTGACACAGTTTGCATAATTCCACAGCTTTAAATTAGATGCTCCAGAAACCATTCTGTGGAGATCCAGAGGGTTTCCCTGCAAACCAGCTCACGGTGACCTCACAGGGTCTCTGCATCCAAAAGCACAAATGAGCTGCTCTGATGTCAGACTGAGGGTGACTGGCAGTTCCTTACACCACGGGGGGATGCTTGTGGAACCCCCAAATTACAGCAAGCAAGTTTGTTTTGCCTCTGGCATCCCCCAGGAGGTGACACAGGGTAAGGGTGGTCCCAGCAGAGGGGCAGGGGGTGGTTAAACCCCTCCTGAGCTCACTAGGCAGTGCCTCCAACAGAGCCTTGTGTGCAGGTAGCTCAGAGATGAAGCAAATTCTGGCAAATGTGTCTGTGCAGGTCATCAGCAGCAAATCCTGTTTTCCTTCTGCAGAGTGCTAAGCACAATAGCTTAATCCCTGTGAAGTGAGACTGCTTGGGATCCTGTTTATACACTGCTTTTCCTCTGTGTCCTTTTCTTGTGCACCATCTTAATGTTTCTCTCCTGCTTCTCCCCTTCCCCCCGTTTCAGTGAGTGTATTTTTGGAAATGTTGGATTTCTCAATCTCTGGATTTTGATGGGAGCATCTCCTTCCTCAGGTGAACTGTCATGCTGGAATCTGCTGGCTGTTCTCTTTTGAAAAGCTTTACAAACTGGCACTGCAGCATATTCCTGGGGTAGAAGCCTGTTTGTTTTTCCATCACTTGCGTGTATTTCTGTCTGCAAACAGCAATTTCCACGTTCCCAGTCTTTCATACTTCCCACGCAGTTCAGGAGATGTCCTGGTTAATTGTCTGCTGATCCTCCTCTTGGTTGGATTCTGAGAGCTGCTGAGAGCTGCTTCATTTTGCCATTTGCTTGTATTTACCAGCTGATCATATCCCCAAGATTGAACTTTTCTCTCCAGCTGTAGCAAGATTACAGACTGTTCATGGCACTTCCTTCCCAGTCAGATCTGCAGCAGAGCTCTCCAGCCTGGGGTTTGCCAGTGACGTTGGTGCTTTACATAATCCATGTTCCCACTCGTGGCTCCACAGCCCTGGCTCCTGCAGTGAGGGGGTTTTGAAGTTGTAGAACATGAAGGAAATGGTATTTCCTAGGAAATTTGCCCTGTTAAAGGCAGAGTGGTGAAAACTGAGGTCAGAGCTTCCCATTCAGCCAGAACAGGAATGGTTTGGGCTCTCCCTGCCTTACCCAGAGTGTGCTGGGAAGAGCTGGACTGTGTTTAGAAGCATTTGCATAATGATCTTCCAGCTCTGCCATGAGATACAAGTTTTTCTCCCTCATCTCTCTCCTGACCTCAGTGTGTGTCTGGGTTTGTGTGGGGGTTGTACCTTCTTCACTGACAAACTTCATCTGCGTGAGCTGGGGCATCCCTTGCTGCCTGTTGGTCTTTCTTCTGCTTCCTGATGAAACCCCGGATAACTGATCTGGACAATAGAAGTTACAAAAGGAGTTCCTGTTAATTTGAGACCTGTGACTACATCTGACATTTAGGTGACTCACTTCAGGATGTAAAGGAGGGAAATGGATTCTCTAGGAAGCATTTTGGGGGTTTTGGTAAATGCTCTGGTTGATTTCACTGGAGGCAAATGTGCATTGTCACCTTGAGGAGGCACACATGGCACTTGTGGGATTGTCGATTATTTTTTTGTTGGGTTTTTTTCTGGCAGAGCCTCTTACCCATTTACAGCCCCATGTCTGTGGGACAGACTGGGGAGGCTGCAGGGGCTGGGCCTGCAGGTGTTGTAGCACCTATAGGGAATTCTGGTGTAGAAAACACAAGTTAATTTGTGGCCTTGGTCTAAAAAACATCTGACAGAGGTAAGTGGTGGCATCTGCCCTCTCTGGGGAAGCCAACCCTGGAATGTGTGGTTTCACTGTCCTTGGAGCCACAGTGGGGCTGGTGGGAAGCCCTGGGCTGGGCTGGGCACTCTTTGGAGCTGAGCACTGAGCATTTTGTTTCTTGCCTGTTGAAAATTGATTATGTCTCCAACTTTCTTTCAGGGTTTCCACGGTCCTTATCACTTCGGACAGTCTTAAAACACAAAAACACAAAACGGGTATCGACAAGAGGAGAATTTAAGAAAAAGCTGACTTTTGGGGGAAGGGAGGGGGATTCATGTGGCAGACAGACACAGCGTGGACCCCCCTTCTCTGCCTCCGTGTTCTGGAAAAGAAGAAGAAACAAAAGCCCAGTAACTTAAGACTAGCTGTTTCCAGAGGAAAATCCAAAACCTGAGTATGCATGTGTGACTGCTGGATTTCAGAGTGGTGTAAATGCTATGAGGAAGAAGAGACACCAACACTATGGGTTTTTAGAAATTATCTTCACGTGTAATTAGGTAGCTTAAAAAGAAGTTTAAAAATGAAAATTTAAAAGCCATCTTTAAAAAAAGAATATTTTGCCTACAGAGCGGTTGTAGTTTGAGCAAATGTTTAATTTCTGTTTGTTTCTTGTTCTTTTTTTTTTGGTTTCTTTTTCCTAAGGGACAGCGTGCATTTTCCCAGAATGTCCTGGTTTGCTGCTGAACAGGACTGGCTCAGCACCTGCTGGGGTTTGTGCAGGGACTGCTTCTGTCAGGCTTTTTAATGCCAGGTTGGGTCTGCACCCAGCACTGCGTTTTTAACAGCATCTGCTGGTTTTAGTTACCAACTTTTTAATCTTTTATTTCCTCTTTTCCTTTTGGTTTGGGTGTTGCTTTTAAGTTGTCCTGCGTGTCATTGGGAGTCACGTTATGGACAGATTTCAGTATCAGAATTGGAGAGGGAGAACTGGGACTTCTGGGATAACATGGAGGGCTCGTCTCCCTTCCCTCTTGTACATGAAGTACACAAATACACACCCATGTTGATAAGAAACTGATTTATTCAAGTTGCTGAGCTGTCCTGTGTGGTTAGCAGTTAAAAATCCCTTTTTGTTCACTCTCGTGTGCAGTAGCTGTGCCTGGAGCTGTGTGCCAAGAGGAATCTCTGTAGCTGCAATTCACCTGCTGATAGTTGCAAAGCTTCACAGACATCCTGTCCTTTTCATTTGGAGTCTCCCCTCTCTCTTTCAGAGCATAAGTTTGCATTTGTTTCTCCTGTGCTGAGGTGTAGCTCAGAGGCTGATCCCTGTGTTCTGGAGCACAGAGCAGGAGTTGACACCACCAGCTGGGTCCCACTGTCACCTCCTCTTCTTCTGCCTTTGTCATCTGGGCTTGGGGCTGCACCGAGGCCGTGAGTGGGCTCACGTTTGGGGAGGGATTGCAGAAGGTTTGGGCTGCTCTGCTGTTCCTCCAGCATGTTCTCCTCTCGTTCTGGACTGCAAAGTGCAGTGTGAGGGGATGCAGCTTGGTCTCAGGCACTCTGGTGAATTTATTGTGAAATGCTGACCCCACAAACAGAAGGGAGTGAGCCCTGCAGCACCATCCTGCCCAAAAGACCCAGGCTGGAACAGCCATCTGCCAAAGATACAGGAATATGCAAAGCTCCCTTTACCTTCTTCCAGATCTGCCCAGTGAAGGCTTTTCCCTGTGTCAGAGCTGCACACTGCATGGCTTTGGCCTCGCCGCTCTTGGCTGCTTTTGTTTTCGTGGCTGGTTTGGAATGGGGGAATCTTTCATTGCAGCTACCAAGGACTGGTACCTGGGTGCATGTGGATGGACCTCGAGGGGCCAGTGGGAGTTCCTGGTGTCCAACAGAGGAAGGATTGGGCGATGGATTTTGTTCACATTTCAGAGGTTCAGTTGTTACAGATCACCATCAGCTGAAATCTGCCTTCAGAAGTCTGTTAGCTGGGAGAAACAAGATCAGAAACTGCCTGCATAGAAGTGGCCCCACAGGATTTGAACTGCCTGACACTTGCCCTTGCAGTCTGGTGGGCGCCTGGCTGTGCCCTGGATCTGGGCAAGTGTTGGGATTGGAGTGAACCTGCTGAAGGAGCTGCTTCTTGGAAGCTTTGTTTCTTGTGCTGTAACATTTGGCCTTGGGTTAGTTCTGAGGATTAGATCTGAGATTGATCTGGGGGTGATTGCAGCCCCAGAGTGTGGTGTGGGCAGGTAGAATCTTTGCTCACTCCCTCCTTTCCTCACAGGGGGCTCACAAGCCCCTCTGAGGAAATGAACATCACACCTGCAGTGCTGCTGCTCCCTTCTGAGGGCACTGAACCCCTGGAGACAGCTCTTGGTTCAAGTGACGAGGTGATTCCTTATCTTTATTGGCTCCTTGTGTCAGCTGCATAGTGGAAGGGAGGAGAAATCAAGGTCTGAGCCTGAGAGTTAGAGCTGGTGCTGTGACCTTTGCCTGGTGTCAGCAGAGGCACCTGGGAGACCCTTGCACTCGGATACCCCCACGCTGGCTTTCTGCTCCCAGCCACGTGTGCTCCTCCTGTGTCCCCTGGCTGCCACACTCGTGTTCCTGTGCTCTTCCTAAGGCTGAATTTATTCCCTTGTCTTGAAAAACCAAAACCTGCATGTGCCCCAAGTAGCCATGTGCTTTCCCACTCCGAAGGCACACGCGTTTGCAGTCCGTGGTGTCCTGGTGACAAGGGGTGCACGTTGCAGGCTGTGAGGAAAGGCAGGGCTCTGACATCTGCAGCTCCTGCTGCTCACATCCTGCTCTGCCCAGGCAGCTGAGGGATCTTTGGGGCCAGGCTTGTGGCCCCTGCTGTGGCGCTGCAAGGATGTTTAAAACGGGTTGCTCTATCTCTGTGTTTTTCCTCGAGTAAAAACTGTTTCACTGAGGCCAAAGGTGGTTTTATCTCCTGGTTTCTTGGAGCTTCGTGTTGCAGCCGGCCTCAGATTGCTCGTGCTTCAGGTGTCCAACTTTTAATGGGGAGATTGAGCTGAATTTGGCCAAGTTCTGCCCAGGTGACCTCATGACACTGCAGTTTGTATCAGCTCCCATAAGGGAATGGGTAATGTAGAACATCTCCGATGGCCTCTGAGTGGGTCCCTGTGGTAAGCAAGAGCCACTTGGACCCTGTCACCAACACAGCTCAAGCAGTGTCACCTCCCAGCCTTGGCAAAGTGGAGCAGGATGTCCCTGGGACTGGCCCCGAAGTGGCAGTGCCATGGGAGGGGGTGAGAGAGTGGGAATCTCCTGCCCACACCTCAGGAGTGCTGGATTGGAACCCAGCCAAGGTCTGGGAGCTGGGGCAGAGCCGTGCAGTCAGAGAGCAGTGGTGTGGGTGGAAATGCACGCTGTCCCACGTCTGGGTTTCTGTTGTGTTTCATTTTTTCCGTGTGTGAGTGCGTGGGTGGTTCCCAGCCTGTCTGTGCTCGCCGGGGCAGTGCATGTGTAGCACGGGATGGTGTGTTGCCTCTCTGAGTCTGGGAGAAGTCCTATGATAGCACATTGGGGGTGAAAATAAAGGAAGCTTTTTCCTTAATGTATAAATGAATATTTGTATGATTAAATTAACACAGAAAAAAAAAAAAAAAACTCTGTAGCTGTCGAGAGTTTTATTGAAGCTGCAAAACTTCTGAGTCTGTCACCTTGTAGCTAAATGTACCTGGTTTGCTCCATTCCCAGAGTGTTTCCAGACACTCAGACACAACTCCCTTAAACCCAGCTCCAGCCCTAATTTAGTCCAAATTGCTGTGAAATCAGACCCAATTCAGTGCATACTGAGGTTATCAAACCACCTGGGTGGGAGTGAGGGTGGGGAGAGGGTCTGGGGATAGTGGGGAGGGAGGGGATTCCAGATTTCCTTGTGTCAAGGTCAGGTGACATCTCCAGGACAGTTCCTGAGGAGGAGTGGGATGCTCTGAGGGATCTCCATATGAGGGGCACCAGCACACAGCATGACACAGCTGTGTCCCAGGTGTGGCTCCTGGGGTGGCTGATCCACATCCCAGCCCTTCCCTCAGAGCCTGGTGCAGGACAGGGTGACACTTCACGCTTCAAACAGCCCAGTGCTGAGGGATCAGACCTGCCATCTCCTGAGTGGCTCGGGAAGGCAGGAGCCGGAGTTTGAAGGGAGGAAGGTTGGTTTGGGTTTTATTTTCCCACAATCCCTAAGGAAATCACTGACACTGTCAGGATGGGGGCACAGGAAGGTCTCGCTTTGCTGGGCACCTGCACACTTGTCCCAGGTGGATCTGAGCTCCCAGGTGAGGCCTTGCTGCTCAGGACACCACCCAGCCCAAGCACGACTTGGATGAACTGCACCATGGAGCAGCTCGGCTGAGCCCGTTCCTTTGCTTACCTGGGAGCTTGTTACTAATCCCCACGAGAAACCTCGCTCTGTGTGTGCTGGCTTTGCTTTTATCATTTGAATAAATGCCTGGAGCTTTCATGTGCTGGTTAAGCTTGACTGAAAGCCTGACTGGGAACAGACATCCTGCTCCCTGTGCCTGGGGGTGTTTGTTCTGTGCCTGGAGCAGAACCTCGGGGTGCTCTGGGTGTCCCGAGGCCGCTGTGTTTGGGCAGGGCAGCATCACCCGCCCTGCTCACTGCCCAGCTTTGCATTTACTCCTTATTTGCTCGAAAGAATCTGTTTATCTTTAGGGTTGCAACCTGTCAGAGGTTGCCAGCACAGGACAATCCCATCACACCTTTAATGGAGTCTCCTGGGCAGGCAAATACCCGCGGGATTGCTGTGGTGGTGGTGGAGGTCATCCTGCAATCCCAGGAGCAGAGCTGGTGGGCAGGAGGCCAAGGCAAACGGCAGCCACAGCACCTGGGAGCTGCTTGGGTGCTGCTTTTGCTGCTTGTTTATTTTTTTAGGGGAACAGGATCATCATCCATTAAAAATTGCAAAATTAATTCTGGTTTTACGCAGGTTTTTTTGGTTCCCAAAGCAATGGTAGTCAGAGGGAGGGTGTTCCCAGATTTTTGTGGTGGATTGCAGGGATGAGGATGTGCTCAGCACCCAGCACTGCTCGGGCCCATGCCCTGTGCCTGGTTGGGTACTCATGCCCCTCAGGCTGGAGGGAAGAGCAGGATCCGCTCCAAAACCTCCCCAGCACCACCACATCCTCATGTGCATGCTCCTACAGAAGGGGAGAAGGAAGGCATGGAATTTTCAGGAGTATCCAAATAAATCCACTTTATTCTGGATCAATATAGAATTTTCATGAAGCAAAAACATTAAATGGAGGGCTCTTCACCCATTTATATTTTACTAAAATTCAGTGAAATATGCAGATGCAGGCATGACCTCGAGGGTTCCTATGGGCACCTTCCCATCCATGAGCCCCACCTGGAACAGTGGCAGAGAGGATTTTTGTGATTCTTGTTTATTTTTCCTCCTCTACCTGCTCCATCCTGCAGCAGCAGCCCGTGGTGTGCAACACTCTGCTCCTGCATCTCTGCAGATCCCTTGGGAGGCACGGGGGAATGTTGATGTGCCAAGGGGGACAGGAGGCCAGGCCAGTCCTGGGATCCTACCAGGGTCCATGGGGAAGGAGCAGGATCAGGGGGAGCCTGGGATCTTTCTGGAAGCTCTCCACAACCTGCTCCCTCTGCCTGTGTGTTCGTTGGAAAATTCCTACTTACACAGGAATTAATTAAGGAAATCTAATCTCAAACATTTCCTAGCCCATTGATAAAACAGCCCAGTAGTAAAAGCTGGCAGCAGAGCCCAGCAGGGAGGCAGATGGCACGCGTGGGCACGGACCAGCCCTGTTTGCCCCATGCAGGGCTGTGGGCTGGGCTGGCTCCAGAGCTGCCTCCTTGCTCGTTGTACTCCATGTTTTGGTTCTCTCTTCCCTGCAGGGGCGACACTTTCACAGAAACTTAAAGCAGGGGGAGAAAGTTTGGTTTTCAGCACTTGAGCGGTGCAGAGTGCAGTGAGGTGGGACAGCCATGCCCAGGAGTGGGGACACCGCGGGGCCACAGCTCCATGTGCTGCCAGGGGACGGTGTTGGCACCAGGGGCTGGGCTGGGGGCTGTGCTGCACCCGGGGGCTCCCAGCCGAGGTGCTCAAACAGCGTTTGCTGGCCACAGGCCCGGCCCGGGGCAGGTGCCAGCAGAGGGAGCTGAGGTTGTTCCTCGTCCGCAAAACCCTTTGGAGCTGCTGGATGAGGCTTCTCCAGGCTTTGATGTCCCCTCACCTGCAGAGCAGCTGCCGGCTTGGCTGGGCAGCGGGGTGGCACAGTGGCACTGCCACCGTCACCTGGCCTGTCAGCAGCACCGAGGGGCTGGGGCAGCGCTGCAGAGCCAGGCAGGAGCTGCTGGGCAGGGACAGAAGGGCTCACCCCTCTGGGCTGGGAGTGAGGCAGGGTCTGCACACCTGGAGAGCCAGCTGCTGTCCCATTTTGAAGGGCTGGGGACAAAAGGGGGTCTGGCTGCTCTGCTGCGGCCCCAGGGTGGTGCACAGCTCTGTGGGAGGGAAAAAGAGACCCCCAAACCGTGGGGCTGGGGTAAAGCCCTTTTTCCAGGCTGTTTTCTAGGACAGCCATCCCACAGGACGGAGCTTTCAGCCTCTCCTGGGTCTCTGCACCTCTGCTGTGGAGCAGCTGGGCTGGGCAGGGTCTGTGCAGCATTGGCATCCAGGGGAGCACAGCAAGAACTCCCATTCCTTATCTAATCTGCAGCATTTTCCCTCCTCGCTGTTTGCTGTGGCCGTGTTTCCTCAATCAATTGACAGCTGCAGGCTGGGCTGTGATGCCAGCCCGTGGCACGGCAGCCCCAGACCCCGGGTGGCATTGGAGGGACCCTGGGATGAGCCCCTCGAACCCCTGTGAGCCCAGCAGGGCCATGAACCCCCTGGCAGGTGACAGTGAGAGGCACCTGAGCAGTGACACTGCAGCACAGAGGGTCCCCGTCTGTCCCCAGCGAGGCCTCAGGGACACCCGGGCTGTGCCTGAGGGACACAAACCCACCCAGCAGTCGCAGTGCTGCCCAAAGTGGGGCTGTGCATGGCCAGAGCTGGATTCTGCACAGAGTTGGGCAATCATGGCCACTGTGCCCTTGGGGGTGCCCCCTCCGAGCCCCCCGAGCCTGGCAGCAGCCCCAAAGCCCCCATGTGTGCCCCACAGTGGGATGGGGAGAGGGCAAATCCCCAAATCACGGCTCTGGTTTGTCCATCTGGGCAAGGAGGGGTGAGAGGGGGCTCCCTGCCCTGCAGGTGCCTCCCCAAACGGGGAGCTCTCCCTAGGATGAGCCTGGCTGCTCTCCTTGCCCATGGGGAGCAGGCTGGGAGGAAGCAGCTGAGGGTGCCTGAGAAGCAGGTTTGTCAGAATTTTAAAGGGATCTAAATCAATAGTGATAAGGAAACAATTATTTAAAGAGCAAACAAATGGAAACTGCTAAATGTACCCTGTTTTTTCCTTTTTCTTTTTTTCTTTTTTTTTTTTTTTCTTGTGGGTGAAGGGTGCAGGGCTGATGCCATTGAGTGCTGGGTCCCTGCTGGGACCACCCCAGGGTGGGCACGGGGGCAGCTCTGCTCGCTCAGCCCAGCCCCAGCCAGGCTGGAAACGAGCCCCACAGGACAAAGTGTTGTTTCATCCCGCAAGGAAAAGGGTTTTATGGGTCATCTGGAAACGCTAATCTCAGGTGAGCCCATTGGTGACGTTGGTGAGCCTGCTGGTGGTGTCACAGCAGGTGCTGGGTCAGCAGGGACAGGGACAGGCCTGGCTGCTGGGGGACACTGCTGTGTGCTGCCTGCACCTGCTGGTGACATTCTGAGGGGCAGAGGAGCCAGGACTGGTCGCTGAGGCTGGGCAATCCCTGCAGAATAAGGATATTTTCTTCTCAAGGATATTTTCTGCATTTCCTCCGAGGAGCTCAGGATCCTGCTGGGGTTTGTGGCGGAGCTGCAGCTGGCACCATCCCTGCCCCACGCAGAGCATTTCCCCTGCCCTGCCTGGCACAGGGTACCCAGGACGGGGGAGCCCCTGGAGGATCCCAGTGACTGGGGCTGTCACCACCACCAGGGCTTTGTCTCAAAGGGCAGCTCATTCCCATCCTTCCCCCCCATGGTGTTTTCATCAGCTTTTGGTTGGGGATTAGGCACGTGTTGACAGAACAAACATTTTGCTGCGCTCAAATCCACTGCTGAGGAGAGAAGTGATGTCCTTGCTCTGCTGGTGCCTGAGCCAGCGCTGGGACGGGGAGTTGGGATTGGGAGAGCCGGGCACGGGGCCAGGACAGCCCTTTGAGGGGAACACGGAGCCATTTCGGGTCACGTCCCACACCGGGGCCAGAGCTCTGTCTCTGCTCCCTCACAGAGCAATAATCACTTTCTGCTTTCATATCCTGCCCTGTGAAACCAGGGATGCCACAAGGAATGCTGCCTGTGTCCAGCAAGGCTCTGACAGGTGCTGGGGCCCCCCTGCCCAGCTCCTGGTGCCCATCACAGCTCCCTCCTCCCCAGAGCTGGCTCTGGAGCTGTGCTGTTGGTGTCAGGAAGGTGACAAGGCTGGGGATACCCAGGAGCTGCCCCCAGGAGTTGTGTCCACCAGGGAAAATTCCTCCAAGCTCTGTGGTCAACCCAGTGACTGCACGGTGGGGGAAGATAGGACACGGGACCTCATTTGGGGTGCTGCCCATCTCCCACACCCCGTTTTCCCTACACCCTGGGTCCTGGCACCTCGCTGAGCCCCCAGGATGAGGTGTGAGAGAGCTGGGTGATGCTCACGGGAGCGACACGACAGGGACAGGTTTCCCCCGGGGCTCGGTGAGTTTCCCCCGGGGCTCGGTGAGTTTCCCCTCGGGGCTCGGTGAGTTCCCTCGGGATTTGGTGAGTTCCCTCGGGGCTCGCTGAGTCACCGCCGAGTCACTGCTGGCTCTGCGAGCAGCTCCGCGTCCCCAGCCCCGTCCTGCACCCAGACCCGCGGCCCCATAGGGGATGTGGGGTCCCTGCCCTCTGTGCACAGGGGAGCCCCTTCCCCTGCTCCCCTGGCCCTGCAAACGCGGCTCAGGAGTGATGGGACAGGGGTGACTCCGGTCCCTGCAGACCCCCCCTCACCACGCAGCCCCTCCAGCCCCCCCAGCTCATTGGTCTGTGAGGTTTGGGGTCACTTTTAGGGGTTTGTCCTCTGGGGCAGAACATTCTGCAGTTCTGCTGGGATGCACAGTGCAGAACCCAAGGGGAAATCACTCCCAGAACGTTCCTCGCTCCGGGGGCAGCGTGTGCTGCCCGGACCCAGCGCTGCCCACGCCAGCCTGTCCCACCCGGGCTCTCTCCCTGCCCAGCGGCTCCCACGCTGTCGCTCCGTGGGGCCGGTGTGCCCCAGGATCGTTTTGCATGTGGGGAGAACGGGCAGCAGAAGAATGAATTTGCATTTCTCAATGGCACCCAGTGTGGGAACCAAAGCCGCCGAGGGTTCCGCCGCCACTCGGGCCCGCAGCGGGGCTGTGTGAAAAGACAACATCGCGTCTGCTGGCACCGGGCCCGGCCCGTCTCACCTGGCTGCCCGTGTGTGCCTGGGAACCGCTGCCGAGCTCGGGCAGGGGGTGCCGAGCCCCCAGCCCCGGTGCCATGAGCAGGGGACAGTGACCACACAACAGCACCGTGCCTGTGGGGGTTGTTTTGGGGGTTCTCTGGTGCTGGATGGGATTTAGGGTTCCTGAGCTGATGCAGCACAGCCCAGACCAGGATCCTTCCCCTCCTCTGCCCCCCAAATGTCGGTGGCGGTGCGGGGGGAGCCGTGGCCTCTCCTCACCCTGCGGGAGCGGGGTGTGCCCACTCCGCCCTGAGCCCTCTCTTCCTGGCACCGCCGGGCGACCCGCAACCATTTCCAGGCTTTTAATCCCAAGAGACAAAAGCAGGAGTTTAACGCCACCGGAGGAAGAAAAGAGGAGGGCTTTGGGAAGGGAACAGCAAACACGGCGCTGGATCCGCTGCTCCCTGCCCGCCTGGGCGTCCCACGAGTTCCCCGCGTCACCCGGGGTGGCACCGAGCCTGGGGGGACCCGCGGTGGGAATGGGGAGCTGGTGGTCCCAGGGCTGCGCTCTCCCTGGTGTTTTCATCCGCCTCCCCCAGCTCGTCCTTCCCCGCTGCCCTCCCAGGCACGGCCAGGCTGCAGAAGCGGGGCCGTGGCACCCCAAGACACACCGTGTCACCTCCTGCCACCGCAGGTGCCAAGCAGCCTTTGGAAGGTGCCAGGTGGCCACCAAGGTCCCTGTGCTCAGCAAAGCGATGGCTCCTGGATCCCCGGCGCCATCAGTGCGGATCAGACACCAAACCCAGCGCTGCTGGATGGAGCCGCTTCTCCATTTCCCCCTTTGCAGGCTCGGGGCTGCCCTGGAACGCGGGTGACACCACGGTGCCCTCGCAGCGGCACGGGGACAAGCGGGAGCCGCCTCAAACGGCGGGGATGGAGGGTGGGAGCGGCTCCCGGGGCCGCAGCGGGCTCCGAGAGGGCACCGAGCGCCAGAGCGGGGCCGGGAGCCCCGGCTGCGCTGCCAGGGTGGCTGCGGGCGGGTGGCACGGCAATAACGCCGCTGTTTGCCCCGAGCACACACGCGGGCCCGTAAACAGCGATTATGGCAGCAGCTGCGAGATGGGGGAGCCCGGGCGGTCATAAAGGGAATAAAGAGGAGCGGCCCCGCTCGCCCTGGGGCTGCCCGGGAAGTGGGCAGGTCTGGCTGGGGTAGGGAGAAGTCAGAGGGGATTGCGGTGGTCTGGAGCGATCCCAGCAGTTCTGGAGGCTCTGCCAGGTGAATCTGCACAGGGACATTGCGCCAGCAAAAGCTCCTTTCCCTCCGTGCACACCTGTGCTCCCTGACCCTCAGGGTAATTCTGGGCTCTGCTGGAGAGACCTTCTCCCCTCCCAGGATCCCTCCAAGGCGTGGGGAAAATGTATTAAAGGTTCTTCAACCATTTCAGCCATTTCCAATTTCCTTGGAAAGCCTCAGAGCGCCCATCCAGCAGCCTGGGAGTGGGGATTCATCCTGTCCCATTGTCACCCTGTGGCACAGACATGTGGCCTCTCAGAGGGCCTCCAGCTCTACTCAGGGGCCACCACTGTCCCAAAAGTTGTGCAGGAGCTGGAGCAGAGGAAGCCCCTCCATGCAGGGGACCAGGAAACAGCTGCGTGTGGGGACAGGTCGGGCTCCATGCTCCCTGTGGTTTGTACAGTGACATCAAGGCCTTCAATAGTTTTATTATATGTGACATGGCTGCTTATCTATTATTCTTGTGATGCAGCCAGAGATTAGCTCCAGGCAGGTGGGCAGGGATTCCTCCAGGCTGATTCATGAGTTTCTCCATCTCTCCCCTCCGGTCGGCCGCGTTCCCAAGCGTTGCAGTTCCAGTGGTGGCAAAAGACACCGGAATTGGAGCTGATGGGTTGACAGCGAGGACAAGGAAAAAGCACCGAAAACCGGGCAGAAAAGCCAGACTTCATTTCCCTCTTTTGTTGTTCCTCAGGTGTTGCAATCTCTCCTTTTCCTGGTTCGCATGTGCAAGCAGAGCTGTGCCGAGCTGCGATTGCAAAAGGTGCTGGGGACAGCCCGAGCCCAGCACAGCTGGAGCCCCTGGAAGCTGGGGACACTGGGTGGCTCCAGCCCATGGAAACTGGGGACACTGGGTGGCTCCAGCCCATGGATATTGGTGACACTGGGAGGCTCCAGCCCATGGAAACTGGGGACACTGGGTGGCTCCAGCTCCCAAGCCCTCTGGGAGGGAAGCAGAGCTCTCATTTTGGGGCCTTTCACCCATTTTTGCAGCGCTGTGCTGCACTGCCCAGCTCTGTCTGAGCCCAGAAAAGCAAATGTTTTTCGCTTTAATTTCTTTCTGTTATCGAGATCCCACTGCTACCGATAAGGGAAGTGGGTAAAGCCCTTTCAGACTGAGGTGTGAGTTTGGCAGCAGATCCCAGACAGCCCAGCATGACCCAGGTCTGGGATGCTCAGGGCCTGGGAACTCCCCACTGCTTGGTGACACCTGACACTGTCCAGTGTCCCCAGTTGTGCTCTCTGACTCCTTCTGGAGCTCTGGCCTGGTGTTTGTTCTGGTGAAAAGTTGTAAAGGAGCCAAACAAACACGGGTGACCTGGCAGTGGTGTCACAGCAGATGCAGCCTGTGCAAACCCAGCCCTGCTCCCCAGACATCCCCCAAGGCACAGCCGGGCTGTGGGGCAGGAGCAGCACAGGAAGGGCGCGATGGCCACGGTGCTTTCCCAGCGTGGCTGGTGCCAGACTGGTGCCAGATTTACACGTGACTCCACTCTGCATCTGCACTTCCCACAGCCCGGACACTCGTGTTCCTGTCCCGTGGGGAAGGGGAAGGGATCTGTGGCTGGAGGGCTGCAGCCCCAGGGCTGAGCTGGGGTGTTCCTGCTCTGGGTGCCCTCGGGGGACCCTGAGGTGTCACACGGGAGCAGCTTTGGGCGCCTGTGGGGCCTTGTCCAAAGCAGTGGATGCTCTGAGTGGGCTGAGATTTCTGCTGTGGCTGCCAGGAGTGCTGGGAAGGCACTGGGGGTTCTGGACGCCCCTCGTGGCTGTGCCACATCCCAACCAAACATTGCCCAACCCCTGGCAAAGCCCAGGCAGAGCTGGCGGCTTCTCAACACAGCTGCTTGTCCCGGGGTCCCCCCACAGCCACTTCCACATGTCCCAGGCCCAGTTGTGTTTACCAAAACAGGGGAAAAGAACTCCCCTGGGACACGGGAGCCCTGGTCCAGGGGGAGCTTTCCCCAAGATAAGATAACATTGAGGCATTTCAAAGGGAGGCAGAAACTCCTGGCGCTGCCGATAGCAGCGAAGCCCTTTCCCAGCGCTCGCTCTGGGGTCTCCTTCCTCCAGGGCTTTCATTTCCCCAGGGCAAACATTTCCGATGGATGGCTTATCAGCTGTGCCTGCCCCGGGCCAGGGCAGCCAGGGATGCCAGCTCTGCCACCCTGTGTGGGCTGGGGACAGCCACGTGCCCAGGGACGCGGTGACGTGGGGCCAGCCCGTGGCTGTTTGCAGCGGGGTTTGGTCTGACGTGGGTTTTTAGGGCACAGGGGAGTTGGGTTTTGGCAGAGCTACGTGCGCAGGAGAACTGCCTGAACTGCCCTGCCTGCTTCATGTGCTAAAAAAAAAAGACAATAAATACCAGCTCGGTGTCTGTCTCACTCAGAACGGCTTTTTCCTGCTCGTGCCGGTGGAGACAACCTGGGCCTGGAGTGTGGCACGTTCTGGCTGTGCCCCCGTGCCCCATCCTGCAGCCACAGACCCCCGGGCAGGGGACAGAGCTGTGTCCCTGAGCTGGGAGGGTTTGGGTGCTGCCAGGGGCTCCCTTCACCCCCAAAATCTCTGTGCACCCTCATTTATAGGCTCTATCCCTGGCTGCAGCATTGGGCAGGGGGTGGTTCTGGGGCTTGGGTCAGGGATGCTCCCAGGGTATCCCTCAGGGATGCTCCTGGCCCCAGCATGGCCCAGCTCTGGGACTGATGTCATTCCATGGACCTCACACACCTGACAGGTCTCTGTGCTGCAGCTCTGACTCCAGGAGGAGCCAGGTGTCTGTCTGTCCCTGTCCCTGTCCCTGTCCCTGTCCCTGTCCCTGTCTCATCGCATGTGAGGTTTGGAAGGGGTTAACGGTGCCTGAGTTTGCCCCATTCCCCTCCCAAGGCCCGTTCTGATCCGAGCCCGCCCTGGACGCACCTGCCAAGGGTTAACCCGGCCCGGGCTGTTCAAACACCTCGGCTGAGGTAAGCGCCGCTTGTTTGTTCAGGTAAATAAGGAAGGAATCGGATATAATGGGCAAAGGAGGCTCTGCCCGAGCCCTGACACTCGCTGCCGCCGCTGCCTCCGTCCCTGAGCTGCCCGCGGAGCCTCTCGGGGTGCCCGGCTCTGCTCGCTGTGCCCTCCCCGCCGGTGCCCACCGGGGCCGATGCGGCTCAGCTGAGCGGGGCTCGGTGCTGTCACCGGGGCTCGGTGCTGTCACCGGGGCTGGGACCCTCACCCAGGCCATGTCCCCCGCACACACCGTGCCCGCTGCCGCAGGGGCGGCCGTGCCCAGCCTGTGCTGGCACCCATGAGGATTCTGAGCTCGCACACCCTCCAGGTAAGGCGCCTGCGCTGCCGCGACCCCCGGCTCCCCCAGCGCCCACCCAGCCCAGGGTCCTGCTCCTGGCACCAGTCTGGGGTGGGCACGGGGCTGTCCCATGTCACAGTCCCACCCCACAGCTCCTCCAGGGGCCCTCCGGGCTGAGCAGGGACAGGTTGTCTGTCTCTTAGCGTGAGGTTCTTGGCATTTCTTTGCATGGTGTCACCCAAAATGAAAGGGGATTTGCCATTTTTGTGTCTTTGCAACCTCTTCCTGCTCAAGCAGGGAGGGTGGGATGGAGCCAGGACTCCTGGGGCTGGCTGCTCCTGAGCCCACCTGGTGACAGCTGGGACACCCAGGGTGCCACCAGCCCCTGTGCCAGGCAGGGGACAATGAGCTTTGGGGCACCGTGGGACAAACCAGCAGCTGGGACCCTTTATGGAGCATCCTGGGGGGCTGTTGAGGAGCTGCCAGCTCCGGGGTGTCTCTGTGAAGCTGAGCCCCTTGTCCCAGCTGCTTTCCTGCTGGGGTGGTTTTTGAGTCAGCCCTGAAGTCACTTTGGCTGCGGGTTTGGTTTTCGTGGTTCTGCTCGGTTAGTGAAACACAAACACCGTGAGGGTGCCAAATCCCCACAATAGCGGAGCCCTCTGGGGCCGGGAGCACGGGGGGGAAGGTGCTGCTATAAATAGGGGCTCCCTGGCCCCAAATGGGGAACACCAAGCTCTGCTGCTCACCGGGGGCACAGCGAGCACCGGGCTTTGCCAGGGTCACTGGCGGGTGCTGCCTGTCCCTGTCACTGCTGTTTGCCTCCTGTGCTGATGGAGAGGGCAGCCTGACCCAGGGCGTGGGGACCTCTGGGGACACCCGGTCCCCGTGCCAGCAGCCATGCAGGTAATGGCAGGAGGGGCCAGGGCACCTCGGTGGTGTTGGAGCTGAGAGTCCAGGCCCCCAGGATGGGCTGCATCCCCCCAGGGGTACATCAGAGTGAGCCTGGGGCTTGTCCTGGCCCCAGCCCTGTCACCACACAGCCCCTGGGCTGTCACCTCCCCAGCCCCTGCTCTG
Organism: Ammospiza nelsoni; assembly: GCF_027579445.1. NCBI lineage: Eukaryota > Metazoa > Chordata > Aves > Passeriformes > Passerellidae > Ammospiza > Ammospiza nelsoni. The sequence goes on from NC_080655.1 coordinate 1,860,666, forward strand.
TCACCTCGCCAGCCCCCCAGGGCTGTCCCCAGTCCCTGCCCTGGCTGTGGGGAGGTTCTGGCCAATCCTCCTTCCTCCGCCCAGAGATAAGGAGGGTGCGTGGCACAGGGTTTGGCAGCAGGACGTGGCACAGCTGTCACTCTGGGGCTTGCATGGGACATGCTGGCAGGATCTCAAGTTGTCAGCAGCCTCTGAGCACCCACCTGGGTGCCTGCTGCAGCCCTGGCTTTGCTCTTTCCCTGCTTCATCCAGGCTGCCCTGGGACAGCTCAGGGTCCCGCACATCCCCAGCTCCTCCTGGGACAGCACAGCCCATCCCTGTCCCCACCTGCGGCTGGAGTGACCCTGGAGCTGGCCCTGCTCCCTCTCCCCCTGCCTGGGAAAGGCTTTCGGAAGTGCCCGGGGGTTTGGGATCCATCCCGGGCTCTGCGGGCAGCGCCCCTCCCGCGCGGGGCCACCCTGCCGGTCCCTCCGCGCTCCGGCACAACCTGTTCCACCGCTGATTGGATTTTAATTAACGGACCCATTGTTCCAGGGGGGGGAGGTGGTGAATTTATTTTTTGGTCTTTTTTTTCCTCTCGCTCTCAAAGGCCCATCCCAGCCTTCCACCCTGAGCCACGGTGGGCTGCACTTGCCAGGAGAGCTGGGGGTGGCACGGGGGTCCTTGTCCCCATCGTTGTCCCCCTCGGCTGTGGGGTCTGTGTGGGGCTGAGCCGTGAGGCAGAACCACCCACAGCCCCGGGCTCGGGCTGGCTCCGTGCCCTGGGAGTGCAGGAGCCCCATCCCAGCCCCAGTTCCCCATCCCAGGCAGAATTCCCTGGAGCAGCAGCCACGGAGCTGCCAAGGCTGATGCAATGACCGGCACAGCCTGGCTCAGCTCGGGCAGGGTTTTGGTGCCATGTGTGCCCCTGCACCTGGGGCTGCCCCTCCAGCTCTCCTTTCCCAGGGAAATGCAAAAAGGGGAAGGGGAAGAGGCGGGAAAAGGGCACCTGAAGCGGCTTCTCAGCGCAAACAGGTCCCACCCAGCCCGGCCGCCTGCGAGCCACAGCGGGAGAAAGTCAAACAGCGGCCCCCGCCCTGGGAGGACAGCGCCCTTGGTGGGGCACAGCTCAGCCTTTTGGGGACACTTCCCCGGGAATTGGGTCCCTCTGCTCCCTGCTGGGAGGGGGAGAGCAGGATGAGGGTGATGATGGGGTTGGGGTTGTCCATCCTGTGGTGTTCCTGAGGGTGGTTCCACAGCCCTGCTCCCCCATGGGTGAGGATGAACCGTGACCTCAGAACATCCCAGAGGCTTTGGGAATGAGGCACCTGTCCCCTCCCAGACACCCCCACGGCCGGCACTGAGCAGCAGCAGGAGCTGCACAAGCTGTTACCAGTTTCCTTTTGTGCTGGGAGCAGCGTGAGGCTGGATTTAGGGCTGATCTCCTAAAGCTCTTCTTTTAATCCCCAGCAAATCAAGGAGAGGTTTGGAAGCAGACACCATCTCTCAGGGAAACTGTTTGGGAATGGTGGGGGCAGCCCCAGACCAGAAGAGGGTTTGGGTTCCCTCTTCTCCCTCCTCCTCCTTGCTGCAGTGCCACCAAAACCACTCAGGGCTGTGGGCTCCAGCTCCTAAACCCACAATGCCTCCCAGGTCCCCATGGGCTGAGGCTGTTTAGGTGTCCCTGGCTCTTCTACTGTTTTTTCTGAGCTCTTTGGGCTATTCCAAGAATGAAGTGATGAGCTTGCCCCAAGTGCAGGCAATGCAGAACTTCAAACCCATATTCCTGGGAGCACTGAACCCTCAGGAGCTGCATTATCTCCCCCCTGAGCATGGGACACAGGGCTGGGTCCCCATTGTCCCTCCTCCACTGACCACCCCGTGCTTGCTGGAGGAACCCTCTGGGATCTTTTCCTCTCATTTCTTTTAAACCTTTTCCCCCCCAGCTGGGGTTTGGAGCACAGGGCACCCCCTTTCCTTGGCCACTGCTCCCTGCTCCCCTTCAGGGCTGCCTGGTGTCCTGAGGGGTTTCAAACTTTGCACACTCCTTTCCCAGTGCCAGCTCCATTGATAAAGCTCCTTTTTCTGCTTTTAAACCACCAATTTGGGATGGTTCTTCTTCTTCTTCTTCTCCTTGTAAAATGCAGTGCTGAAGGTGGAGGAGCTGGGCAGTGCCCTGGCCATGCCCATCAGCAGCTTCTACCTGACAGGGGCCTCCCCTTCCCAAAGCCTCAGGATGGTTTTTGGGGAGGTTTCTCCATGGATGGAGCCATTCCTTGGTGTTACCATGGAAATTCAGCAGGTTCATCCTCTCCTCCATGGCCTCCAGGACTCCCAGGCTGATTTGGGGTAGTTTTTCTTGCTAGAGAGTGAAGGTTATTGCAATTGTCCTGTCTTATAAGGAAAGTTCTCATCTGGGGGTTGATAACAGCGACCAAGGGCCGGGTGCTGGGCTGGGTCCCTCCCAGGGATTTGGGTCTGGGGGCTGCTGTGCCTCAGGTGGAAGCAGCAGAGGATGATTTCCACCCTCAGAAACCTCTCCCTGCAGCTCAAGCATCCATTGTCACCCCAGGGCTGTCCTGGGGGAGTCCCCCCAGTGTCCCACAGTGCCTTCCACCCCTCGGCTCCACCTGGGACTGAGCTGCTGCCAGCCTGGGGTGCAGCCCCCGGGGAAACCCTAAATACCCAGACCCCAAATACCCAGACCCAAAACACCCAGACCCTAAACACCCAGACCCTAAACACCCAAACCCTAAACACCCAAACCCTAAACACCCAGACCCTAAACACCCAGACCCTAAACACCCAGACCCAAAGCAGGGGTCAGATCCCGCTCATCTCCTGAGCTCCTTCTCCCTGCTGCCTGCTGCTGCTGTCCCAACCCGGGGCCAGCCCCCCCAGCCGTGGCTGATCCCCCGCAGGCCGCCGGGCACAGTGGGGCTCTTTGCCGGGTTTTTCCCCTCTAACAGGCTTAGTCCGTCGCTTTGTGCCTGGCTGCGGGGCGGGAAGGCAGCAGCGGTGCCGGGCTCAGCTCTGCCCCTCTCTCATCCCCGGGCAGGTTCGGAGCCGGCGCTGAGCAGAGGGATGGGCAGTGCCAGCCCCGGGCTGCCCGCTCTGCCCCCCGGCCGCCTCTCCTGGCCGGACCCCGCGCTGCTGCCGCCCCCCCGGGACCCCGAACCCCGGCGCTGGGGGTGCCCCGAGAGCCCCAGCCCCCCCGGGACCCCCGAGCAGCCCCTGCCAGCCTTCTGCCTGCACTACTTCGACATGCTCTACCCGGAGGACGCGGCCTGGGCCTCCAAGGGCACCGGGGAGCCGGCCCCGAGCAGCGGGCAGGGCGGGCGGGACGAGGCGAGGAAGGAGCCGGAGCAATGTCCCATCATCGACAGCCAGGGGCTGGGGCTGGGCACCGAGGGGGACCTGCAGGACAGCCTGCACCTGGAGGAGCACTCGCTGGAGCAGGTGCAGAGCATGGTGGTGGGCGAGGTGCTCAAGGACATCGAGACAGCCTGCAAGCTGCTCAACATCGCCGCAGGTGCGTGTCCCCGGGGCAGGGATGGGTGTGCGGTTGTGGGAGCCAAAGCCTCGCTGAGTTTGGGGGGCTGCAGCTGCCTGTGGGGGCCTAGGGGAGTGTGGCTGCCCCACAGGGGAGGAGAGGATGGAGAGGATGGAGAGGATGGAGAGGATGGAGAGGATGGAGAGGAAGGAGAGGATGGAGAGGATGGAGAGGAAGGAGAGGATGGAGAGGATGGAGAGGATGGAGAGGATGGAGAGGATGGTTCCTGGGGGGCTGCAGCTGCCTGTGGGGGTCTAGGGGAGTGTGGCTGCCCCACAGGGGAGGAGGGCTCGGCTCCCTGGCCACACTCACCCCCCTCGGCCCCCAGACCCCATGGACTGGAGCCCCGGCAATGTGCAGAAGTGGATCCTGTGGACGGAGCACCAGTACCGGCTGCCGCAGATCGGGAAGTCCTTCCAGGAGCTGTCGGGAAAGGACCTGTGTGCCATGTCCGAGGAGCAGTTCTGCCAGCGCTCCCCCGCCTGCGGCGACATCCTGCACGCCCACCTCGACATCTGGAAGTCCGGTGGGTGCCGGGAGGGAGCCGGGGAGGGTGGGCGAGGCTGTGCCGCGGGAGGTGCCCCCCTGATGCCCCGCTCCTCCCTTCCAGCCGCCTGGATGAAGGAGAAGGCTGCCCCCGGAGATGTCAGATACTGCGGTGAGTTCTGCTTTGGGCAGGTCCGGGGTGCCTGGGGGTCCCTCCCTGCTTAATTGCAATTACCCGGAGCTATGGGGTCCGGGCGGTTCATTCCCTCTGCCCCAGAGCAGCCCCAGGGCTCTCTGCAAAACCCAGCGAAGGGGATACGGCTCCATCCCCTCCCTGGCCCTGTCCCACGGCCCTGCACCCCTGCGGGCTGCACAGGGACAGCACTGAGCTGCTCTCCCTGCTCCAAGATGGGGAGAGGAAAGCAAATTTTCCATACCCAGAGCCGGGCTGAGTCTGGCTGGGAGCGGGGCTCCCTGATGAGGACTCGAGCAGCTCCCTGGGGTGATGCACGATCCCTTCCCTCCTCTCACCCGTCCCTTCCCGTGGCAGGAGGTGACACCGGCTGGGCCGACAGCGAGGTGGACTCGTCCTGTGCCGGCCAACCCATCCACCTGTGGCAGTTCCTCAAGGAGCTGCTGCTGAAGCCGCACAACTACGGCCGCTTCATCCGCTGGCTCAACAAGGACAAAGGTGGGCAATGCGCTCCAGAGGCCCCGGGGAGGGCGCTGGGGGGCTGAGGCGGGGCAGGAGATGCTGTAACCCCCCGTGCCCCGCTCCCCTGCCAGGCATCTTCAAGATCGAGGACTCGGCGCAGGTGGCGCGGCTGTGGGGCATCCGCAAGAACCGCCCGGCCATGAACTACGACAAGCTGAGCCGCTCCATCCGGCAGTACTACAAGAAAGGGATCATCCGCAAGCCCGACATCTCCCAGCGCCTCGTCTACCAGTTCGTGCACCCGGTGTGAGCGGCGGCAGGAACGGGGAACCTTGGCTGCTCCCTCTGCCCTGGCCACAGAGAGCAGCAGGACCGTGCGAGGCTTCCCCTGCCAGGACCTGCTGGCACCGGACACAGGGACCCCCTCACCTCCAGCAGGCCCTGGTGCGGGGCAAAGACCGTGCAGAGAGCCCTTGTACCCCACGGGAAGGGTGGGCACCGTGCCTGGGCTCGTCCCCTCTCCTCTTCTCCCTCCCCAGTTGTGGCTGTAGGTGGCTTCACCCAGCCATTGTTCAGGGAGGAAAAAGTTTGGGGCATGAGCTGAGACAGTGGCACCCACAGGGACACCCACAGGGACACCCACAGGGACAGGGACATCCACTGCTGCTCATGGTGGGCTCCTGCCCCAATCCCTGTGGGAGCAGCCTGGCACCTGCCAAGGGTGCTGCCTGCCATGGAGCTGTGCCATTGGAACTTTGGGCACCCCTTGGGACAGGTGCATCCCCCCTTTGCCGTTCACTCCAGGACATGCTCAGCTGCTCCTCTTCACAGGGACTTGGGGCTGCAAATGGGAGTTCTGTATCCATGGCCCCATCCTCGTGCATGGGGCCACCAGAGCCCTCCTAAGCCCCCAGGTTCTGTGCCCTGGCTCAAAGCTCTTCCTTTGATTTGGGTTTTACTTGGACTGCCTGATTCTGGAGTTTGGGGAAATGGAGATGGCAGCTTTGCCATTTCCCTCTGGACAATAGATCCAGAGTGTGATCCGTCCGGGCTGGACAGGGGCAGAGAGCTGGGAATTGCTTCACCTGCTCATTGCACCAGAGTCAGAGTTACCTGGCAATGTTGATCTTTTATATTATAGGCTTTTTTTTTTTTATTTGGTTATTTGCTTTTCTGTTTTGGCTGGTGATGAGTTGTGATTTAGGTTCAAATGCCAAGGGTGGCCTGGGCTTCCAGGGATGTTCCATAGGAGCTTAAAAGGAAAAAAACACCTGATTCTTGGTCTCTTGATTTTTTTTTCCTTCAAAAATCTGCCGGTGCCAGCTACTGCCTTTCCTTTCTGTTCTTGCTCCGTGCTGCTCCCATCCTGGCAGGAGGGATGGAGGGCAGTGAGGAGCAGGGGAGGGACAAAAACTGCCGTTGGAAAAGGGAGTGGAAAAACAAAAAAATGGGAGGGAAAAAAAGAAGCAAACTCTTTCTTGTGATTTGCTGTGGGCACCTGACGGCAGACGGTGCGGGGGCACTGTGAGGACGGGCTGGGGGTGCCAGTAGTGCCCCAAATCCTGCGTCCCCCCACCCTGGCAGGGTGAGGGAGGGCAGCAGGTGACATCCCCCTGCTTTCACAGGCTCAGGAGAGCGCTGGGTTCAGGGCTGGGGCTTGGAACAGCCCCAAATGCGCATCACCTTGAGCCCCTCCGTGGGTGTCCCAAGGCTCTGTCCTGCAGTGGCACAGGAGTCCCCAAAGGCAGCGGCTGCTCCCCTTGTCCCCCCAGCAATGCATCCCCATCCTGCTGCACCCAAAACCTTGGGGAGGGGGTGTCACCACCTGGAGGTCCACAACCACCTCAGCCACCCCCCCAGGGGTGGGACAGACGCAGAGCAAAGGAGACCCCAGAGCCAAGGACGCTGACAGAGCTCGGTTATTTTCTCTTGCTGCTTTTTGTTGTTGTATCCACGGAAATACAATCACGATATATATATATATTATATATATACTTCTTAAATTACACAATCAATGTACAAAAACCGGGGTGCATTGCTGAGACAGGTGGTTGGTTGGGTCTTTTCTGACTTTGTGGGTTTTTTTTCCGGTACCTGGCAGGGGCTGGATGGCTCCCGCCCACCGTGCCCAGCACACGGTGCTTCCCCTGCATCCACGAGAACACGGGATCCCTGGGGCCAAAAAATTCACGAACCAACGGAGGGGGCAGGAAAGGAGCAGGAGGAGCGTGCGGGAAGCCCATGGCATTGATGCTGCTAAGGGTGATGGTATGGAAAGAAATGAGAGATGATCTGTAGGGAAGAGCTGGGGATGGCAAACGCGCCCGAGGCAGGGGGTGGGGTGGCGGCAGCAGCCGTGAGAGCTGAGGCGTTGGGGACAGAGCCCAGGGGAGGAGGGGTAGAGCTCGGTGGGGACAAGCAAAGGGCAGAGCCTGCGGCCACTCCCCTGCCTTGGCGTGCCTTGATTTCAGCCGTCTTTGCCGGGCAGCTGCTCTGCCTGGGCTGTATCCTGAGCCCTCCTCCTGGGCTGCAGCTCCTGCAAGGCCGGACGATGCTCATCCCCCGTCCCTGCTCTGCTCCTGCCTCGCTTCAGGAAGGGGAGGATGGGGACCGTCCCCAGCAGTGCCCAAGGCAGTCCTCGCTGTCCCAGGCTGGGCATGAAGCTGCTCCCAGCAGCACCGGGCCCTGGTGGGTCCTTCTCCGGACAGCTCTGGATTTTAGGGCCATCTCACCTGGATCTGGTGTGCGTTGGATTCCTGCCCACCCGAAGGGCGATGCTGCTCCCTGCAGGCAGCACAGACCGGGCATCGGCTCGGGAGCCTCCTCCTGCTCCGGCGTGCTGACAGCCCAGCCGCGAGGAGGAGGAGGAAGCTGAGGAGATGCCAGCAAGCTCCATGGTGGGGCTGGTCCCACCTCACCTGGGCATCTCAAGGATGGTCACGGGGCTGAAGGGGACATTCACCCCCTTCCTCGGGGCGGCAGGATGAACTGGGGAGAGCATGGAAACACCAAAAAAAAACCAAAAAACCAACGGAGTCAGACTCCAATCCCTCTTGGTTTTCTGGGATGAATTTGGTTGGTCCCAGGAGCTTCGGCGCCGTGCGTTTCGGAACAGTTCCAGCCAATCAGAAGGCGGCTCATGATTTCAGTATCTTTAAAAACCAACCAGTCAGGAGCTCTCACTGGTTGGGCTTTAAGATCTTGAGGTATCGGCTTTTCGCTCAGAAAAAAAAAATAATTCAACTAACGTAGACGAACGGACAACGTCATCTTTCGCTTCACGTTATCTTAGAAGAAAGCGACTATGCAAAATACTCTTCGGAGACAACTCTTAAAAAAATAAAAGCTTGGTCGGAAAATATGTCTGAATCTCTAAGGGTGAGGAGTGAAGGACCAGACGGCAGAATGGCTGGTTGGCTGGTGGAGAGATGGAGACAACGGAGGGTGGATTTATCTGCTGACGGTGACGAGGAGCACACCACAAGACTTAAATTGCCTCCACATAGTTGGCGGGGTACAGCCCCAGCTGCCCGTTGTCCAAGCGCCCTTTGCACCACCCCTGCTCGTCTTCCTCACCAAGTTTGGTTAGTTCATCACCTGGAGGGGAAGGTGGAAGAGCTCATTGCAGGTGCTGGAAATTCTCCCACCCCCTTTTTCTCCCTGGGATGGAGCTGCTGGGGGTTTGCAGGACTCGTCCTGGGCACACCAGTTTGTAGGATAGAAAGGCAAGGGGTGACTCATGAGCCCTCACGTGCCCTGCCCTTTCCCATTGCTCCTGTCCCTTCTCCCTTTGGGCTCAGCTTCTGCCTTCCCTTTTCTGATATCTCAACTCTTTGAAGGGCTGGGCCAACTCAGAAATTATGGGAAGGATTTCACCCCCACAGCTCCAGCAGACAAGCCCCATCCTACCTAGCACTGGCAAGGGACCGTACCTGCTTTGAAGCTGAGCTCATCCTGCTCCTGCCCGTCGTAGTCGTACAGAGCCCGCACCCTCACGCCCTTCCCCGCCGACTCCTCGTCGAAGGGGTTGGCGCCGCCGTTGGCCTCGCTGGTGTTGAAGGAGTTGCTGCCCTCATCATCGGACCACTCAGCGCTGTAGGTCTGCCCGCGGTCATGGCTGCTCACGCTGGGAGGGAGAGGAGAGAGAGGGGTGGCTGTCACTGGGGACATCCCGCATCCCCAGTGCTTGTACAGG